>NC_143075.1:14873125-15182083 GCF_052426305.1 Pelodiscus sinensis
TGCTCTGTGTCTGAACAGCACATGGCACAGCAGGGTCCTGGCCCGTGCCGGGGGGTCTGAGGAACTACTGCAGTCCAAGAAAAGAACTTGCAAAACCCAAACTGGGGGGGAGGGGGGAGAGTATCAGATTGACATTCCCAATGTCTGGGTGGGAGGGGGAAGGCCCGGAAGTTTTGGCTCTTGAAGCAGCAGGATGCTCTCTGCCCTTGCTGTGTGCACTTAGCAGTGCAGATAGCCATTCTCTCTTGCCCTCTCTCAGTGCCTCATGCAGCCTGGGGCATCCTCTGGGGCCTTAATGAGGCCTACCTTAAAGGCTGATTTAAACAATGAGAGATTTCTTTGTGCTCCAGGCTGTAGCTGGAGCAGCAAATGGCTATGAAAGGGTTGGTGCCTGGAGGAGAATCCTCCCCTGAGATTAAGGGGCTTGCAGTCCTTTGGGTAATGTCTGAGGCTTCGCTGCCTGTGGTGGGGGAAGCTGGAAATGATTCCCTGGCTAGGAAGGATCGTAAACCAGAAAATGGCACCATGTCCTGCCTGTGATGCAGCCGGCTCCAGTGGCTCTGCGCAAGTCCCTGCTCCAGGCTGAGAAAACAGCTTGCAAGCCTGGAAGTCGTCCTGCTGTTTTTGCATCTCTTGAGGGGTGGGGAAATAAACGAGGTCAGCAGGGAGGCTGCAGAGCTGGCTGGGAATTGCTGAGCATGGGGGGAAAGGCAGCACACACATGAGATAAGCCTGGATCAGAACTTGTCTGAACCTCCTCCTCTCAGCCCTACTAGGCCACCACCCCTGCTGTTCTTCGGCACGTGCAGTCCTGCCCTCAGCCTTTAACACTTGCTCCTGCTGCCTGCTTTAGTTCCTCATGTCTACCCCAGTTCCTTGTGTCCATATGTTCCTAACCTTTGCCCCCCTGGTGCCAATCCTCTTGTTCCCCTGCCTCTCTCTCTTACTCACCCCTATTCACATCCTGCACCCCCCCCCCCCCCCGCTCCTGAATCCTTTTGCTTGCTGGATTATTTTTCATTGCCAATTTTGCAGCTTTTTTAATCCTTTTCCTACATGTCTCTGGGCATCCTCCATCTTTCCCCAGATGTGGGAACACACACCTAACCTGTAATCAGTGTGACTCACAGCCACGTCAGTATCTGCCTTTGGAGCAAAATGACATAAGGTGCTTTGTTCTGCTGCTTGCTGTTGAAAGTTAAATTGCTTTTCTTTCTCCCACTTCAGACACTCTTTTCTTTTCCCCGTCTGTCTGCCGTGTGTCCACAGCAGGTTCGGAAAGCATCACAATCTCTTGTATTCTGCAAGTCTGGGGTGAAAGGAGCTTTTGTGGCAGGGGAACATGCTACATCTTTCTATGGAATTGTGGAATGAAGCTTGCAGTGAGTGTGACTCTGTTTGCACAGCACATGGATACGTCTATTTGTGCTGGATCTTTGTGTGTCCCTTCCTGTGCTTGTAGATAATGTGCACACTTGTGTGAGATAATGTGTGAGAGCCTGTTGATGTGATCTTGGGTTGGTGTGTGTCTCTCTGGGCCTGTGGCCATGCCTGTACTGTAATGTGTGTTCCTGTGTGTTTAAGTGTTTCTTTGTGTGTTTGTGTCTTTGTATCCGCTTGTGTGTACTCTCTGTTTGCTTGCTTGTGGTTGGGCCTGTGCATCTTTTTGTGTGTCCATGCCTACACACGTGTGTGTGTGTGTGGTGGGGAGCTGAGGCATCAGCACTGGGTTGTAATGCAAAATTCACTGCATGTTAAAGGAAGCTGCAGATTGCGCTGCATTGTTTTTTCGAAGTGCAGGGCATCCTCGTTTCCCCCGGCAGTGGTCAGCCTGGAACAAAGGCAGCTAGGGCTGGCTTCCTAGCAATTAAAATGGCCTAACAATCAAAACTGTCCAGTTGTTGTACCCAGAGGTAATTAGTACCCGCCACCAGGCTCTAGCAGAGGGAAAAAGCTTTGTGATTGCGCTGCTGGTTCCTCGGACACCAGAGAGCTGTTCCCGGCTGCATGAGACATTGTAATTTGTGACTTAGAGCAGATCCACCAGAGTCACTACAAACACGGAGAATGTTTTTCAGTGTCTGTCATCTTGTTTTATATCTGTGTCTTGGAAAGCACCCAGGCACCGAGAAATCTTGGATCTCTCTCTCCTCTGTTCCTCCTCTGCCTTTGCATGATGGAGCTCTTGATGGATTCCTGGGTGACTCCCACTGGGTGCTGATGGATTGCTACTCCCGCTCACTGTATGCTCCAGCTGTCTCCGCCATTCAGTCTGCTGGATTGACAGGGCCCATAAATCACCCTGGAAGGCAAAGCGCTCAGAGCATGCCAGCTCTGTCTGCGTGGCACTGACGCAACACAGGCCTCGCTGGCAGCAGGGCAGGTGGAGTGTGGTAGGTCTGGGAGGAGGCAGGAATACTGAACCCACTTGCTGATCTCTTACCCCCTCTCTGAATTAAAGGAGGCTGGGGCGAAGGGGAGTGGGGCGTTCTGTGCCTTTTTGTATTTCTCTGGCACAGCCTGACTTGTGGCTGCTCCTGTGTGAGGGTGCGACAAGGGGAGAGAGTGTGTGCTGTGGGGGAGGCTGTTCCAAATGCGGGGGCAGGAGGAACTGGGAAGCGGGCAGGAGAGTGGTAGGAGATGGACAGCGCAGTAGAAGAGAAGGGCTGGATTCAGAGGTGGAGGCAGAATTCTGCAGAGCCTGGAAGGTGAGGCTGAGGAGCGCAAACCCAATGAGGACAGACAGGGAAGGGGTAGGTAATGGGGCTTATTGTGATCTCCGTTAGCGATGCACTTGGGGTGCAGGGCTCCACACCAGCAGCAGATTTCTGGGCCCTACCTACAGCGGAGAGGGAGACGAAGGAGGCAGAGAGGAAGCAGGCTTGCTGGGGGAGTAGAAGGGAGCAAGACTGCCAGGGAGTAGCCATGCTGGACAGAGGAGGCTGAGCTCAGCGTGGCAGGAGGGAGGGAGGGCGCTGCTGGCTCTTGGCTGGTATGGGCACTAGTTCACCCAAGTCCACAGTGCTGTGCCCTGGCTCTCTCAGCCCAGAGTGCCAATTCGGGAGGTTCTGCTTCTGTCATGTCCCCAGCAGGGCCTGTGTCTGAAATCTGCCTTGTATTAGGAGTTCTGGTGTAAGTCCAGACACATCCACTGCCCATCTGCTGGCAGACCCTTCCGGGCCCATTCCTCAGTAGCAGAGTCAATGGGTACGTCTGCACTCGGAGCTGGAGGGGTGATTCCCAGCTTGCGGTGAGAGACCTACTCTGATCCAGCGAGTGCATTAAAAATAGGGCATGGCTGTGGTGGTGAGAGGGGCTAGTTGTCCTGAGCATGGTCCCATCCAAGAGGCTGAGCACGCACTGAGGGCAGCTAGCCTCTCCAGTTCCCATATCATGGTGGGGCTTCATCAGAGCAAGAATTGCTCTGCCTCCTCTAGCAGGGAATCAGCTCCAAGAGCAGATGTCCCCTAAGTGCAGCAAGGAGAGATGGAGGGAAAAGAAAGAGGTCTCTGTGAGTGACAGTAGGGTTAGAGTGGGCAATCTCTGAGTGAGCTCAGTGGGGTGTGACGGTCCCCCTCCATGCTTCATGAAAATGGGCTTTGGAATATAAATATGTATAACTTGGGGATGCTTTGGACAACATACCTCACGTAACCTATCAATTTAATCTTATAGTCTGCTGAAGCTGTATATCCTATTTTGGTGCATGTATCATTCTTGTATGAAAAGTCAGAAATATGAAGAATGGGGTTGTTTATTGTTTTAAATGTGCTAATGAGAACCATTACTAGTCTTCCCCCCCATTCCAGCTTTAATGACTTGGTGATCAACTTAACAACTTGTAAACAGCCTAGTTTGTCCTGTAAATCCAAAGGTGATTAGTCAAGTAAGATATGTGACCATATCATCTGGTATGAGATTCCATTTAGACCCTGATACTTTCCATTGAAGGGGGGATGTAGAGCAATAGAGGAAAGACTTTAAGCAATTGGAAGCTATCAGTCCTTTGTCTTTGGCTGGCCTAATAAAAAACCCTGAAAGGATTCAAAGAGAGCTGAAGGCCCAAGTCAGAGTAAAAAGATCATGTTTGACTTGAAGACTAGCCTGAAATAAGAACAGCTCTTTAGGGTAAGAATTTGCTTGCAATAAGTTTTGCAGTGGATTTGCACTAGCTATGCGTTTGATTTTCATTTTAATTTAGTAACTTACTTTGATCTGTTTTCACTTTCAAACATTTAAATCCTACTGTTTATACTAAATAAAACACTTTTGTTTTCTATCAGGCCCGGTGTAAATAACTGTTATCTGGGGGGAACAACCACTGTGCATATCTCTCTTTCATTGATAAAAAGGGAGAACATCTTCATGCACTTTCCTTGTGTAAAACTTTTACATGGAGAAAGACAGATTTATTTGGGGTTTTGATCTCTTTTGTGGGTTGGTTTCCTGGGTGCTGTGGCATAGAAATGCACCCTCCCAGAGCAGAAGGAGTTCAGTGTCAGCACTGCTCTTCAGGGAGGCAGTGACCCCAACTCTGTGCCTTATCTGGAAGAGACCAGAGAATCTGGTCCAGCAGGACAAGGTGGTGGGGAGCCCCAGAGAGCAAGAAGGCAGGTGTCAGTGGTATGATCAGCTCACCAGGGAACAATCCCAAGTTGTCTTCTATGCCTGCACTCTGTCACAGGTTACATACATCTTCCTGACATCAGGAGATTTGGACTTTCCATCCCTTCATTTCAGGGGCTCCTGCCTCACTTGGCCCGAGATGAGATCTTGTTAGATCACACATGCTGAGCAATGTTGGATCAGGTCAGTCCCTGGAGGAGAGGAATGGCTGGGTGCTGTAGGCAGGGGATGGTCAATTCAGGCTTTGTCCTCACTAGAGGTTTAACTCATTGTGGATCATGAATTTCCTTCTTTATGTGCTCCCTGTTCAGACTCCCCACCTCTGAGTGGAGCAATCATTGGGCACTGGTAGGAGGAAGCTGCCACACTCTGGCAGTAGAGCAGAGCACAAGTTAGCTTGTCTTACTTTTTTCAATGAAAAAGCTAGTGATGGCCAGTCACAATAATCAGTAGATCATAGTCTGTCAATTTTTTCCCGCCAGTCCTGTCACCTACCTGTGCTCTGTCCCCAGTCTGCAAGTCACTTGCCTTCATATGCCTCCTTGCACCCTCCCTACTGGCAGTACCTTCGGCTTCCCTTCTCTTTGTTGACACAGCAACAAGAATGCCCACCAAGAAGCCCACATGTTGGGGTGCAGGCATCTGGCCACATGTGGACATCATAACCTTGGGGGATCTGTGGTCTGGAGTGAACAAAACTCAGGACTCTGGGACCCAGAAGGGGAGTGTCCAGTAGCGTGACACCAGAGCTCAGACTCTGCTGGCTGATCAGTTGATTGACCAGTCTGGACGACAGGCAAGGAGAAGATAAAGAAGCTCAAGTTGAGATCTTCGGGGGCCAAGAATAATACTTCCAAGCCCAGTGCTACTCTGGTGAGCTGCCCATTTTAGGAGGTGCTAAACCCCACGCAGAACAACACCCTGAGCACAAAGCCATATTTTAGCCTGTGGAACTGGGATGGATGTAGGTTTGGAACCTGGCTGTCTCTGAGGACATGGGAGTCACTTCCCTTGTGACGAGCAAGTTTGGAAAGGGCCATGGCTATGGATTTATGCCAGAGAGCACTGTAGCCTGGAGGAGCCCTCCATGGAAATCCTGGGGGAGGATACAGCCTCCCGGCTGAGGAAGCTGGGCACAGCCATTATTGTAATTAGTAAAAAGGATATTCCAGAATATGTGCATGGGGTTTGGCTTCTAATCCTGACTCTTGCTTCAGCAAAGGGAGGATGGAGAGCCACTAAACACACCCTTCGTCTCCTGCTTCCTCCCAGCAGACCATGCTGTTTAACAGGGCAGGCAAACAGGAAAAGTGGTCAAGGAGCAGCCCCCAACAGCTGATACCAGCAATTTAGTACAAAAAAAGGCCTTGAATGAGTGTGAAAGACTTAACAATTAAGTGTCTTGCAGCTGCAGTCCTGATAAAATATAGCTGATGGGAACAGAGTCCTTAATGGCACTGCCAAGAACACCCAAGTCTAGAAGGTGCATTCAGGTGATATGTGGCATCACTCTGCCACTCACATAGCAGCCAGTTGTTCGCCAATCTGATTTTGCTCCATTTTTGAGGAGTCATACAGCAGAATTTTCCAGTCAGTAGTAATTCCAAGCAATCTGTCAGATTTCAGGGCAAGATAGCCCTTCTTCTGCCTCTCCTAGAACTCACCTCCCTTCCATGGTATTTGTCAGGTTATCTAGTACGAGATGCAAGAGGTCCCTTGTATAACCCGAAGGTCTTTGCCGCGAGGCCTGGCCTAGCTGTTCCTGCTCCCAGCAGAACTACATCATAAGGGCAGGCTGCCTGGAATGGGTTTGAAACAATCCTCAGTGCTGCTGTCTTACTGGGCCTGGCTCCATGCCCTCTCCTTACAAAGAAGCCTCCCTTCTCCAAGTGAACATTTTGGTAGCGGAAAGGTTCTGGGAGCTCCACATTGTTCACCTGGGTATATGCTTCACTGACGCACAGAACACGGCACCAGCCAGCTGGCACCACGGAGCAGCGGAAGGAAGGACATTGCCACCAACATTGGAATGTTTAATTTCAGGCTACTCAGAATAACATCAGCCTGGGACTCAGGAGATGCTCATGGACTTGTTTTTAATTCCAGGGGAAGCTCTGAGCCAGAATGTGAACCAGGGAGGGGGGCACCATGGAGACCTTCCCTGTGAGCCTGAGATGGCAGAATCTGGGGACCAAGCAACCACAGATGGGATGGTGTGTGACCTGTAGCTAGAGACATGTAAGGACTCCTGCCAGGGGTGACGCCAGCTACTCAAAATGCAGCTCTGGAAGGAACCTGGGAAGGAAGGGAGAAGCTGGCAGAGTATCTTGGCCAGATCAGGAGATGAGGGACTGAGATGTGGCATTTCAGAGGGGCAGATTTGAGAGACTTTGGGATCATGAGCCATTTGGCTCAAAATTCTGGCCAAACAGTCTGCCTCCCCAGGCCCATTCTCCTATTTTTTGCTGCTGTGGTGCCATGTTCTGCCATCTGTGGAAATCTGTCTAGAGTTCACCGGGCCATGAGCCCTGGGACCAGACACTGTCCGCAGTATCCACTGCTCTCTAATCATGTTCCAGCATGGCTTGGGGGAGGGCAGGGCCGGGAGTGGAGCAATTCTTTTCCTGTAACTCTGCAGGTCAGTTTTCCCAGCTTTCCTGGAGTGTGTTGCGCTGTTACATCATTGCACACTCCTGTGGCTGTTCGCCACTTCTTTGTGCTATTTTACCCCTCTTCAGCTTTGTAACAGCAGCCGGACTGCCCTAGTGTGTGTCCCATCCATAAAGATTTGGTCACATCCTGAGGTCTGGGATAATTGCAATGAACAGAAAAATGACACATCGACCATATGTGTTGCATACAAGGGCTCGGGCATGGTGCAGGATCAGCCCCTGTGCATTCTTCATGCAGCTCAAGAATGTGGCCACACAGGGCCTCCTTTCTGGTGTCTGCAGGAATGGACCCTGCACAAGCCTCAAGAGGAGCAGTAGGGGGTTATCTTAGGATAGGCCCCCTGCCATTCAACCAGGGTTCAGCCACTCCACAGACAAGGATTCACCCAGGTGATCTCTTGGCAGGTATAGAGGATCCTAAAGGAAGCAGTTTGCTCAATGGCACTTCCTGGTTGGGCGCATACCCATTGCTAGTAGTTCTGACAGCCAGCTCCTGCTGGCCCTTGCTGTAGCCTGGGCCTGTTTCCATGTTAGACAGCTGCTTGTCCAGTCTACATCTGCTCCTGCCTCAGGTGGCTGGCCGCCTGGAGACTCTGTGTGATTGTGCAGACTGTCTATCTACATAAAACAGGCCATAAGATTTCCTGGTACTAATTCCTTCTTTGAAAATAATCAGTGTAGCGGCATTGCGCAAGAGGGTTCTTCTTGCGCAAAAAGGTGCAGTGTAGACAGCTCCTTCTTGCGCAAGAGACTCTTCCGCAAAATGGCGGCTCATTATACATGCAAATGAGGCTCGGCGATATTCTACACTTAGCCTCATTTTCATCGCTCTGGCGCAAGATCGCGCCAGTGTAGACATATCCCTAGTGTGGTTACTGAGCAATGCAAGTGGCACCTAGACCACAGCAACAGTTAAGATCAAGAGGCCTCTACAGCATGGGCTGGGAGTCAGCTGGCTTTTAGGGTAGAGGCTCCTATACTCAGCTCCCAGGTTCAAATCTGCCTAGTGGTGGTTACACATGCACACATATAAAGACATGTACACATGGGGACATGGCAAAGAAAGACATGGCTCCCACTGAAGACATTTATTTCAACTGGAGCAAGAACAGACACAACACACATGCCCCAACATATATGCAGGCATGCACACAGACACAGGCTCCCTGCAGGATACTGGAGGCTCAAATTGTGAGGCTCATTGCTCTCAACAACCTCATCCCTCTGTTAATGAAACAGAAGCATTTCACGATGTGCTGAAAAAGCTGGAACTCCAGTGAAGGCCGCCCCATGCAAAGGGTGGAGCAGAGTTAGGGAGCTTGAAGAAAAGGGGAATAAGCAAGGGAGGGAGAGAAATTAAATCCCATTTGATGGAAATGAGAAACTAAACGCTCCTCTTCACAACTGACTCCACACACAAGTAACCACAGATCGGAGGGGTTGCTCCAACTGGGGAAATGTCAATTGCATGGAAATGTCATCTTTGTTGCAGAGCTCTCCCGGGGCTGCTGGAAACTGCAAACTCGACTACATTAATTTTCATCTCTTTCTCTCTCTATTATGTTTTGTAATCTTTTAACCTTAAAAAAAAATCAGCGCGAAACCAACCACCTTTTTTGCATTCAGGAAAAATTTGTAGCCGTAATTGTGCGAAAAGGTTAAAGAGCTTCAATTAGAAAGGTCGCTGTGGAAATCGTTCTGCAGACAGTTTCGCACACTGCCTGCAGTTTAAAGACAGAAAATGGTGCTAACTAGCAGCCTGCGCAATGGGGAGATGCACCAGTCCAATAGTCCCTCTAATTTTTCCATCCCTGTGGGGAATACATTTTTGTTATGTACACCAAGGCTTGTGCGAATGTGTACCACTACTAGACACACATGCCACTGGCTGTGGGCACTCTACTAATCAGCTGGGTAGCATCTGAATCTCTCCTGGGTGGCCGCCCAAGTGCTCAGTTTATGGGGAACATTGGTACTAGTCATTCCAAACATTCCAAAAATCAACTGGTAATCATTAGTTTTCAAACTGCCCATGGACTCTGAGCTCCTAGAAGCTTTGTAGAATGGAAACTTGCAGTGCATGTCCAAAGGAAGGAGAAGTTAAGGCCCAGATCAACAGAAAAAAAAAAAGACTCTGTGTTTAAAATAATTCCCTGAGGTGGAACCAACTGGATTTTTTTAACACAACAGCAAGAGGGAGAAATAAGCACCGCCAGGTTAAGAATATTTATGATCCAGAAGTCATGGTGTCTCCAAGGTTGATGGGATGAGATAGTTGTAGCCAGTGCATAGAAGCAACATAAAAACGTAGCTACTTTTTCTACCTAGTCTCTCTTTTGCTAATGTTTCCTAATGGTGTTCTCCATATTCCCCTGCCCCTGGCATGGTACTCCGCAAAACCCTCATTAATTCACAAAAAGCCCAGGGATGGTTTCCTGTCGTCGAGACAAGGAGATGCAAGGCAGGAGTATGGGGAGACTAGCGTAGGGATAGCCAGGAGAGAGGAATTACACAAATTACAATTGATTTTCCACCATTAATGAACCATGAAGTGCTTGTGATTGCATCTTGAAAAGATTTATAATTATTCATTGAATCTCAGAAGATAATTAAACTTCATTAAACCCAGTCATGACAAGCTTTCATAGTAAGAACAAATGCCGGCACAGAACCCAGATAGGAAAGAGAGATAGAACACTGGGAGCTGATGAAAAGGGGCAAAGGGGAGAGGAATTTTCAATGAAATCATTTTTGGAATAAACCTGAAACTGATGCCCTTTTCCTTCCTTCCTTTTTTTTAAAGCTTGCTCTTTACACTCCCTGCTCACACCTCCTCCTTTGCTTGCTCTAATCCAATTACACATTTCCCATTAGTAACAGTGTGAAAACAACCAGGGCTTTGGTACTGGTTAGGGATAGACTGGTGCATGCGCTTGCCAAAATGGCTGTGATGTGCAGAAAGACAAGCAATGAGGCGCAGAAGGAAATTCAAGGGGAGAGAGACAAAAATAAGACCTTCTGAGTCAGATGCAGCTCACTAGGGCAATGAATGACGTAGGACCAGGTTTTCCAACTAGCTCAGCATATTGGATGGATGTTGGGAGCAAGACTTTTTTTTGTAAAAATCCAACCCTAGTAGTGGTGTGTGTGTATATAATCCAACCCCAGAGGGTGTGTGTGTGTGTGTGTGTGTGTGTGTGTGTGTGTGTGTGTGTCTGTGAGAGAGAGAGGTTGAAGCTGCAAAGAGACAGATGAAATCTTTATGATGATGGTTTTTATTTTTGTGTCTGGATTTGAATGGGCCGTGAAAGTTCCCAACAAAAATATCTCATGAATATTCAATGAGAGTGCCAGCAATGCTTTACAGTCATGGATTATTTATATACAGCATCACCAAAGCTTCATAAATAATAAAACAGCTGCAATCTCCACTGTGTTTTATGTTCCTATCAGCTTGCACGAGCGTGGGGAAGATGCTCCATTCCTAGCACATTTCCATGCAGTGTCTGCCCATCCCAGGGCAACAGCCAAGTGGTTGGAAGGAGGGAGGTGATAATGCAAAGCTGGGGGCAAAGGTCTGAGCAGCAGTGGGAAAAGGGAGTGCCCAGCACAATATGTGCATGGGAAATGTGGTACATGCTTCTGAGTGGGTATGTGGGCATTCACGTATACCTGCATCCGTCTATAGGGGTGCACTTGTGCAGAGAGGTTGCCCGTGGCACTATGTGTGGCCATGCAGGTGTGTGGAAGTGAGCATGTCAAAGAAGGGAGAATTCCTGTGAGTGTGACACTTCCTCTGCGGGCAGGACTACCTATATGTGAAAGGGCATGTCCAAGCTCATGCCGATGTGTCCATGACCTTTGTAATGTCACACAGAATCCCATGAAAATCCCAGTAGTAGCAGAGGTTTGTGGGCCAGGAAATCAAGCCTTCACCCTTCCCCTCTCAGGGCAGGACACTAAATGAACCAAGCTTGGTGGTTTCAGTACATCCCAATCACAAGAGCCCCATGGAAGCAGAGCTAATAGCTCCTTCCCCCTCCCCAGGAGAGGCCTAGGATGACCTGAGTGGGTATGAATAAAGGTGACATATAGCAGGGTGCACCCTGCCCAGATCGACACCCTCTTGCATTTCCCTTTCTGCCCAAAGGGAGCCCTGGCCTTTGCTGATTTCTCAGTGCAAACCTGTCTGGCTCCTGGATCCCAGCCTTGGCACTCTTGCCTTGCATGCTTCATGTTGCTTGTTACCTATGGTGCCCTGGGACTGATGCGATCAGATTGCAAAGAAACGTGGCTCTGAGAAACAAGTTACTGAATTCTGCTCCTCTGGCCCCTTGACTTTATTAATAGAATGGGGGAGCAGCGTCTCAGCCACCTCCCTCACTCTCGGCTGCCGCATGGGCAGCCGGCCTTGTTGCAAGATTCCATGACCCACAGCTCTGGGGGTCCGTTGCTGGTTAGGATCCAGAACTCAGCAACAAGGAAACAAAGAAAGACCAGAGCCCTCCACACTCCCCTTCTTTCCCAAAAGAGCAATCTGATGCCCTCTCCTTGCAGCTCCTGGTGGGAAGCACTAAATAGCAAATCAGTAAAAGTGTCACTGGCGACCGTCTGACAGTGAAGAGGGATGATTCATAACTCCACATAACAGCAGCGTGGTGGTGGTGTATTTATCCAGTCTCCCCCCCACCAGCCCACCCTGGAAGAAAAGAGAGATAAATTGCTGCCATTTCTTTTTATGGAACGTATAATCAGGTGGTGACATAGAGACTCGCCTCCTCTCAAAGTCATGGCCGATGAATAATTCATTGGCTTAAAATGTCTTAAATGAAGGAGCTTGTCTTCGCAGTGCAATATCTGGGCTCACTGCTATGGGCACTGCTCTGGTTCCACAACATGGACAAATCCAGAATGGGACCCAGCAGCCATACGGCATGTTCTCTGTGCTGAGCTATCTACCCTGCAGCTACTCCTGGGGTGAAGAACATTGGCAGGCAGCTGACCAGCCTCAGCACAACACCGCTCTGATAAGCCTCTGAAGGTTGATGTTGAGCATTACAGTAGCACTTGATTGGTGCCCCAGTCTTTTTGTGGTGGCTTTTACCCTGCAGATGGAATTCCCACCGATGCAAGGGAAGCTTGCAAGGCTGGATGTCTAAGAGCCAGAGGTCCTCTTGGGATAATTCTTCCCTCCAATGCTAGTCTTGAAGTTTCTCTTCCCTGGGAGAAGTTACTCGTGCAGGACCTCCCTCGGGGAAATAATCCCCCAAGCAAGTCTCTTACTGGTGCACAAGAGGAAGCTGTTGTCACCGGGATTTTCATGGGGCAGAAGTTGAGCTTGCCTTTCCTCCACTAGAGGATGATGAGGCAAGTGCCCTATCTTTGCTGGGCACCACAATAAGGGTATGTCTAGACTACATGGCTCCGCGCTGTGCCGCCAAACAGCTGATCAGCACAGCGCAGTGGCCATTTTGATGTAAATGAAGTGGCGATTATTTAAATCACCGCTTCATTTCCCTTTTTCGAGTACACTAATCTACATGGCTCCGTCGACGGAGCCATGTAGTTTAGACGTACCCTAACTCTCTGGTGGAAGAATGGGGAATCCAGCTGTCCTGAGGTTTTCTCCATGTTATGCTTATAAGAAGCACACAGGATCTTTTTCAGGGGAAGAGGCAATACACCGCATTTATTGAAAATACAAAATGAAAAGAGAGCATATGCATTCACACACACACACACACACACACACACACACGTGTCCTTCAGATTGTGTATGGTTACCAGTCCATTGTAGCCCAACTCTGTCTTACTGGCCAGGCAAGGCTGACTGAGGCTACGTCTATGCTGCAAGGCTTTCCGCAAGAGGAAATGCAAATGGAGCACTCATTTGCATATGTCACGCTCGTATTTGCATTTCCTCTTCGGATCCCTTTTGCGCAAGAGGTTTTTGCGCAGAAAAGCGCTGTGTGGGCAGCTCCTCTTTGTGCAAAAAAACCCCTTTTGCGCAAGAGCCGTTCTTCATTTTTTCAGTGTGGCAGCAGCCCCTGTCTGTGGGGGGTCCGAGCTCCCTGCAGATAGAGGCTGCTCCGTGGGATGCAGAGCAGCCTCTGTCCGCAGGGAGGTTGGACCCGCCATGGACAGGGGCTGCTTTTGGGAAGCATCTTCTGCCTGTAGTGGGCCCAGGCTTCGCTGCCCATGTGGAGTCCAGGCCCGCCGCAGACAGAGGCTGCTTTGCGGCAGTCTCCCCTGTGCCTCCCCGCACCCTGCTGTCTCTGAAGGAGGCAGGAGCAGGGGGAGGCAGCACCACGGAGATGGTGCTGGGGGGGAACTGGCTTTTAAGTGGGCTTCCCCCCCAGCCTGCCTCTTCTTGATGCCTCTGTAGGAGGCAGCAAGGGGGGAGGCAGGTAGGTCCATGGAGCTGGCATATGCAGGTGTCGACTTGCGTGTATCGACTCCAGCCTGCCCCCCTTGCCCTCCGCACTGCTGCCTCTCTATCTTCACGAGCACTGGCTCCTGCTCCCCCTGACCCTTGCTGTCTCTGATACAGAGGCAGGGAGGGTTGGGGAGAATGCGTATAGTTGACAAGATTAACTGATAAG
This sequence comes from Pelodiscus sinensis, assembly GCF_052426305.1. Classification (NCBI taxonomy): domain Eukaryota; kingdom Metazoa; phylum Chordata; order Testudines; family Trionychidae; genus Pelodiscus; species Pelodiscus sinensis. Next base: position 14,887,026 of record NC_143075.1, read on the forward strand.
CCTAACCTTATTGGTTAATCGTATAGTCGACTACACGTTGACATCCCTAGTCTGAACCTCTAGGGTCAGCATCATGGGCCTGGAGATGGCTCACAGAACAGGCTTTCTCTTTGTTTGCCTTCCTGCCAAGCCCCTTTTCTTGTGGTTGTCCCAAAAATCTGATTGAAAAGATTTTTTCCCCACTGAAAAAAGGCCTTTTTTAAAACCATAAAACAAAATTTTCTTGAAAATCGTTGACTGTTTTTAGAAACGCTTCTTCCCTTGTAATTTTTTTTATCAACACTGTTCCCCACATCATTATTTGGCATGGTTATTGACATGTTCATTGTCCAAAAACTGGGCTTTTTAGGTAAAGTGAGTTTTTGGTTGCTTGTTTCCTGCAAAACCTGGTGTTTGGTAAATGAAAAATGTTGCTAAGGATTTTGTACGAAGTTTTGGAATAAATTTGCCTCGAACCCTGCAAAACAGAAACAATTTAGAAATGTTCCATGTTTTTTTTTTCTTTTCATTTTTCTGACTGTTGCATGTGGGATGGGAAGTGCCCAGATATCAGAGGAGCCAAAGACCAAAAATGCCCTAATAATGACATTACTGAAAACAAAACTTCTCGCAATTAATATTTTTTCACCCCAAAAAAGGAAGTCTGGTTTGGCTTTGAATTTGAGGTGATGGTTTGGTGCTCTGGGGGCTGTTTGATCTGATCACCCCCCCATCACTGAATAATGCTGGTGCTTTTCCAGATGGATCACATGGATCACATAAGAACATAAGAATGGCCGTACTGGGTCAGACCAAAGGTCCATCTAGCCCAGTAGCCTGTCTGCCGACAGTGGCCAGAACCAGGTGCCCCAGAGGGGGTGGACCGAAGACAATGATCAAGTGATTTGTCTCCTGCCATCCTTCTCCAGTCTCTGAAAAACAGAGGCCAGGGACACCATTGCTATCCCGTGGCTGATAGCCTGTTATGGACCTAACCTCCATGAAATTATCTAACTTCTCTTTAAACTCTGTTCTAGTTCTAGCCTTCACAGCCTCCTCTAGCAAGGAGTTCCACAGGTTGACTACGTGCTGTGTGAAGAAGAACTTTCTTTTATTAGTTTTAAACCTGCTCCCCAGTAACTTCATTTGGTGTCCTCTAGTTCTTCTATTATGGGAACTAATAAATAACTTTTCTTTATTCACCCTCTCCACACCACTCATGATTTTATATACCTCTATTATATCCCCCCTCAGTCTCCTCTTTTCTAAACTGAAAAGTCTCAGTCGCTTTAATCTCTCTGTTCCAAACCCCTTTTCTGAACCCTTTCTAAGGCCAAAATATCTTTTTTGAGGTGAGGAGACCACATCTGTACACAGTACTCAAGATGTGGGCGTACCATAGTTTTATATAGGGGCAGTAAGATATTCTGGTTTGTTACAGAAACCACTTCCTCTCTCTCTCTTTCTCTCTCTCTCTGTTTGCTTTCCTGTTGTTTATCGTCAATTTAAATCCAATAACACAGAGAAATTAAATTACTTTGTAAATTAGGAAAGAGGCTTCAGGGGGTAGCTGAGTTAGTGTGTACAGGATAAACTTTAAAAAGTTAAGAAAAGCGATGATGCTGAGAAGAAAGAAGGCTTCTGTTTCCAGATGATTAGCAAGCAGGGGTAGAAATGGATGTGCTGAAGGAGCCCCTGACAATGTAATGGACTGCAGATAGCGAATTCAAGGTTCACCTCTGCTGTTTCCCCGGCTCTAGGACTGCATGGCTCTTAGTTCCGCTTTGCGGGCCAGGCCTCGAGAAGACATCAGCGATCTGTTCATTGGATTCCTGGCTCCTGGTCTGCCTGAGCAGATGTATTGGAAAGTCCTTGCTATTGCTTCTGAAGCTGTCCTAGTCAATCTGATCTTTACATCCACTGTCTTGGGCCTCTGTTTATCATGCTAGTTGAAAAAGTCAGTGGCTAGAGAAAGACTGGTGCTCAGGGTTATGAGTAACAAGAGGAAGGGCAGGCTGACGTGCAATGGAGGGATGTTTTTCTGGGACATTATTAGGCCTGAATAGTAAATTACCTACATCTGGATTCATTTAGAGAGCCCTCAAGTCTTCCTCTATAGTTGTATTCAGTCATGATTTGCTGGTTGCTGTCCATAGCCACATAGGTTACTGTGGGGCTGCTTCATGCCACTAGCTGGAACATTTCTAATGAGCACTTATCTTCTGTAGGGCTTTGTACCTGAGATGCTGTGTGCAAATTAATCTCCCAGGGAGAAAGGGAATATTATTATTTTATCTCTATTTTACCAATGGAGAAACTGAGGCACAAAAGGTCACACGGGAAGTTTGTAACAAAGCCAGGAATAAAACCATGATCTCCTGACTCTCACTTCTGTGCTTTAAACACAAGCCAGTTCTCCTCACTCCTGAAGCAGCATGTTAGGGGACCAGTTAATGATGAAAGGTCTTTGTTACAGAAACCACTTCCTCTCTCTCTCTTTCTCTCTCTCTCTCTGTTTGCTTTGCAGTTGTTTATCGTCAGTTTAAATCCAATAACACAGAGAAATTAAATTACTTTGTAAATCTCTGATCCATTCCACTGGGACTTGGCCATGTGTCTATCCTAGAGAATGGCCCAAACCAGGTAATTCAATTTATAGGACATTTGTAAGATGTCGGTGAATGAAGCACGAGCTTGTTATGTCCCTGGACAAATTAGTTCTCCATGGGATGCTGCCAAAGGAAGAAAGGGAGGAGAAATAAACACAAAGAAATGTTGCAAACACTCAACACTGGTCTTCTCTGCTTGAGTGCTTGGAGCTGTCTCTGCTATAAATTGTATTGATTAAGGAACCTATTGAAACTAACTACTGCTATCGATTACCTGCCACTTATTTCTTCTTTTGCCTCTTGAGTACTCTGTAGATTAACAGTGGGGAGGCTCCGAGCCATCTCATTGGGAGCAGCTTGTATGTGTTGGAAGTGCGAGAAACTGTTTCCTCGTATGGCCCTGTGGCTGCTGGAAAGGGAACGTTCCCCCTATGACTAGTTGCAAGCAGAGAGAAGGCTCTTGTAGTTGGGCACCAGGGCTTGGTAAGCTCAAGGAACGGTGCCAGATGGGTAGCCTCACAAAAAAGTTTAGGTCTGGAGCAGCCAAGAATCCCATCGGCTCCTGCCCCATTGAGGGACTGCTGGTTCCACAGCAGTCTGTGGACTGGGGATGGATTGTGATACCCATCCTTTGACACCATGTGTTGTGTGTGTGATGAAGTCATTATCTAGAGATGCAACAGCCTCATAGGAGGCAATACAGTGTCAAATCCTCTGAGGTAGGCATGGTCCTCTTGATCTCCTAACTGATCCTGCAGAGACCCAGGAAACCTAGGAGAAAGGTGCCCATACAGCTGACTTCACATAGAATCAAAGAACCATAGAGCTGGAAGTGACCTCAGAAGGTCATCAAGTCCAGCACCCCGCCCTAGGCAGGACCAATCCCAACTAAATCAACCCAGCCAGGGCTTTGTCAAGCCAAGACTTAAAAATCTCTAGGGATGGAGACTTCACTACTTCCCTAGGTAACCCACACCAGTGCTTCACCATTCTCCTAGTGAAATAGTTTTTCCTAATATCCAAGCTGGACCTCTCCCACCGCAATTTGAGACCATTGCTCCTTGTTCTGCCATCTGTCACTACTGAGAACAGCCTCTCTCCATCCTCTTTGGAACCTCCCTTCAGGAATTTGAAGGCTGCTATCAAATCCCCCCTCACTCTTCACTTCTGCAGACTAAAAATACACAACTCCCTCAGCCTCTCCTCGTAGGTCATATGCTCCAGCCCGCTAATCATTTTGGTTGCCCTCCACTGGACCCTCTCCAATGCATCCACATCCTTTTTGTAGTGGGGGCCCCAGAACTGGACACAATACTCCAGATGTAGCCTCACAAGAGCCAAATAAAGGGGAATAATCACTTCTCTGGATCTGCTGGCAATGCTCCTCCTAATGCAACCTAATATGCAATTAGCCTTCTTGGCTACAAGGGCACACTGTTGACTCATATCCAGCTTCTCATCCACTGTAATCCCCAGGTCCCTTTCTGCTTTTCTGCTGAACTATTGGTTGGTCCCCAGCCTGTAACAATGCTTGGGATTCTTCCGTCCCAAGTGCAGGACTCTGCACTTGTCCTTGTTGAACCTCATCAGATTTCTTGTGGCCCAATCCTCCAATTTGTCTAAGTCATTCTGTACCCTATCTCTGCCCTCGAGTGTATCTACCTCTCCCCCTAGCTTAGTGTCATCTGCAAACTTGCTGAGGGTACAATCCATCCCCTCATCCGGGTCATTAATAAAGATATTGAACAAAACCGGTCCTAGAACCGAACGTTGGGGCACTCCACTAGAAACCAACCGCCATCCTGACATCGAGCCATTGATCACTACCCGCTGGGCCCGACCTTCTAGCCAGTTTTCTATCCATCTTACCATCCATTTATCCAATCCACATTCCCTTAACTTGCTGGCAAGAGTATTGTGGGAGACTGTATTGAAAGCCCTCCTAAAGTCAAGATATATCACATCTACTGACTTTCCCATGTCTACAGAGCCAGTTACCTCATCGTAGAAGCTAATCAGATTGGTCAGACATGACTTGCCCTTTGTGATTCCATGCTGACTATTCTTGATCACTTTCCCCTCTTCCAAGTGCCTAAAAATTAATTCCATAAGGATCCCTTCCATGATTTTTCCAGGGACCGAGGTAAGACTGGCCGGCCTATAGTTCCCTGGATTGTCCTTCTTCCCTTTTTTGAAGATGGGCACTACATTTGCCTTTTTCCAATCATCCGGGATCTCTCATGACTACGCAGGACCCTCTTCTAGGCCCTATCTGTAATAAACAAAAAGGTACTGCAAACAACTGCTGTTTGGAACACCTCAAGCTTATGACATCCAACAATAGCCCTCCCAGGTAACAGTCACAAGGATCATAATTCAAAATGATCTGGACAAACTGGAGAAATGGCCTGAGGTAAATAGGATGAAATTCAATAAGGTGAAATGCAAAATACTCCACTTAGGAAGGAGCAATCAGTTTTACACATACAAAATGGGAAATGTCAGTCTAAGGAAGGAGTACTGCAGAAAGATGTCTAGGGGTCAAACTCATAGTGGATCACAAGCTAAATATGAGACAACAGTATATCACTGTTGCGAAAGAAAGAAAGAAAGAAAGAAAGAAAGAAAGAAAGAAAGAAAGAAAGAAAGAAAGAAAGAAAGAAAGAAAGAAAGAAAGAAAGAAAGAAAACTTCATTCTGGGAGGTGTTAGCAGGAGTGCTGTAAGCAAGAAACTAAAAGTAATTCTTCGCTCTACTCTGCACTGATTAGGCCTCAATTGGAATATTGTGTCCAGTTCTGGGCACCGCATTTCTGGAAAGATGTGGAGAAATTGGAGCAGGTCCAGAGAAGAGAAACAAAAATTATTAAAGGTTTAGAAAACATGACCTATGAGGGAAGATTGAAAGAGCTGGCTTTGTTTAGTCTGGAAAAGATAAAACTGAGGGGACATGATAACAGCTTTCAAATACCTAAGAAGTTGTTACAAGGAAGAGGGAGAAAAATTATTCTCCTTAACCTCTGATGAAAGGACAAGAAGCAATGGGCCTCTCTTCTTTGGAGCTGAGCTGCTGCCTTCAGATGGCTGGGGGAGAAGTGAAGCCTGGTCTACACTCCAATTTTGCCCAGATTTAACTATGTCAGGCAGTGTTCTCTGCAAGCTGTGTGCTTGGACAGCCATCCAAGGGAGGTTCAAATGCTGTCTGGCTGATTAGCAGAGTGCCCATAGCCAACTATATGTGTTTCTACTGGTGGTTCACATCCACATATGCTTCTGGGCACATAACATTTATTCCACACATGGATGGACAAAATTAGAGGGAACACTGATGTCAGGTAGGGTGTAATTTCCTATTGAAGTAGTGAAATGAGTTCAACACCCTGTGGTGTGACTGCCCTTTATCCCAGAGCAGTGTATTCCCCTTTCCTTACAAGAATAGCAATGCTGCTTTAATCACTGAGCTAAGGGTTGTCCTTACTGAACTTAGCCAGTGTGATTAAAGCTGTTCAATGTTAGTGTTTAGACAAGGCCCATTGGTAAACTGCCTGATTGAGGAACAGAATGTCTGTCCCTTCAGGGATAGAGTCAGTTTGTAAATTCCTTTTGTTCCTTCCCGTGGGGTGAAGAATGGAAAATAAGTTGCTGAGGGAGGGGGGAGACTCGCCTTTCTAAAAAGAATAATTATTGTTTTAGTGAATACTTTTTAAAAAACAAAGGCTGATCAAAAAGACCCAGGAGTTGGATTATCCCTTCACCAGCACCAGGGAAAGGCAGTGGGCTTACGCAGGAGTACACTAGGAGCCAGTAAGAGGAGGATCAAGGCCTCAGGCCAAGGATTTCAGAACCGCCTGAAGCACTTTTGACGCTGAATTCCCATTAAAGTGAATGGAAAATGAGCGTCCAGGTTGCCTCACAGCTTTGATAATCTCAGCCTAAGTCTTTAAAAGTCTATGTACCTTCCCCTCCATGACTTCTGCTCAGTTTCAGCTCTTAACTTTCCTAACTGCTTCAAAACTACCCTAAGTTTATCTCTTTATTCAATGGGGAACCTTTCTTTTTCTTTTGTCCTTTCTCTTTTCTCTTCCTGCGCAACAGCAGCCAGCTGCCTAGCTAAGGCAGGAGCAGAGAGGGCAGGCCAGGTTCAGTGGCTTCCAGCATTCCTGCAACCAGATTCCCTCAGGCTGTGATCTTCTCAGATCTTGCAAGTGAAGCAAGCCTGGGCTGGGGATGAAAGGCTCCAAAGGAAACCGGTGTGTTCTAGGAAGCAGCTTTGGGAGCTAGCTATGTCCGCACTGGGCCTTTTCTCCTCTTAATTTTCACATCTGTTGCTGCCCACTTCCAACCACAGGAGGAGAATAGTGCTTTTTACCACCACACTGAAGCATTGCCAACTGTCATGATTTTTTCACGAGTTTTGCAATTGTTAGTGCTATTCAATCCCCAGGGCTTATAGTGCTGGGATTAAGTGAGAATCTCTGTTTTTATTCAAAAGAAAAAAAATAAATGTCTCGCCCACACACTTGGAAAAGTGACCCAAGTACCGCCTAAAGGTTGAGAAACTAGAGGACAAAGAAAGAGTCCACCATCTATTATTTTTAAAAATGTCAAGATTTTTAAGCCAATTGCATGACTTTATAGGCTTGAGGGAAAGATTTTGGAATGCCGGGGGGCTGGCAGCACTGGTGATGGGCAGTCTCATCCAGAGCAGGGCGGGAAACCACAGCAGTGCGGGAAACCACAGCAGTAAAAACACCAGAGGCTGCTGGGGCTTTGGCTACATTACGGCCAAGACTTCCAAATATAACTAGTGATTTTGGGGGCCCAGGCAGAGAAGCCTTAAAGGCGCCTGATTTCTAGAAAGGGGCTAAGCACCTGCCCTCTGGAAACCAGGTCTCTCTATTGTGTCTCCAGCGGGGCTCCTGTGAGTGGGTGGGGTTAGCCCAGCTAAGCTATAAGAAAAAACAGCTTGTCCTTTGAGAGGAGCCTGGAAGAGTCAGTCAGGAAAGGGCAGGGAAAGCAGACATGGGGCTCTTGATGTGTGCTCCCTGAGAATGGGCAGACAGGAAAAATGCAAGGAAAGCCTGGGGAGCAGCAACAGCAGGAAGTTCCCTGCAGGAGAACAGCAGGAAGTTCCCTCATTGCAGGAGGAATAACTGGTAGTTCGAAATAGGGCTTGTAAATTTCAAAAATGGCGCCTGGCCAGGAAGATGCAAATCAAGCGCGGGATATTTAAATCCCTGGCTTGATTTGCAATTCTGAATGCCTATATTTGCAGTCCTATTCCGAAATAGGCTGCAAGTGTAGACATACCCTGCAGAAAGAGCGCTCCCTTGCCGAACCAGGTAAGTAGGGAGGAGGGGGTCTGGGAGGCGCCCGGCTGTGTTGTAGGGTTGCTGAGTGTGTTGTAGGGTTGCCAGGTGTCTGGTATTTTTGCCTCCTGGCAGGGGAAAAAAATTTTAGGTGTCCGGTATTTTCTGATTTTTTTTTACTGGACAGGAGGCGAAAATACTGAACTGTCTGGATCAGTACCGGACACCTGGCAACCCTATAGTCGGCAGGCTAGTCGACTATTGCTTTTGCCACCTCCTTGCTGCCTCTTTCTGATAATGGCAGCAAGAGAGGGAGAGGAGGGGGCACGTCAACGCGGCAGCACCGTGTGGAGCCTGGGACCAGACCCCGGGCTCCATGTGGCACTGCCACTTTGAAACGCTGCATGCAGCCTGGCACCAGCTGGAGTGTCCCCAGGCTGCACGTGGTGTTTCAAAGTGGCAGCACCGCGTGGAGCCCAAGATCAGCTGGGAACTCCCCCGCTGACCCCTGGCTCCAGGTGGCACTGCTGCTTTGAAATGCCACGGAGAGTCCAGTGTCAAGCTCCTCACAGCTTTTTAAAGTGGCAGCGCTGCGTGGAGCCCGGGGTCAGCGAGGAGTCCTCAGCTGACCCTGGGCATCATGCGGCGTTTTCACCTTTGAAGTGTAGCAACCACTGTTCAATTAGTCAATTACTCTCAATTTAACATCCTTAGCCTTGGTGGGTTGGGAACAAGCAAAATGCATCCACTATTCAATTAGTCAATTACTCTCAATTTAACATCCTTAGCCTTGGTGGGTTGGGAACAAGTCAGACCCTGCAAATCACTAGTCATACATGAAAATTCAAGCATAGTGCCACCTAGTGGAGCTAGCAATGGTGAGAAATTTAGGGATGGTGAGGACAACAAATACCATGCGACTACAGGGAACATTTTTCTTTGAAAAACTTAAAAAACAACAAATAGTCTAGTAGAACCTTAAAGACTAACAAAACATGTAGATGGTATCATCATCTGAAGAAGTAGGTTGTGACCACGAAAGCTCATGATACCATCTACATGTTTTTAGTCTTTAAGGTGCTGCTAGACTATTCGTTGTTTTTTAAGTTTTTCCTGTTACAGATTAACTTGGCTACCCCTCTGAAATTTTTCTTTGAGTCTGAACTGACTCCTAGCACAGTGGTTTTCAATTTTTTTCATTTGTGGACCCCTAAAAGTTTCAAATAGCCATATAGATCCCTTTGGAAATCTTAGATGTAGTCTGTGAACCTTCGAGGTCCATGGACTACAGGTTGAAAACCACAGTCATTCATGTTAAAATTCGACACTCTCCAAAAAGGAATGAACAAACACTTGAACTATCTCACCCATTACCAAGATAGCTTCCCCAATTATCACCTCTAATACCATTAACTCACAAACATCCCACTCTCCCCACCTCTAATATCATCAATTCACAGACACTTACCTTCCTTCCTTCCCCCCACCCTGCATCCCCCTCCTGTTCTGCAATGTGATTTGTTCTTTTCATAGGTGTTCATTTTTTTAATTGTATCCTTTGGTATATATGGTTGTGACTATTTTCTTCCACTATTTGATCTGAGGAAGTGGGTCTGGCCCACGAAAGCTCATCATCTAATAAACCATCTTGTTAGTCTTTAAAGTGCTACATTGTCCTGCATTTTGCTTCAGCTACCCCAGACTAACACAGCTACATTTCTATCACCCTTAAACATAGTCTGCAGACAGTGATGGCCCATCCATAGGCACTAACTAGGCGGTCGCCTAGGGCGCCAAATTAAACGGCTGTTGAGGGGTTTGGAGGCGGGGGCGCCAATCACACGTTTCGCCTAAGGCGCCAGTTGCCAGCAGCTCATCTAGGGCTGCTCCTGAGTGTGGACCCTCAGGGATCTATGGCGCACAGGTGGAAACCCACTGCTCTAGCTGTCTCTCAAAGGGAGCTGTTGGTGCAAGAGCACTTGGTGCTGAATTCCAGGCCTTTGGGTCATTAAAGAACTCTCACCACTTTTAACTCCTGTATCCTGCCCACATATCAACAAGGGAAAATTGTATTCTGCTTACCTAATCTGCTCGTCCCAGTTTTGGTTGCCTGTTATTTTAATTCTGTCCTGTTTAATTCTGTTCTGTTCCAGATTTCATCTGGGTCACCAAATGATATTACTAGGTAGCAGGTTTAAAACAATCAAAAGGAATTTTTTCTTCACTAGGTGCACACAGTCAACCTGTGGAACTCCTTGCCAGAGGATGTTGTGAAGACCAGCATTTTAAAAGGATTAAAAAAAGAACTAGATAAATTAATGGAGGTTAGGTCCATCAGTACTTATTATCCAGGATGGGTAGGAATGGTGTCCCTGGCCTCTTTGTCAGGGGCTGGAAATGGGTGACAGAAGAGGGGGTCACTTGATGGTTACCTGTTCTGTTCATGCCCTCTGGGGCATCTGGCATTGGCCTTTGTTGGAAGACAGGATACCGGGCTGGATGGACGTTTGGTCTGATCCAGTATGGCCATTCTTATGTTCTTATGTCCCTTTCCTAAACTCTTGTGCTGTGGGCCAAGGAACACCAGTTGTGTCCCAACAGACGTGCCTGCAGTTCATTTACGTGGGTGAAAGAAGCACTTCATATTAAAGTGATGAATAACACTGTAGAATTGCACAAGATATTTATTGGGGTGCTACTTAGGTCTTCTGGGGTCACTACAGATTGGTGCATGAGGAATTTAATTTGATAACATTCGGTGGTGGTGTGCTTGTTCTATCCAGAAAGGTAAATCCGAACCCCGCTGGGAATTCTATTTGTTACTGTGCTTCACGCCTTGGTGTTTCGGAACTTTATCTGATCAAGGAGACTGAATGCAGAAGCACCTGCCCTCAAAGGAATCAATCCTACTACTTGAGCTAATGGAGAATCCCCTTTAACTGTAAACAATAATAGGGCTATGACACATAGTTGTGCTGAGTCTATCCATCAGAGAGCATTGCCTTCTCCTTTATGTTAACTTGCCAGTTCATTTGAATATAGCCTGTACATCTCCTTTACCAGGTTAAAGCTGTCATGCTCCCTGAAATTACAGTTGTGAGCTATGGCCTTTTGCCCTTCGCAGCATACTGTTTTGATTGGCTGCCTTTTCCAATTTAGCCAGGTGGTGAGGTAGTAAATACAAGGCCCTGTACGTGGCAGGTACTGAAAGGTTAGATTTGCATAAAGTGGCCAATGTAAATTCCCTTGTTTGTTGTTGCCTGTTCTCTAGACAGGGATTCCAAGGCAGAGAGAAATGTCAGATGGAAACAGGCAGTTTCTCTCTGTTGTTTCCCTGTGGCTACTTCTCACTACTGCTTAGCATGCAGGCTGTCCAAGGTCCTCCTGTGCACGGTCCTGGCCTCTCAGTTCCTTCCAGGCCTGCCCATTATCATTCTAATTATTTTCCATGCACTCCCAATCGCTGAGTCACAGCGCTGAATGGATTGGGAAAACCCGCTGGCGCCTGGTAACATCTCCATTGCCTGCGCTGCTCAGTGTGTCTGCACACCCTCCGGGCCTTGGCTGGTTGAGAACCGTGCACATTCTCTGAGGGAGACCCATTTGAGGCCCTGCAAACCGAGCGTGACCTGCTAGACTGAGGCCTCAAGCCTGCAGTGCTCTGAGCCACTCCCGAAGGCGCTGAACACTCTCTACCTCTGATAGGGGTTATGGAGCTCAGCGCCCGAGGTTAGGCCTGGTTCTTGCTTAGGCAGAGCGCTCCAGTCTCAAGATGGCTGCCCAACTGGCACTCATTTCTTACTCAGGAAACTGGTAGCTCCCACTGATGCTGGGGGAGGTTTGTCTAAGCAGGGCCTGAGGAGAAACTAAGTCAGAGCTACAGGACTGGGCCTGGTTTTCCAAACATTTTTGTTCTGATCTTTAGGCTCCCCATCCTGGTTGCCCCTTCCTGTAGCCCCACTAGGGAGAGGGGTTGTGGATTATCCCTTAATTTCTTCCTCCCTTGAAGAGCAGAGAGAAAATTCTGGTAGATCTCCCAGGTCAAGAGGGGCCGACAGAATTGCTGGGCCCCTGGGCAAGGCCTGCGGGAGCCCAGCGCTGTGCTCCTGGGAGGTGCAGGGCCTCAGGTAGAAGGGGGAGCAGACTAGCCTTTCCCTGACAGCCCTTCAGCGCTGCCCAGTGCTCTGGTGGCAATTTCAAGGTCCTGGGGGTGGGGCTCAGGCCGCCACTGCAGCCTTTGCCTTCCTCTGTCAGTTGGCCTGCTCGGGTCCCCTTTCCTCTCTAATATTGGTGCCTGCTCAGTGGGGAGGGACAGATAATCACACGTTCCTCTGCAGCATTTCTGGGGGGAGGGAGCTAGACTCGGGGGTCCGTCCAATGGAGAAACACCCACCAGCCGAGTGGCGCAGAGGGGAGACGCGTGTACAACTCCCCTATGGAGATGAAGGGGATGTTTGCAGCAAGCGCGTTGGAGCGAGATGGTGGATCTTTGTCGAGTTCCCTCTAGCTGGAGTCTCAGTCCGTGGCCCTACAGACTCTTAACAGGGTCTCCTCCCCATGCACCTGGCTCTTCTATGTATCTGGAACAATTTCTTTACAAATGAATGCCCAGCTGCTCAGCACAGCACCAGGGCACTCTGAGTTGATCTACTCCAGCAGAGTAGGTGGCTAATGTAAGTGTCCATACTTCTGCATCCCTTCTGCTCTGCCTCTGTGCTGGGGTGACCCCGACACCCCACATACCAGCTGCCCTTGCCCCCTCCCATGGTAGTGCTCCCAGCCTGCCCTAGCCCTGGAGAGCCATCCGGCAGGCATGGGAAAGGCAGACTGGATCCATGGTGCCAGCACCTCTGACCAGCAAGCCCTCTCTGCCTCCCCCTCACTCCCCTGCAGCTGAGCTGCCAGCCCCAGCACTCGATGGCTAGTACGGCCCCAGCTCCAGGAAGACAGGCGGCCTGGCGTGGCCCCTAGCCTGCTTGGTCCAGCCTCTGGCATCACCACAGCAGGCTGGGGGGAACCTGGGGGACTGCGGTGGAGCACGGGCAGGGCCAGGTGAAGTGGTTTGGGAAGGCCTTGCCTTCCCCTGCCTGCGATACCCAGTGCCCAGGGCTCAGCCCCAGCCAGTCTGATGACTGCCTGGTGGCTGTGTTGGCATTACCACACGGACGTTCTGTGTCTGACTCCGGCTGCGAACTGCGTGCTGCTTTGTCTCTGCGTCTCTGCCATGTTCAGGACACACGTTGCTCAGAAGGCCTCAGCGAGGCAGGAAGCAGGGGGAAATCTGGACGTAATTTGGTGCTAAATCACTTCCTCGACTCAGCCGGTGCTGAAGGTCACCTGTAATGAAGCTGTCAGGCTGGCAAGGCCCCGCAATCAGAAACCCCCATGGAACAGAAGGCTGTAGGCGAGAACTGGTAATTGGGAGCCAAACTCATCAGCCGCATGTGTTTGGGTGGGAGGCAGGGACATGAGCAAGAAGAGGTGGGAAGTCGCGATCACTCTTTGGATGCTCTGTGCAGTAGGAGAGTCCTGACCCTGAAAAGCTGTGTGGTGCTTTCGAGATCACAGACAAAGTGCCTATGCCCAGGCAATGCAAACCCCCCCACGTGGAGCCCTGTGTTTGCGCCACGCTGCTTGGGAAGAGGGAATTCAATCTGCCATTGTCAGCTCCAAGGGGTTCTGGAATCTCCCTGGGCCTGTGTGTTTGCAAGGGGATTGTAGACCTGGGCTCAGGTTCAGGGAGCAGCCAAGATTCAGGCCAGCACTGGGACTACAGCAGTAGACTCCAAACGCAGCAGAGACCCAGACCCAGACTGAGGGTGGTCTGGACTGTGGATGGGCTTGTCTTCACCTAGTGCTTCTGATAAAGCCGAGTATTTTCCCTGGTGAATTTCTGCCTCTGGGAAGGCAGTAGAGCAACTCTACCCTAGGGCAAGCAATAGGAGGCTGGAACCCATTACTGCAAGGGGAACCATCCCCCCCCCCAAACTTCCCCAGAGTTTGGGAGGGCTCCAGTCTGGGGTTCTGCTTTATAGAATATTAGAACTAGAAGGAATCTCAAGAGGTCATCAAGTCCAGCCCCTTGAGCAGGGCTCTCTCTCTCACCGCCCAATTGCTTTATGGGCTCACTGCCCATATTCTTCTGAGCGATCTTGGGCAACGGTGCCATGGAGCCCCCATTACCAACCTGTGTGGGTTGCTCAGTGACCCCCAGACAAGCTGTATTGCCATCTCTGTCCTCAGAATAGCTGCCAGCCAGAAGCAGTGATGTCACCCTATGCTCCAGCTCAGCACTTATTTATGTGGACCCCCAGTTCATACAGCAGACAGTGAACCCCATACACGTACTGAAGCCATGTATGTCCAGGAGCACTTCCCTCTGAGCCCTGAGCGCTCCCCTGGGCACTTGTTCTCCCTTGGCTCCCCAGCCCTATTCTTCATTCTTATCCCCCTGAGTCTCATCCCAGCTCCCAGCAAGGCAGATGGCTCATCTCTGCTGCTTTGATTACATTTCTAGCCTTCTTTCCAGATCTATTTTCCCTGAGTTTGCCCAGACAAGCTCTGCGGGGCGAAAGAGGGGGAGGAGATGGATGGAAGTGTGCTCCGTGGAGATGCAGCCCTCCACATCTGAAGAGATGATTAAGAATGGGGGAGAGAAGGAAAATGCCTTGGGGTGACCCTTGGGCTCATCACAGATAAGTGTGCACAAGATTCCACGCAAAGATTAATATGACACTTTCCTCCTTTCTTTCTTTCTTTCTTTCTTTCTTTCTTTCTTTCTTTCTTTCTTTCTTTCTTTCTTTCTTTCTTTCTTTCTTTCTTTCTTTCTTTCTTTCTTTCTGTGGAAAAAGCTATGCAAAATGCGCTCCGCATTTTTTTCGAAAGAGGCTTTTCCGCCATTTGGCCCCATCTAGATAGGGCCAAATAGTGGAAAAGCCTCCTCTTTCAGTAGAGCCCTTATGCCTTGTGAAACAAGGTATACAGGGCTCTGCCAAAAGAGCATGTTTGCTCTTCTGCTTTTTTTTGCAGAAGAGCAAACGTGTTCCTTGGATGTGGCGGGGTTTTTGAGGGATTCCTCTGGTATCCCACAAAAATCCCTCAGTCTACACTTTCTTTCTTTCTTTCTTTCTTTCTTTCTTTCTTTCTTTCTTTCTTTCTTTCTTTCTTTCTTTCTTTCTTTCTTTCTTTCTTTCTTTCTTTCTTCACACTTACACCTAGAATGGATTCACCAGGTGAAAATGAGAGCTCATTTCCCAAAACTTGTGTTGACAGATATACCGGAGGTGAGATACGGAAGAGAGGGGCGTTTGTTGGGTTTTCTTCTCCCCTCCATGTCTGCCTTCTCTTGAACCTGGTGAGAAAATAGGACATTAGGGAAGAAAAGCAGGGAATGAACAACCCCTTTTCAGTGCCATAGAAATATTTTGGGCATGGGGAGATCTTCATTCACTTCAGTGCCAGAAGGGACTGTTTGAAACATCTTTTCTGAGTAGCTGCATGGCACAGGCCATGGAATGATTTATAGAGTGAGATGGGCAGCGGGGAAAGAGCCTACCCTTCATAAACAGATGGCTTGGCATGTCTGTATGGGGCCATCCTGTGTGCAGGTCTTGAGCCAATGAACCCTCTAATCTTTTCCATCCATGGATGAATTTTTTCTATCCATGTGCTGAATAAATTTGTATGTGCACCAAGGCATGTGCAAATGTGTACCACCAGTAGTGGGAAAACCTAGCTGTGGGGGCTTTGCTAATCTGTTGGGTGGCATTTGAATCTCTCCAGAGCAGCCGCACAAGCACTCAGCTTACACTCATCTCTGCAGGGACAGGGCACTCTGAAGGCCTGATATTTTGCTTTCCTGTACCTTGCGTCATCATTGACTCTAACACGAAGTGGGTGAAAATGGTGCCAATCTGGAGCATTAGCATTTGATGTCCATTTGGCACTGGTCTGACTGCAGGAGGGGCAGGTCAATGGTGGACTGGACCTAAATGCCTCTCATGAAACAAAGGCATCTGTAGTGATGCCTGAAAGCAAAAGAGTTCTTATTTCTATGGAATTGCCTCTGAAGTCTGAGCTTTGCAAATCACAAGCCAGACTCCTTGGAGAGCTTATTATCACGTCTCCTTCCAAAACTGGCATCTCCCAACAGGCTCCGTGTAAGCTGAGGAGCTGTGGTTTTCAATCTCAGATTAAAGCCCTCCTGCCTGCCATCCACTGCCTTTTCTTACAGCTGTGGGCAAGTGGCCTTTGCTTGGCTAATGAAGCCGTCTGTGGTTTTGAAAGCACAAGAATGCTGCTGGCACTCATTAAGTGGCTCCTGTAGGAGGTGCCTCTGCCAGCTCGGAAGAGCCGTTTAAGCCCCTGTGATTCAGTGAGAAGCAAAGGGAACAGCTCACTGGGGAATACCCCAGGTTCTAGAGCCACAAAGACTTTTCACAGGGCAGGTAATTAGACATGATTTAGCTTCCTGGTAAGAACCAATTGCACCATGGGAGTAGCCGAAAGTAGCAAAATGCAGCTTTTTGCACCCTCAATATCCACTATGTATCCACACATCCACCCGCATGTGAATACATCTGTGTGCATGCACACACTTGCATACATCATCTGTGTATGCTTGGGAACACACACAAATGTCCGCAGTATATAGTCATCTTACAACATCTTGTACACACACACACACATTTTCCACATTAGCTTGCACATGCATGAAGACACAAAATGACAGATGTGAACACATGCCTGCCCATGTTGATATGCATGTACACCTGCATGGATTTGCACGTGCTGCAAAGCTCAAGAACAGCAAAATGATAAATATTGGTTGACAACTGGCTTGCTCACTTTGCATATTCTGCAGCTGCAAACCAAGCTACACACAAAAATGATGAAGAGTTCAGGTTGCTAAGAGTGCATTTTCCGACTGCATCACTGGTTCTCCTTGATCCATCATAGAAGGGCACTCTAGTGACTAGTGAATATGATGTTTTGACAACATGTTTTGTTTCCCTGCCTGAGAATAACCTTGACAGTGGTTATACCTAATAAAATGAATTAGTCAGCCAAAGATTTAGGCAGAACTTTCTTAATTGTTTTTCTCAGCATCCAAAAAGAATTATACTGCAGTGGACAAAGAAACATTTGTCCAAGATCCAAGGCCTGGACTGCACTTAAATATTCGATCAGCTTAGCTATGTCACTCAGTGCAGTGGAAAATGTGCCCTGTGTGATGTAACTAGGCCAACCTCCTAACTCCCCTGTAGACACAGCATTCTTCCATGGATCTGCTTACTGCCTCTTGGAGACTAGGGCGCCATTTCTGGAGGACAGGCTGGGTTATAGCCACATGTTCTGGGACACTGCTTGCTTTTCTTCCCTTTTTCCTCGCCAACAGGAAGTGAGAGGAAAGAACACAGTTTGCATGCATTCTTCTCAATCCCAGCTGGCGAGGGGAGGGGGCAGAGGAGTAAGTGATGCGAGCTGTGTACTTTGCTCTAACTCTCTCATAGCGAGGGTGTGACGACGGAGTCCCAGTTTGAGGTCGTGACCGCTTTAATCTAACACAAAATACAACTCGGGATCGAGGCCTCCCTTCCTCGATTTCCCTGGCTTGGGCTTACCCGCCTCACAACCAGATCCTATAAGGCGTTATGCCTAGCGGGTGTCTCTCTCCCTCTCTCGCACCAGTCTGCCCCTCCGGGCCTTAGTCGAGTGATTCGGACTCTGGCCGTTTCGCCAGGAATGGTTTCTCCACCCTCGAGGTTCTAAATCCATGTCCCTAAGCCTGTAAGCTGGGTCTTTTGGTTCAAGTCCACCCTGGTGAAGTCTCTGGGCCCACTACCCGTCTACTGTCTCGCAGTAACCAACAACCCTGCAAAGGGTCAGGAGAGGTAGGGGGGTTCGGGCCCTCCCTCACTCCGAGCTCCGACCCAGAGCCCTAAGGACAGGGGCCAGGCCCACTGTCCAGTTGGTGGAGCCATTGCCCGCAACTCACCAACCAGTGAGCAACACCTAGAGCCCTTCCCTGGACCTCTTCCTACCTCCCATCATAGAATCTTCTGCCCGGTCTCTGACGTGGGGCATTGGTGGAGGGGCAGCCCACAGAGGTCTGCTCGACCCAGCAGCTCCGTTACTTTCACTCTCTCCCACCCTTTGGTCCGCATGGGCTCTGCCTTTTAAGCGTCCCACCGAGTTGGTGGAGACGCCACTGGAGCCCCCTCTTCTGGACCTGCCTCCTCCTCTTAAACGTCCCGCCGAGCTGGTGGAGATGCCATTGGAGACGCTGGGCTGCTCTTTCTGGCCCCGCCTCCTCCCTTTCTCCAAGCTATGCTCTGGCCCCAAAGGTTGTTGGCGGCCATGGAGCAAGTATCACAGAGCCGCGGCAGAAGCTGCAGGGCCTCCTCACCCCAGAACGCCGGGGCGGCGTGGCCGAAGTGCTGGGTGCCACGGCGTCCCCATCACAGAGGGGAAGAGGAAGAAGAGCAAGCGACATCCTGGTATGCTCAGCTATAGCCCACCCTACCCTCCCAAAATAGTGCCCTTGCTTGGAGAGGTGGATTAACTACAGCAATGTCAACCCCCCTTCCATCAGTAAAGATAAAGATAAAGATTGCCTAACTCCTAGAACTGGAAGGGACCTTGAAAGGTCATCGAGTCCAGTCCCCTGCCTTCACAGCAGGACCAAGTACCATCCCTGGCAGATTTTTGCCCCAAATCCCTAAATGGCCTCCTGTAGAAAGCATCTACACTACAGTGGTAAGTGTCACAGGTGCAGCATTGAAGCTGTGCAATTGTAGCTGCAGTAGAGTAGCCAGACCCTAACTCAGGGGTTCTCTGTGTGTGGGGAACCTCGTGAGTTGGATCTGGCTCGTGGGGGAAGGAAGTGGCTGGGGGGAGAGCAGAGCAGGAAACTGCTTGCCTGGAGGTTTTCCCTGCTGCTCCCATTGGCTCAGCCCACTCCTGTACCCAGACACCCCCACACTCAGCCTGCTCCTGCATCCTCCCTCCCATCCAGACCCTCTTCTCTCAACCTCCTCTTGCACCCAACCTCCCATCCAGACCCTCCACCCTCAGCCCACTCCTGTATCCAACCTCCCAGCCAGCCTCTGCATCTCCACTCCTTCCTGCACCTATTTTGTCAGCATGGGTGGTTGGCTGGTGGTCTGCGGAAAGGTCTGTGTTGAGTAGGGTGGGCCACGGGCCAAAAAGTTTGAGAACCACTGCCCTAAGTCCTATGTATTCAGCTAAATGGACCTTGCCCAGCCATTTTCAGAGGTGTCATCTGATGACTCTTGGAAACGTTGCCGTGAAAATGAACCGTTCCAAATGTTAAAAAACAGCTGAACTTTTTCACACAGAGATTTTGTGATAGGAAACCATCTCCTTGGCTGCAGACTCTTCCATTAGACAATGCACCCTGACGTCATATATCCTGAGCCCCGCTGAGATCCATCGTCTCCCGGTAGAACTCATAATTGGCTTGGGGAGCAATTGTGGGACACAAAACCAACTCTCAATGGAACTGTTGGCAAAGATTTTTTTCACAGTCAGAGCTGGCCATGTTCCCCTGAGCTGCAAAGACGCTCCAAAAGGGGGCTCCGATTGCCATGGCAACAGGCTGCATTCTGCTGACTCTGACAGCTTGTCGTTCTCCGGATGTGTCTGTTGCCCATGGTGCTCAGAGTCTCAGGGCCAACAATGCGCGAGGGACAAAGATGGCATGGGCGTGTGTGGGGGAGCTGGACAGCCAGCGGTCAAGGCTGGGGGATGCAATGCACAGCGAAGAGAAGGTTCGGGCTGAGATGAGACAGCCGAATGCTCCAAACTCAGACATTGGTTAGAACAGCACCCTACTAGTTAAGCCATCACCTGGGTTACCAAGAGGCTCAAAGGGACGGTAGAATAATGTGACTTTCACTGGTCCCTTTCATCTGAGGCTCTGGCATCAGATCACTCCGCTTCAGAAAATCCACTGTGAGGCAGGTCAGAGGGAGAAGCTGAAGCAACTTAGGCCAAGTCCCACACGGTGTTGGCGGCAGAGCTCAGAATAGAGTTCTGTGATAGGCTGCTAATACACACACCTCACTGTCCCATAGCTGCTAAGGGGTAAAGGCACAGCATAGCTTCCTCCCTCCTCAGTGGGGACTAATTGGTTCACAAGCAACAATTGGGTTAAGAGGCTGTCGCCCAGACGGATGTGGCTGGTTGCCAGAGAGGCCAGAATCAACCCTGAATCAGCAGCAGAATGACAGAAGCTTGCCTAAAGAGCGGGACCAGAAACCCCTGAGGGCTGGGGTGAGGGAGTACCCCTACAGAAGCAGATACCCTTTCCTCTATAGTCCATGAGCTAGAGGAGGACTGGACTCCTTGCTACCAGGCCTGGGAGGCATATGACATAGGGATCTGAGAACAGTTGGAGTTGAACTAAAAGGCTAGGAGAACAAGGGGAGCCAGTTAGGAGTAATATACAGAAGCTACTAGCCCACTGGCATAGACAATATCACATGTGCCACACATGTGCCTGTCACTTGTCCCATGTGATCTACTGGAATGCAGTGACTCTGCTCCCTGGCAACCATCCCAATGAAACAGATGGGCCATTAACCAAGGGAACAACACTGAGGTTGTTATCATGCAGGGTTGTGGGGGGAAGGGAGGGGTGTCTCCTAATTGCACTGGGCCAGAGCTGTGCAAAAGGTTTGCAGCCAGGACAGGTGTATTGGCAGCTTCATTGTGGCTCATCGACTATTCAAGAGAGCACAGAGTGGAGGGAGGACTGAAATCCTTCTCTATTCCTGGCTTGGATGCATAACCAGGGCAAACACCTTTGGGTTCAATGAAGATTTCCAACACTCAAGCTCACAGCGAAAGTCATGGACTGTGTGAACCTCACAGGCACCAGAGGCAAAGAGCTTTCTGTGAGAAGCTGTGTCTGCTTGGGCTTTATCCTGACGTTTAATGCCAGATCTGCCCTGGCCCCTTCCTGCTGAGCTCCAAAGAAGTACAGCGGTGTAAGTGCAGCTTCAGCCCCTTCCACACAGTGTCTGATAGCTGCAGGGCATGTGAAGAGAGGGGTCCTAGTTGTGCTGAGAGAGGCTGGTAGCTAGGGCTGGGGGAGGTGTTCTGTGGCTGTGGTGGAACTGAGATGCAGGACAGAGAGGCTGATAATGAGGTGGGAGGTGTATTAGGTTCAGCACTGAGGTTTAGGATAGACTCGAGGTGATGGGAAGGCACAGTGGTTCTCAAATTTTTGCTGCAGCCACATACAGCCACAACAAATTCACAGTGGCCTCAGTTTTGGCAGCTAAAATATTGTATCAATGACTATCTGGTCAAAAAACAGAACTATGTAGCACTTTAAAGATTAACAAGATGGTTTATTAGGTGATGAGCTTTCATGGGCAGACCCACTTCCTCAGATCAAATGATTATTTAGAAGTGCTATAAATAAAAGAGTAAATCTCTTTCAGGTAGTGAATAACACACACTATTAATACTCACAACTTACACAGTTATTACTAACTATATCTTTCTCAGGCAGGTTCCACCAAAAGTCATGGCGGTCACACATGAAGTTGCTGGTGGCTGCAGGCTGCTATGGTGGCTGGGCTAGGTCACCTCAATCTGTGCTCCAGGGGGCGGCACAGGTTTGTTGCTGTGAATGCATGGATTGTATTTGCAGCCTAGAATAAAGGGGGCTTTGTAGAGAGGGAGTGGTTTAGCGAGCAGTGCGGAATCAGAAGGGGGTGTATTATGACAGACCCTCACCAAGGGGAGGATGTTGTTACAGAGTATCATGAAGGGTCATGGGGGATTGGTATTCACGTAACTGGAGGGAGGAAACCTGGTAGCATTGAGTCATGAGTGCTAAAATGGGGGCTCTGGCAGGAGATGGGGATGAGAGGGGGTTGAGCCAGGGTCTGACTCAAGTTGCATCTAGCTACGCCCTCACGGAATAAAGCATGGGATGGGCCTCCATTAGGTCCGGCAGGGTAAAAAAGGCCCAGGCCTCATCTCCAATAGGATTTTACAGGGAGCTGTAAAATCAGCCCTGGTTTTGGCAATGGAGAATCCCCTGCATGCGAGAGGAGAGGGGGAGTGAAAGAGCCATGGACCCTGGGGGAAGGGACGGGCTGGGGATGCTTGGGATGAGCCGCTGCGCACTGGTGTGCAGCCTTTCCCTCAGGGCGAGCATGTCTGGTTTTCCTCCGAGATCTCAATGTTTATGGCTGAGCAGGGGCGTAAATCTTATGGGCTCTGTGTCCTTGGCAGATAATTCTTCCCTCCTCCTTTTCCTCCCATTGCCTGTTTAAGTCCTGTACAACCCAGGGTGCTGAACACAAGAAATACTTTAGGGAGGGGCAAACAGGAGTGGGATGGGACCTCCCTGGCAATCAGTGCATTGGCTCTGGCTGCCTCCCACCTCGGTTCCTGCAGCTTCTTGTCACATTAGTCTGTGCGATGCTCACTGCCTACCCCCTCTGAAGTCCCCTACATACAATTCTTCTAAGCCTGTGAGGGCAGGAGTAGGGCTGCTCCGTGCTCAGCATCCTGATGTCTCCAGCCCTGCCAGGAAGGGTGACGGAGATGGAAGGGGCAGCTATGCCTTTGTGACCCCCATCTAGGGCCCTGGTTTGGCTCCTGAGGTTGATGAGGTCATGGAGGCATGTCAGTTAATTACAGCCATCACAATCAATCTCTCGCCCTCTTCATTATCTCCCAGCCTTGGTTGGTGACATTTTCATTCTCGAAGCACTGGGGGAGACTCCAGCTCACAGGGAACCGGAGCTGGCAAAGGTGGCTGGCGTGGGACAGGGCTGCACAATCATTCGTCCCATCTCCCAGCTGCAGGAGGAGAGAAGGGAAAGCTTCCTGACGGCAGAGAGGCAGAGAAGGCACCTTGAATAGGCTTGTGTCTTGCAGCCTCTTTCCTTGGTTGCCGTGGCAGCCAGGTGGATGCAGGGCAGCCCTCCAGCAGGGTGCTGCTGGCACGATGGCAGGGCCCTGGAGAGGTGGCGATTGGTTGTTCTGAGGCATTATGCTGGGGCTGAGTGTAATGTTTTGAGCCATTATGATATTATCTCTTCATTACGCTGAGAGCTGCTGCTGGGGCACAGGGAGGAGAGACAGGGTCAGAGCCGGAGAGGAGGGGAATTGACTCATTAGCTGCTTGCAGGATTCGGGCTCAGTGTCTCTGCTGTCAGGAAAAGGTGCTGTCGCTGAATGGGGGTGGGGGCAGGGGTGCTGCTGCAAAGGGCAGTGTTTGCTAGAAACTAGAACCGGGCTTGGGTATGTGCGTACATGCCAAGGTGCGTGTGCGCACGTCGGGAGGTACCTGTGAGTGCGCAAGCACAGGATATCAACTACGTACAAAGCGGTGGAGGGTTCACCGCTTGCCGCGCCATTCCCCGCTGACTCCCCCTCGCCGGACGCCTTGCCCCCTCTCCTCCGCCCCCACTTGCAGGCCGGCAGCTGCGCGGGGCTTCCCCCGCCTCCTTGTAAAGCAGCGGAAGGTTTGCTGCTCGCCGCATCGTTCCATGGCAACCCCCCCTCGCCGGATGCAGTGTGGGTCCTGGCAGACCTGCCACAGGGGCATACTCCCAACTCAATCCCCTTCCCCTATCTTCCCCTTCCCTTCCCCAGAGCCAAACACCTCCCCTCCCTGCTGTAACCCAGTCCCCTTTCTCCCCCAACCTTATGTCCTGGTCCCAACAGACACCACCGCTTGAAACGCAACCTCCACCTTTTCCATTATTTTCAATGGGAAAATTGACCCCACATAACACGTTTTCACTTAACACAATCATTTTCTGAAACATATCTACAGTGTTAAAGAGGAATTACTGTACACCCCTTCCTCCACTTGTTAACGTACCGCTGCTGCGTACACACACATCTACACACATCCACCCACTCCCAGGTCAACAAACACCTCCCCTTGCACCTACAGGGTCTCAAGTGTATCCTAAAGTGTATCCCTTTAACCTGTGCACATGCTTACACCAACTAACACCTCCCCCCACCCCACCTTGACAGCTTCCCCCAAGCCCCTGCTGCCAAGAAAAGACTGCCAGGGTCTACACCAAGTCTCTGGACATGCCACGCTCCATGAGAGATGGTGCCCCCAGGTGAGCCATACATCTGGAGCACAGGGGCAGGTAGGTCTGGAGTGCCTGTCCACACATCTGTGAGATTGGATCTTCATGGGATCTCAGCACCTATGGGGATTAATAAAGAGAGACGATGTAGGTCAGAGACCGGCCGAGGTTGGTAGCGACTGAGCATACTTACAGGCTGCGCCTGTTCGGTGGCCTGTAGATCTCAGACTAGCTCCTTGTGGGCAGGAGATGGTATCACAACTCACACACACACACACACACACCAGGTGGCACTAGCCGGCCTCACCAAGATGCCTGGTGCCTGCTCTCCCCATTCACCTCTGGGGATGGGTTCTGCACCTCTGTGACAACTGGGTGGGGGCGGGGAGCTTGTAAAAGAGCAGACAGAGGCCTTTTGTCTCTTGGGCTGCCCATCCAGCACCAAACTGATGAGGCTGCTCCGCCCAGAAGGCCTCAGCCCTCCCCTCCCTGCCTTGGACTGCTAGAGCAGGCAGAGCTTGTGTCTCTGGAGAGGTCCCTGCAGGGAGTCCAGTATTGGAGTGCCCAGCAGGCCTCTCCCCACCTCTGCTGCCAGAGTATTGCTGGGTGTTCAGCACAATTGTGGAACTGTGGCTTGGAACAGTTCAGGTCTCTGGAGAGGAGGGCCTGGAGGGCTGTTCTGGCCTTGCGGTAACAGGCGCAGAGAGAAACGCCCACAGAATGGTTTGTGGTATGCACATGCCCCACCGAGTCACATGCTTTCTCCAGTTGCGACCACAAAATGACCACCAGCATCAGCCAGGACAAACCAAGAGTGTGGGGATCACACTATTCTCTGGGTCTGCACAGCACTGAGCACTCACCTCTCAGTACCTTCCTGGGCCATAGGCGGGCTCAGAAGAGAGGGGCGTGTGGAAGAAAGGCTGAAATTCCTGGCCTGGCGCTAGAGAGTCTCTGTGGGGGTTGCCAGATGGTTTCAACAAAAATACCAGACACACTTGACATTACATCACAGTCGACATTACATCTTATTTAGAAAATACCGGACATTTATATTTTCTCATTTATATTTTTTCAATTTGTTTCCTGAACAGAAAGCTCAAATACTGGACTGTCTGGTTCAAAACCAGACACCTGGCAACCCTAGTCTCTGCACACCCACTGCAATTCCCAGAGGGACAACCAAAGGGGAAGGAAATTTGAGGGCTCTTTGTTCATTTCCCTGGCTATCCCCCACATTGTCATTTCCCCCCTCTGGCGATGGGAATGAAACACATTTGACATAAAGGGTCTCCTCCTTCCACGGTATCTGGGGCAGATGCAAGCCCCCAAAACATCAATGTAATTTGGGGTGAAGGGGTGTGTGTGTGTTTCCTAGATAGCGCTTCCCTCTAGTCTTAGCTTAATGTAGCAGGGCTGCCTCATAGTGGTGTCCTTTTGGTGTCAACAGGGACTCTTGTGCTGTGAGCTTCCTCTTGACAGTGCCCTGTCATTGCCCAGCCATGACTCCTGTGCTGTGATCTTCCGCTCAACAGTGCCACGTCAGCACCAGCTGTGACTCCTGGGGCAAACACTGTCAGTGGCCGTGCCAGCTGTCTCAAAGGCACAAAGCCTGCCTTTGATGTATAGCCTGGATGCCAGAAAGCTCTGGCACTTGCACATTGGGTTAGGTGGGATCGAATAGCTACGGCTGCATGACTCACTCTCCAGCTGCTGCACTCTGACTGCAGATGTTTCTCTGTCTCGCCTCTACCCCTCATGCTACTTCTCCTCTTTGGACATGGATCGAGGCCATTAGCTTGTTTACTCCATGCTGGCTTGAGCACCACAGACTTCTTGCTGGACCCTTTATCAACACAAATCATTTGCCAAGATTTACAGGGCTGCTCCTGCCAGCTGTGGACCATGAAAGGTAAAAAATGTCCTTTTTGAAGCAATAAAATATGAAACAGGGCCCAATTTCTCTCCAGGGTAAGAGTCATTACGTTAGACAAGGCTGTAAAACACCGTGCTGCAGCGTGGAGGTGAGAGCGAGAGTAATCGCTGCCTTTGGAAACTTACTTCATTGCAATGCAAGACTACGATTCCCTTACAAAGCAGGGCTCAAGGAGGCAGTCTTTAATCAGCACCTCCTCCTGCTCTCAGCAAGGGCCAGGTAGCCCCCTTCCTGTTCTCGAAGAGACCCAATGAGAAGGCTTCCTCTATGGGTAAGTCTGCTGCCAGTGAAGCTGTGGTTCTAGCATGTGTAGATATAGCCATATTGGCTTCAATCTAGTTAGTATATATGGGTATGTCTACACTACAATGTTAGTTCGAACTAACGGACGTTAGTTCGAACTAACATTCATAGCTGCTACACTAGCGCTCTGCTAGTTCGAATTTGAATCGAACTAGCGGAGCGCTTAGTTGGAACTAGGAAAACCTCATTTTACGAGGATTAAGCCTAGTAGCCCCTTAATTCGAACTAGTGGGAGGCTAGCCCTCCCCAGGTTTCCCTGGTGGCCACTCTGGCCAACACCAGGGAAACTCGTCTGCCCCCCTCCGGGCCCCGGACCCCTTAAAGGGGCACGGGCTGGCTACGGTGCCCGTGCCAGGTGCAAGCCTGCCAGCACCCAGCCAGCAGACCCTGCACCTGGCATGGCACAGAGCCACCCACCCGATGTCCCCCAGCCCACCCCCTCTTCCCGGGACCAGGCTGGCGGCTCCCGGGAGCGTGCCCTGGACCGCAAGAGGCGGGCACCTTCCTGGGCTAGTGCGGACATCGTGGACCTTGTCCACGATCTCCGCACTAGGCACAGGAAAGTGGCTGTCTAGGGCAGGAGAGCTGCCAGCCTGGACACCCAGGAGCAGGTGTGCATGAAAATCAAGGGGGTCCACTGAGACCCCCGACCCTGAGCCCTGAGCTTACAATGGCCATCCTGGGTCAGACCAAAGGTCCATCTAGCCCAGTAGCCTGTCTGCTGACAGCGGCCAACCCTAGGGACCCTGGAGGGGATGGACTGAAGACAGTGACCAAGCCATTTGTCTCGTGCCATCCCTCTCCAGCCTTCCACAAACTTTGGGCAGGGACACCACTCCTACCCCCTGGCTAAGACTACTCCATGGACCCAACCTCCATGACTTGATCTCACTTCCCTTTAAACTCTGTTCTAGTTGTAGCCTTCACAGCCTCCTGCAGCAAGGAGTTCCACAGTTTAACTATTTGCTTTGTGAAGAACAACTGTCTCTTACTAGTTTGAAGCCTGCTACCCATTCCTTTCCTTTGGTGTCCTCTAGTCCTTCTTTATGGGAACTCATGAAGAACTTTTCTGAATGCACACTCTCCACCCAACCCCTGCTTTTAGAGACCTCTATCCTGTCCCCGCTCCATCTCCTCTTTTCTAAGCTGAACAGTCCCAGTCTCTGTAGCCTCGCTTCATCTGGGACCTGTTCCCAACCCCTGATCATGTTAGTTGCCCTCCCCTCTCCCAGCCTTTCTCTTCCCCTCTCCCACCTCCTTTTCCCAGTCTCCCCCAGTTTTGTTCAATAAAGACAGAGTCAATGTTGGAAGAAACGTTATCTTTATTTTGTACATCAATAAGAAGGGCGGCTAGGGAAGGGTAAGTGGAAGGAGGTGAGGGAGGAATGGGGTACGAGCCCCCGATGGGGAGGACTGGGCTGGCTCTGCGGGCTTCTGGGGGTGGAAGCTCTCTTGCAGCCCCCCGATTGCCCCCTCTCCCCAGATGGCAGCCTGCGGCAAGTGCAGCCGGGCTGATGGCCGAGTGGTGTGATATGCCCAGTGTGGGTACTCCGGGCAATCCAAGCCAGGACTGGTTTTCAAGCGGGGCACCCCTTAGAACTGTCTGTCCGGGGTGGGGGTCGGGACCCTTTAAGCGCAGCCCTCGGCTAGCCTGAGACAGCATCTCCACGCTCTAAGTCCTCCTCTGATGCCCTGCCGGCACTGCTTCCGGCCATCCTTAAGCCCTGTTCAGGGTCCACTCAATGTGGACTTGCTAGTTCAAATTAGCAAAACGCTAATTCGAACTAGTTTTTAGTTCTAGACGCATTAGTTCGAATTAACTAATTAACTAATTAACTAAGTTAGTTCGAATTAGCGCTGCAGTGTAGACATACCCTCTAGTACTATAGTCTTCAACACAATCCAGCAATCTGAATAGAAACCTGCTGGGGAGCGTGGGTGTATATTCCCATTCCCAACCTATGCCGCCAGATCTATAGTACTGTTTCCTGGACTAGCTGCATACAACTAGCCTGGATATGCCTGCATGCTACACTAACCCCTTCCCTGGCAGTGTAGACATACTGTCAATGAAACTGGTTTAACTTAACCCACCTTAAATCAGTCCAGTTAAACTGGTGCAAACCTCTAATGTAGACACACTTGAAGTGATTTAACTCTTGCTTAAATCAGTTAAGCTTAATTTGGTGCTGTAGCAACACAACTGATTCAAGGCTGGGTTAGGGGGCTTGTACTGGTTAAACTGGATTATATATTTGAAATCAATCCAGGTAGAAAAGCCTGAATTTCAGTCTTTCTATGCCAAGGCCAGGTAGGCCCCAGATTGAGACGTCATGTATATGAGAAAATCTGTATCCAATTTCTGTTGATTGGGTTTTGCCCATTGTTAATCTTGTGTACACACCCAGGTTTGTAAACTCTACACAGTGTGTCTCTGACTGTACACTGTTCGTGAAACCTGGGCTACAGTGCTCTGATTTTTAAATTCTGAATCCCTGTTATTTCTCTTCTTTGAAGGCGAAAAGCTACTTACCTGCAATGGGGCCCTGTCTTTTTTTTTTTTTTTTTTTTGTCCCTGAATAGCCTCCTCCCTCCCTTGTGTTTCCTGTGAAGAGGAAGTAACCAGGCACAGTTTCTTCACTTGTGCAGGTGCCAGCATCGCTGCTGCTGTCAACATGAATGCAGATTTGTGATGAGCTCAATGCTGCCAAGCAGCCAGCAGAGGGAGCCCACACATTGGTTTGTGTGGGTCCGTTAAAAATGGTGGCCTTTGTTTCTTCCTTAGAAAGGAGAGAATTAAAAATAGAAGCTGGGAAATATGTCAGCCAGGGCCAAACTCTGATTTGAATTGATCTTGACTGGGAATCATCAAAGTGGAGATCTAGGAGCAGCCTTGGGCTTTCTTGCTTGTGAGAGTGTTTTTGTGCCTCTCTGCTAGAATGGTGTGTGGATGGCTGGATAGGGGATTGGAGGAGTCAGCAGAGCAAAACCAGCCAATCAGCAAGCAAAAGGCAGGAGGGAAGCTGAGCAGTCTGGCGCCCTTGGGAAGCTGGCACCTGCCCCACTGACTGGCACCCAGAACTAGTCCTGACTGGATTAGACCCTAGTCCAGCTAGCACAGAACCTCCTTGTTCCTTACAAGTACCAGAGGGGTAGACATGTTAGTCCGTATCTGCAAAAACAATGTGGAGCCCTGTGACACCTTAAAGACTAAGGGTATGTCTACACTACCACCCTAGTTTGAACTAGGGTGGTTAATGTAGGCAACCGAAGTTGCAAATGAAGCCCGGGATTTGAATTTTCCGGGCTTCATTTGCATCTTGCCGGGTGCCGCCATTTTTAAATCCCCGCTAGTTCGGACTCCGTGCCCGCGGCTACACACGGCACGGACTAGGTAGTTCAGATTAGGCTTCCTATTCCGAACTACCGTTACTCCTCATGGAATGAGGTGTACCGGTAGTTCAGAATAGGAAGCCTAATCCGAACTATCTACTCCGTGCCGCGTGTAGCCGCGGGCACGGAGTCCGAATTAGCGGGGATTTAAAAATGGCGGCGCCCGGCAAGATGCAAATGAAGCCCGGGAAATTCAAATCCCGGGCTTCATTTGCAACTTTGGTTGCCTACATTAACCACCCTAGTTCGAACTAGGGTGGTAGTGTAGACATACCCTAAGGGATTTATTTGGGCAGAAGCTTTTGTGGGCAAAGGCCCGCTTTGTCAGATGCACGCAGTTTAAGGTGCCACAGGACTCCTTGTTCTTGTCCCCCACAGCAGATGCTTCAGAAGGAGTAGGAGTGCCCTCCACGTAGGTCTGATCCTGGATAGCGACTGTGTTAAACACAGTGGCAGGAGGTTTAATAGCCCTTCTGGAATTGAGGGTCAGAACTAGGCAAAAGCTGGCTGCTCTTGTTCATCAGAGAAGAGTCTAGTCTGGGACTGAATCTCATGAATTTATGGCCTTCACATCCTGGGGCAAGAAGTTCATGGCATGATGCTGTAGGGTGTCAAAAGGCATGTCCCTGGTGCCCATTTGAATCTGAGCCCTTTGAATTTCCTTGAATGCCCTCTCGTTCTTATACCCAAGACAGGGAGACCAGAAGCATGGGGAGAGCAACTGCAGGGAGTCTTTGGAAGTGCACAGCCCTGTGGCTTCTGGAGCTGCTGACCCAGGCATGGTCTTCCAGCACCTTCCACGTCTGCCCTGCACTGACTCCCTTCCTGCCGGGCAGGCAGTTCCCATGCAGCGAGAGGGTGAGCAGGGGAACAGGGTTTGCTCCTACCCAGACTGTAGCAATTTCCAGGGATGCGTGTCATACGGGAGGCTCCCAATGGGTGACTGTGGGTCGCTTTGAGGCTGCGTAATTCAATTTAGACGAGTAGAACATGCATCTCCCATTGAATTATTCCTCTTCAATAAATATGTTGCTGCAGTTATCAATTGGCATGTAATTAGCACACAATAACTATCTTATTAAATCTAAATGAAATGCAAATCCAATTCCAATTCACTTAGCTCCCGTTAGGAGCAACTTCCCCTCCCCTCCAAACAGTGCGATGTTCTGTCACTGGCATCCTGCCCTCTGGGTTGCTGTTGAACTAGTGTCCCAGATTAGCTGTAGGCTGAGGTAGACTGGCTGCCAGCAAGGCGATAGGGATAGAACTGGATCAACCCAGGGAGCAACCATAGGCCATGCAGCTATTTAAACCCTTTGGTCTGGAATCTGGATGGACTAACTGTTTCCTAGGCTATGTCTACACTAGCGGCTTCTTGCGCCAGAAATATGCAAATGAGGCTAAGCTTGGACTATCACCGAGCCTCATTTGCATACCTAATGAGCCACCATTTTTGCAGAAGAGGCTCTTGTGCCAGAAGGAGCTGTCTACACTGCCCCTTCTTGCACAAGAAAAACCCTCTTGCGCAATGCCATTACCCCGATTACTTTTCAGGAAGAACGGCATTGCGCAAGAGGGGTTTTCTTGCACAAGAAGGGGCAGTGTAGAAGCTCCTTCTGGCGCAAGTGCCTCTTCTGCAAAAATGGTGGCTCATTAGGTATGCAAATGAGGCTCGGTGATATTCCATGCTTAGCCTCATTTGCATATTTCTGGCGCAAGAAGCCGCGAGTGTAGACATAGCCTTAGGGTTTAAGCTTTGTGAGATACAAGAGAAGCTTGTTCCTCTTCAAGCATCTGAAGAAGTGAACTGGATCTCACAAAAGCTTATGCCCTGAGAAATGGGTCTATGAAGGGGATGGTTTGATGAGATAACATGATCTTGGTAACTAATTGACCATTCATTATCAGTGGTAAGTAGGTCAATGGAGGGATGTTAAGAGTTTCTGGGTGTCTGGCTGGTGAGTCTTGCCCACATATATGGGGCCGGGAAGGAATTTTCCTCCAGGGTAGATTGGCAGAGGCCCTGGAGGTTTTTTGCCTTCTTCTGTAGCGTGGGGTACAGATCACAGCTGGAGGATTCTCTGCATTTTGGGGGCCTTCAAACTATTTGAAGGCTTCAATATCTGAGATATAGGTGAGAGGATTATTCTGGGAGCGGTGGGTGAGATTCTGTGGCCTGCACTGTGCGGGGGGTCAGACTAGATGATCATAATGGTCCCTTCTGACCTTAAAGCTATGAGTCTATGAGAAATGTGTTTTTAACGCCCTGTTGTTTTTGCTGAATCAGATTAACACAACTACCTCTCTGAAACCTTTGAACCTTTTGGGGTGCTTCAGACAGCTCTGACACCAGTGGCTTGCAGGCTTTTCTGAGCTGGCCCCGGGTCCTCCCTTTGCCCCCATCCCCAATGCTCCTTCCTCTGTGTCAGCCATTGATGTGGGTAATGAGGGCGGCTGGGCGGCTGCTCAGGGCAATGTGTCATGGGGGCGCATATCTCACGTGACCTTTCCTGGGGCCAGACAGCTAAGCAGGAGGGGAAACATGGCAGCCAGCTCAGCCAGTCAGGGTATGTCTACACTTGCACCCTCGTTCGAACTAGGGATGCAAATGAGGAGTAACGTTAATTCGAACTAAGGGGTTTGGTTTGAACTAACATGTCCTAGCGTGCACTTTCACTTTTGAAACAGCTGTTGATCGGAGTAACGCGCCAGCAAAATCATGCTAACGAAGCGCGGGATATTTAAATCCCCGCTTCATTGACTATTTCGAATGCCTACATTTACATCCCTAGTTTGAACTAGGGTGCAAGTGTAGACATACCCTCAGGGAGGACAGAGCCACTCACTTGTCTCAGGAAGCTCCTCTGCTCTGGTGGGAGCTTCCTGCCCCCGCTTCTTTGCTTCCCTGTGTCTTGCTAGCCACACTGCTTGGCAATCTCTGCAGCTGCAGCTCCTCCTCTAGGCTGGAAGCCACAGATGGTAAATGCCTGCTTGCTGGCAGGTTCTGCTTTCCTGCCAGCGAGCTGGACTTTCCTTGACATGCTGTTACTTAAGTATGGGGCTTGGTTGTCTGGGCTGCTGTATTCCCACTGTCCTGCCAAACACAAATTCAGGTGCTTAGCAGACATTCTGCTGACTCAAACTCCTAGGCAGTGTGAGTTGGAAGCAGCCCATTAGAAGAAAGTGACCCAGGAAAACATTCCCTGCAGATATGAAACACGATGGACAAATTTCTGTCTGCAAATCAAGCCTGAAATCTTCCCCTTAACAAGCCTCTGTCTTCTGGCCACGTTTCCATTGTGGGCATTCAGATGGCTAATGTAGACCTTAATTTATTTAGGAGTTTAGCTGAAGATGAGGCTGTGGCTGATAACTGGGCTCCAATTATATGGAATAAGTAAGAAGACTTTGCCAAGTGTAATTCCCTGTGGCTTGTGTAGGGAAATTGACTCTCTGCTCTTTCCCTCATATTACTAGTCTATTTCCAAGGAAAGCAATGTTTCCCTTTAGGAGGGACCCAGAGGGAAGCTCAAAGCCTTACACACATTTTGTTAGTCTTTAAGGTGCTGCTAGACTATTCGTAGCTTTTTAAATTTTTCCAGTTACAGACTAACTAGGCTACCCCCTCTGAAGCACACAACTAGTGCTGGGATTGGGTGGGTGCGGGGGTGGCTTACACAACTGTTAGATCCCAAGGAATATTCAAATAGCTTTTACTTCATTGCTGATTAAATTCCAGAGGGATCCCAGGTGCAACTGAATGCAATGGGGATAGACGCATAAGCACCCAGATTGCCAAAGGCATTTAGGCACCTCGCTCCTCTTGAGGATCTGGGTCAAAGCTACAATCCAGGAGCACACACGAGACGTTTACAGTGACCCTCCATCTAAAGGCATATCATGGGACCATCGCCTCTTACTTCAATGGGGGTGAGTCAAACTCTTTGAAGAGCAAGAATCTAATTAATGAGCAGACACAGGGGAGGAGAAGGGATAGAACTGCAGAGTAGCAGAGACCAGGGCAGGGGTCAGTCAAAGAACATCTGTCTGGTGTTACAGCCCTCGTGCCTTGAACCCCCAGTCAGAGTCTGTGCCCAGCATGGTAGGTGCTGCACATTCCCACGGTGAAAAGACAGCCCTTTCTCCCAGGAATTGACAGTCTCACTTATGCAGTCTACACAGAGGTTGAATGGTGCAAAGGAGCATCCTACACCTACCAGGCCTTGTTGAAGGCGGTGAATACGCTTAGTAAAGCAATTTCTCCAGTCATAGACCCAACCACTGCAGCTCACATGTCTGGGGCTGTTACTGCTCTCAGCACTTTCTATGCTATAGGCTAGATTCTGCTCAGCTGCTGTAAGCTGGACTCACCCCATTGCTCTTGATGGAGCTGTGCTAGGTCAAACAGCTGAGCCCAGGGCTGACAAGCACTATAAAAGGCATAGGGGGGAGAGTTACTGTGCTCACATTTTTATAAGGCACTCCACAGTTGTGGCCAAGCCAGCAACCACCAAATCCCAACTGTGGCACCACTTGCAGCTGAGAATATGTATGAAAAAAAATGAGGCAGCGATTCTGGACCGTACTCAGCCCCCCAGACTATGATGGGGCCTCGTGACTGAGCAGAAACAAAGGTCATATTCACTAAACTGTTTGTTTATCGACATCTTGTACACTTTGTAATCCCGCCACCTTCATTCATGTCATGCTGTCATGGCAGGCAAGACTTAGGGGAGAGAGGAGCCACAGAGTAAGTCGGTGGGAAAGTTTATTCATTTTGAAACAGTCATGCAAATTTTAAACCTAAAAGGCCAGGGTTCTGAGGTGAGGCAGAGCTGTGAGGAGGGCAGGTTGGGAGCACTAGGGCAATGTGGAACTCGGCTTTGCACTCCCCTAATGATGGCGTTGGGCTGTTCGGGGAAGTGAGGGAAAACCCTGGAGTTCTCTCTGATTTGTGCTGTCTGCAGCTATGCCAACAGCAGGGCTGAGGCAGGCGTTGGAGTCTCTGTGGGCTCTGCCCCACAGGAGGATTGGCCTTGCACTAGGGTGATCCTACCTGGGCCAGCGAGGCTGCTTTAGGTCCACTCTGCCCTGGTGTAAATGATGACACAAGCTGCAGGGCAACAAAGAATCAGACCCAGTGTCTGCTGGGGAGAGTTTATTCTTGTGACCTTTAAAGCCTCCTGCACTTGTGTGTCTCCCCCTCTCGGTCCGCTGCCCATCTGCCGTCAGGTGAAAGTGTTAAACGGTGCAGCCGCTGGCTGGGAATTGCCTGTTACCGAGCTATTAGATAGATGTTCCAGAAACGGCTGCAGATCAATCGATTCATAAGTAATTAAAGCATTCCCCTTCCCCAGGGCAGCCTGGCATCTAGCGCTCAGGAGATCAAACAGCTCCTTCCTGGAACACAAGGGCACTTCCGCACGCCTGTGTCTTGAGGGGCGGGTGCCTGCGTTGCTGGAGGTGGCTCTCTTCTGTTGCCTCTTTCGCTGGAGGGATCTTCCCCTCCCATGCTATGGGCCTACGGCCCTGTCTCACGCAGGGGGTGTGATTGCTTAGCCCATATCTAGTTGGATGCTTTATTTAATGGGCATTGCTCCCCACCCCGCCCTGGGCATTCTGTGTTTGTCTTGGTCGGCCTCTCAGGCCAGGCCACCCCACTCCACCGAACAGCGGGATGTGGATCAGGAGCAATTCTGGTCATGCCTGTGTAACTGAGCTCAGAATCAGGGCCTTGGCAATTGCACAGCGCCTCTCACCCAAGGGTCCTGCTTCGACAAAGGGGGGCACGTTCTGTCATTCCCATTTTGTAGAAGGGGCATTAGAGGTGCAGAGAAGTTGGGCTGAGTCAGCAGGTGTAAGTCAGCATAGTCGATTCTCAAGCTTCCGGAGCCTTAGTCTCCTGCTCCAGCTACAAGGTGATGCTGTCTCTCTGTAAAGCACCGTGAGCCAAGACATCTGCCACTCTTCCTTGTGCCCCCTGTGGGGCTCCATGCCTCTTTCCCTGGACACAGCCTATCCCTTACTTCAGAGCAGAGAGGAGCTGTGGCACTTGCTGGACCCTTCCTAAAAAAATCAATCACTTCCCAGTGGCTGGTCCCTTGGTGATGCTCAGAGCAGACACAGCAACAGGCAGTTAAATGCCTCTGCTCCATGCAAGCCCTGGGGAGGTAACCCAGGGCAGGATGTGTCGGACTCAGTGCTGGGCCCGTAACACAGAGAGAGAACTGCCGAGTGGGGTGGACCATTGGCCCACAGTGAGCTCCGACTGTGTCTCCCCTAGGCCCTGCTAGCGACACAAAGGAGCTGCAGCAGCTGGCCAGGATGAGAGCAAGGACTGTTGAAGGGGATTGGGAGCTGCCTTCAGGTTAGGGTGTGAATTAGCCACACAGCAGGTATAAGTAGCAGCATGGATCTGGAATGGGGTGAGTGGGAAGTTGGTGTCACACTCAGTGGCGGGGGTAGCTGGTAACACAGTTTATTGACAGGTGCCCGATAAAGCTGGATGCCTGCTTATGGTACCGCAGGCCCTGGTGGCTGCTTTTTGTGCTGCAATCCATCCTTCTGCCTCTGTGAATTCACTGAACACCAGCTCAGGGCAGGCTCCCTTGAACTTCCCCACTCAGTCTGAGCAGACCCACATGCACCCCACGGGATGCTGGTAGCACTGGAGAGGGCCCTCAGCAGATCTGTCCTGGGGCTGGGATGTGCCAACGCGTTCATTGGAATTGGAGTTGGATATCAGGGCTAAGACTCTTTTTTTTCAAAGCCTCCCAGGGGATAGAGACTTCCAGTTCCCATGAAAGTGGATGGAGAATGGGGTGTGCAATACAGGCACTTGCTAGTTTACTCCGGTGGCAGCAGCTGTGTTGGGCTGGAGCAGACCAGGCAGTGGGACCTAGGTTAAAATGGTTCACTGGTTAAGTGCTGTGGTTTAACCAGTTCAGTGATTTACTATCCCTACCCTCCAACCATTGCGATGGCTTTGGAAAATCTCTGCCTGAGTCTCTGGGGTGCAGCTCGTCTCCAACACCCTGATGTATCCTTGGGGGCAGGGTCCAGGTCCCTCTTTGGAAGCTGATGGCTTCTTCTCGGTGCTTTGCAGTCGCTGCTGGTACCAATTAGCATCCTCCCCAGGGAAGGTGCCGGCTGCGTGTATCACTGGGCTAGAAATCTCTGGCATTAATTTTGTATTTAAGTTGATGTTTTAATTAAACTGGCCCCCAATTATCTTAACTAGCTTTTAAATAATAACTTTCCACTGAACCATTCACATCAGGCACTAATTAGCTCCCTTCTGTTTACATAGATCCGGCTGGCTCAGACAAACATGGTGCCGGGGGTGGGGAGGGAAGCATGCACAGTGCCGCCGCTGGGTTTGCCTGTGCATCGGATCCCAGGGCGAGGTGGAGACAGATGCCCTGGTGGGGTCTGTGCTGCTTGCTCGGGGGCTGTGCATGCGGAGGTGAATAGGAGCCCACGTTTCCACAAGTTATTTAGTGTTTGTGGCATCGGGTGACTGGGCTGAGGGCAAATCATTCGGTGTCTGTGTTTGCTCCACGCTGAGCTCTTCTGCTGACTCTGGCCTGGCGCAGGGTCAGCTCTTGGCACGGCGGCAAATGCATGTGCTGTGGCCACTCAGAGCTCGGGGTTCACTGCCTGCTTTGGTCTCCCACTGGCCTAGCGAGGCTGGAAGGAGAAGCGATACAAGGCCTGGCCTCCTGCTGCCCCTCAGCAGCAGCGAGTCCCAGCTTCAGCAAAGCTGGACGTGCCCTGGACAGATCCTTTCAATTCCCCTGGGGGGAGGGTTTCTCATTCTGGGAGGGGATCGGCAGAGAGGGAGTAGGGGATGGTCCTCAGATCTCCAAGCTCTTACTCAGTAGCCAGATCAGGGGTGGGGAACCTGCTTGGGTCAGGGGCTGCTGACCCACTGAAAAATCAGTTGGGGGCCACACACAAGTGAGAAGCAAAAAACCCCCACTTCACCTCGGGTGCCTTGCTGATCCCCACTCTTCTGGCAGGACACAAATGTCCATAAATTGGCCTGTCCATTCCCTTTATCCTCTCCTGGCTCAGGGTACCAGGGCTGGCTGATGCATCAGGACAGAGGAGTTAATGGGTCCTAGGCAGAAACACGAGTAATGAGCCAGGCTGAGTTCTGACAGAAGCTGCAAGAAGTTCTTGCAATCTGAATAGCTTCTTACATCCTTTTTCCTGAGATCAAAACTAACTTTTCACAGATCCAGGGGCACAGACAGAAGGTGGGATGATGGAAGCCTTTACTCGATTCATCCCAGACTACCAAGACCCTAACATGAGACGAGAGGGCCTTGGGTAATAGGCTCTAGGTTGTACTTCCGGGGAGCTGTCCTTGCTACTCTGGAGATCTTGGACATTGTACCTCGCTCTGTGTTTGTGGCTGTCATAACAGGAGCACTGAGCTTTCATTGCATCTTGATGAGCAGTGGGTGTGAGTGTGTGTCAGGGCATGTAGTTTTGTGGTGCATGTGTGTGATTGTGTAGCGGCTGAATGTTGCTGTTGTGGATGAGTACAGAGGAGCATGAGCACAGAGGTGCCAATTCCATGGGTGCTCTGGGGCTGGAGCACCCACAGGAAAAAAATTAGTGGGTGCAGTGCACCCACCGGCAACCAAGCTCCCCCTCTCTGCCTCCCTTCCCCTTGGCACCTCTCACCCGCTGGTGGCCCCACTAACCAACTCCTCTCTCTCCCTCCCAGCATCTCTGGAGTGCTGCGGAACAGCTGATCTGTGGCTTTCAGGAAGCCCCAGGAGGAGAGGGAGGAGTGGGGATAGGGTGCCCTCAGGGGAAGAAGTGAGGCAGGAGGGAGGCTTTGGGAAGAGGTGGAATGAGGGCAGGGCCTGGGGGGGAGAGCATCCCCCAGCTAGACGGGGGGTCAGCACCTATATAGGAGTACATGTCTCTTTCAGCATGCATGTGACTGTGTGTGTGTTGTGCCTGTGTATTGCTATGTTGCTACTGGTACATTTGGGTGGGCATGTTTGCATATGTATGCATGCCTGTGTCCCAGCTGTGTGTGTGTGTAGCCACGCTTATGCTGCCATGCTGGTCGGTGTGCGAGTGAGTGCCTGCTGTTAGTGCACGGGGAGCAGAGTCACTTTGCAGCCCTGCCGTCGTGCTTTATTTAAATGTTCTCTGCTGGATTGCATTCCCGAGGGGCTGATCTACATACATCTTGCATGCAGTTTGTCAGCCTGCTCTTTCACTCCTTGTTTTTTGTGCATTTGTTTAAAACCTCTACAGTGTCAGACAAAACACTTGGTGAGAAAAGGAGTCCCAGAGGTAGCGGGTGGACGTGTGTAATCCTTCATTACTTGTGTCACCGACACAAACCCTTCCTCTGAGCGATCTGCTCCCATGTAGAGTCCTGCGCTAATTAATAGATTTTTATTACAATGTGTATTTGAAAACAATTAGAATGATGGTGCCAGCATGTGGCTAATTCAGCCTGGTGATGCTAATACAGTGAATCCAAGAGGCAGGGACTTTATGTGCGTGCGAAGAAACTTAAGACAGGTGTCACTGCCCCCAGCACTGTCAGAGAGAGACACACACTGGATAGATGCTCCTAGATAAATACCCTGGGGCCAGCAGGAAGTGCTGTGTAGTGTTGGTGAGATTCTCTGCAAACCAGGGCCTGGATTCATACTCGCAAAGGGGTGCAAACCCAGGAGTAGCTCCACTGAAGACAATGGAGTTTGCACTGTGCAAAGCTATGGTGGGAGGAGAGCCAGGCTCTGTGCTTGCAAGCACGTGGTCACATTTCAGACAGCAGTTCCTTTTGGCTCTGTGTGGCCACAGGCCAGGCAGGGGCAGTGGCAGTGCCTGCTTGCCCCCACACGCTGCCTCCTACCCAGGCTGACTCCACGAGGAGTAACGGTAGTTCGGACTAGGAAGCCTAGTCCGAACTACCTAGTCCGTGCTGCGTGTAGCCGTGCAGCACGGGGTTTGAATGAGCCGGGATTTAAAAATGGCGGCGCCCGGCTTATGCAAATGAAGCCCGGGAAATTCAAATCCCGGGCTTCATTTGCAAGTGCAGTATGCCTACATTACCACCCTAGTTCGAACTAGGAGGGTAGTGTAGACATACCCTAAGTGATCTGGGGCTCCAGCAGGTAGGCAGCCCAACCTGCCTTGGGGATACTGTCCAGGAGACACTAAGATAAGCTCCTCCCAGCCTGAGCCTGCCGCTGGCACCCCTGCCCCTTCCGCACCCCAACTCCCTCCCCCAGGTCACACTCCAAACCTTCTGCACCCCGCTTCCCTAGGTCACAACTCCCCCCCCCGGCCCTGTACTCCCACCTGCACCCCTTCCCCAGACCAGAATCCTCTCCTGCACCCAAACACCCTCCCAGACTGTGCACCTCAATCCCCTGACCCAGGTCACAGCCCCCTCCTTCACTCAAACTCCCTCTCAGACCTCACACCATCCCCGGCACTCCAGTTCCTTATCGGTACCCAGCCTCCATCCTAGACTCCGCACCTCCTCCACAGACAAGTGCAGCCCTTGACCACTGTCCAAAATCTTGGAGTGGCCCCCCCACCAAAAATTATTGCCCACCTCTGCTCTAAGGGCTAGAGGCCTGCAGCCAACCAACCCAAGCTCATAAGAAGGATCAGCAGAGCAGGAGTCGGCTGACTCCA
Organism: Pelodiscus sinensis; assembly: GCF_052426305.1. Classification (NCBI taxonomy): domain Eukaryota; kingdom Metazoa; phylum Chordata; order Testudines; family Trionychidae; genus Pelodiscus; species Pelodiscus sinensis. The sequence goes on from NC_143075.1 coordinate 14,927,336, forward strand.
CTATAAAAAGCGGTGGGAAGGCGCAGAGGAAGGCTCTCCAGGGAGATTGAAGTGGGGATGGAGAGAACCTGGAGGGTGCCGGGAGTGAGCAGGCTCCAGCAGAGAAACCTGGGATGCTCGGTGTGAGACTACAGGTAACAATGGCCTGGGAGCCACCTGAGAAGGTGCTGGATGGAAGGGCTTGAGGAGCGACTTGAGGATATTCTTTTGAGCGTTTCTTACGTTAATAAATCAGAACCTGAGAAGGGGAAAACTGAGGCAGGGGTCTCTGGCAGGGTTGTTGTGAGGTTGTGCGGGGGCATGGGAGGAGGTCTACCCATTGTCAGTGCGGTGGAGCTTCAGAGTGGAGGGACAAGCTGGAGACTGCTCACTTCTTGTTCCTGAGATCAGTCAGCTGGCCACAACTTCTGGCCAGATATCAGGGCTGATCTGGTGTAAGCCTTGATTAGAAGAGAGAGGCTCCCCACTTCCTTGCTGCTCCATCCAGTGAGCCTCCAAGAGATCAGAGCTTCCAGATCCCTTTGCTGCTGGAGAATGCAGAGGGGAGACGATTCTTGGAGATGATCAGTGAATCTTCCCCCTTGAGGCATTGAGCATTCTCCCTGCCCCCTCCTCATTTCCCCTCATTAACATCCCTGTCTCACAACCAAGTGAAACAAAGCCACCAGCCTCTGTGTTTACAAGCTTGGCAAACCTGCTAGCAGATCTTTCCCCCCCCTCCTCCATTTGTTTTCATGCAGCCCATCAGGAAATCAGGCTGCTTATTTTTTTGTAAGTTTAACCAACCAATATTTGTTTCTCAGCTGCTAATCCCTTTCGCTTTGTGAAAGCCAACCTTGTGGCAGGTCGCAATCTTGATAGGCTTAGCCTCTGCCCTGGCTCTCTCTCACTCTAAGTCCTGCATTTGGTTCTTCTATCCCAGGGCTGTGCATTTCGGGAGCTCTGGAAAGGGATGAAGGCAATGAAAAGGGATTGGAGCTTTTGCGGAGAAGGGCCAGTGTTTTGTGTCTGGGTTCCCTCGTCTTTGAATCCATTGACAAGTGTCTCCTTTGGAAGCTTCTGTCTAGCTTCGTGGCTTTACATCTCTGCCTGCATTAATGCAGAGGTAGAAGGGGTTTTAAGGACTTTGCGTGCAAGTCAATGGCTGTAATTGTCAGTTAAAATTTGCTAGTGGAGTGAAATAAAGACCCTTGAAGGTATAAAAAGGCAAAGCTGGAGATAAGAAGCTGTTTTATATTGACTTTCATTCCAGAGATTGGAGGAGGAACACGAGTTTTTGTCATCTGAGCGAATGCCTGATGCACAGAAAGGAATAGCAAGGCAGGGAGAGATACAGACTGATGAATGACTGAGGGGGGAATTGGGGAGGAAGTGGAGAAAATAAAGCAGCCAAAGGAGCAGTTTCCTCTGCTTTCATTTCTGCATTCTCCGGCATTCTATGGGCACCTTCAGTCGCAGAGCGGCCTGGGTTAGAGCAGTAGCGTGCTTGGGTTCCTCTGGCAGTGAAGGGGAACAGATGAGACTTGTTTGACAACATGCTCCGATGAATGGCTCACGTGCAGGAAGAAAAGTGACTAGGAGGGGCCATGCCCAAAACTGCATTTGCCTCAGAGCTCCTTGCACCTTGGAGCCAAATGCAGCAAGGTGGCTCCTTTGGGCCTCTCAGCCCAGGCTATCAGGGACGTGAAATGAACTTTCACAACCCCCTGCCCAGGTGAGCTATCCTCAGGTACCTGACTAGGTCCATTGGCTGCTGCCGGAGTAACAGCTGCAGGACGGCGCCTCGCCCTTAGTTATGTTTAAAAATGTAATAGATTCTCTCACTTGGAGCCTTCAAGTCAAGACCGGAGGGGAGATCCTGGCTCCACTAAAGTCAAAGGGAGTTTTGCCTTTGACTTATGGGATCCAGGATTTTACCTTTGATATCTTTGTTGAAGGCACAGTCTAGTTCAAACACAAGCAGTTGAACTCAATGCAGCTGTTGCCAGATACTGTGGCGTATGCTATGCGGGAAGTTTCAGTCCGGCCCACGGCTCACCCAGCCAGGACCCTCAGGCATGGAGTAGCCCTGAAATGGCCAATAGGAGCTGAAAGATTGTTCTGGAGGTGGGGGCAGCACACAAAGACTCCCCCCTCCCGTGCAGTGCAGAGAGCCACATGGAGTAGCCAGCTGTTTTGAACTGCCCAGGGCTGTGACAGGCAGGGAGCCTGCCTGAGGGTCCCGCTGGGCTGCTGGCCAGAGCTTGCCTCTTGACACTCCAATCCCTCCTGTACCCCAACTCCCTGTCCCAAGTTACCACCTTCTTCTGCTTCGGGTCACCACCCAAACTCTCTGCATCCCCCACATACCAGGTCGCAACTCCCTTCGAAGCCCTGCACCCCCTCTAACCTCCCTCCCCCAGGCCAGACTTCTCTCCTGCACCCAAATCCCCTACCCCTCCTTCACCCAAACTCCCTCTCAAACTCCACACTCTCTCCTGCACCCCAGTCTTCTACCCTGGGCTCCCTTCTGCATCCAATCTCCGCCCCAGAGCCTGCAACCCCTCTATAGAAAAGTGCAGCCCTTGACCACTTACCAAAATCTTGGAGTGAGCCCCTCGTAATACCCCTGGACTAATCTACGTGACCCTAATGGTTCCCTTTAAAACCTATGACATCTGACCCTAACACCAATGACCTCAGGTTCCTCCATTTACGTCCAATCAGCCCCATTCGTTTCATGGCATTTGCAGCAGCATACGTGAAAGCAGAATCTGTCCTGCACTGCACTGCTGTTTACACAGAGGGAAAGAAATGGACTACAGGAGGCCCCCGAGATGCGACTGCCCAGGTTCCGACCCTCCGCACTTACGACCATTTTTGCAAAGTGTGGAAGGGGCTGGAAACCCCCAACTTGTGTCCTCAACCCGCATTGATGATAGCACAGAGTGCCTATTCGAGTTACAATGTCCCCGACTTGCGACACTTCCTCCAGAACCAATCGCGTTGCAAGTCGGGGGCCTCCTTTAATCTCGATCTGTCTCTGACTGTTTCTATCTTTGTTTGAACTTGGGTTTTTAATCCCCTCCCTCCCCCACCCTGATCTGAAGGACAAGCAGCTCCAGAGAGGATCATTGGTGCTGGCTGAAAGGTGGCATTCCCACCTGCGCCAGGCCTCTGCACTGCTCAGTGACCATGTAGGTCACAGCTAGGGTTGCCAGGTGTCCAGTTTTGAACTGGACAGTTCAGTATTTGAGCATTCTGTTTGGGAAACAAATTGAGAAAATAGAAATGTCCGGTATTTTGTAAATCAGATGGAATGTAGAGTGTGATGTCATGTCAAGTGTGTCCGGTGTTTTTGTTGAAACCATCTGGCAACCCTAGCAGCAGCTTCAAACAAGCTCACTCACACTTTAGCCTCTGCCCCGGCTGTGCCAGCCAGCCTGAGTCTCCAGTGCTCTTCAAGAGGATGCCTGGCAGTTTGGGTGTGGATGACGGGTGAGTTAACAGGGACCCGTTCCCCAGTGGCAGCCATAGCCACTGCAGCCCTGGCAGCCGGGGAAGCCCCCAAGACAGCAGGGGACCTCCGGAAAGCCAGATCCAGCCCGTGAGCTCCTTGCGTTTGGCCCACTAGGTATCACCTCCTCTACCCTGCTCCCCACTGGAGGCTTTTCTGAAGACATCCCCCTATTGACTCCAGCTCTGCCCTGCCCTCCCTGTGGCTCCAGCACCTGCACTCCCCTGCCCAGTCCCAGCTGCAGTGTCCCCAAGCTGACCTTCCTCTGAGCACCTCCCCACCCAACGGCTCACTTGCAAAAGGCATTAACTTTGTAGCGAAGACAAGCTCTTTGAGAGCCTGTACTGCTTGGTCTAGGTATAGCCCCGACTGCCCCCAAGAGCGCTCATAGGCTTGGCCATAGAGAAGTTGATCTCTGGGCCACCTGCCTCCTCTGTAGCTCTTTGTCAGCGTTTTGTCATCTCTGTTTCGCTCTCCCCAAAACATGGCTGCGATTCATCAGCAAAGAGCCAGGAACCAGGGAAAGGAGCAAGGGGAGTGTGAGAACAATTGGTTTCCATCACTGGCTTTAAAAAAACAAAACAAACCATTTTCCTGCTGGTAGGATTTACATGGGTACTTAATCTGGAGTTCCTCATAATCCCATAGGGTATGTCTACACTACCCCGCTAGTTCAAACTAGGGGGGTAATGTAGGCATACCGCACTTGCAAATGAACCCCGGGATTTGAATTTCCCGGGCTTCATTTGCATAAGCGGGGAGCCGCCATTTTTAAAACCCCGCTGGTTCGAACCCCGTGCAGCGCGGCTACATGGGGCTCGAACTAGGTAGTTCGGACTAGGATTCCTACTCCGAACTACCGGTACACCTCGTGGAACCTAGTCCGAACTACCTAGTTCGAGCCCTGTGTAGCCGCGTTGCACGGGGTTCGAACCAGCGGGGTTTTAAAAATGGCGGCTCCCCACTTATGCAAATGAAGCCCGGGAAATTCAAATCCCGGGCTTCATTTGAAAGTGCGGTATGCCTACATTACCCTCCTAGTTCGAACTAGCGGGGTAGTGTAGACATACCCTAACATACCACTTCCCATAACCTACCTGCTTGCAGACTGACATTTATAGGCCTGGAGTTGTCAATCCAGGACGCACAGAGGATGGTGCCAGCCCAGCATCTCTAGCTGAGAGAGACAGCTTGCTTTCTTTTATGAGCCTCCCCCCAACCTTTCAGCATCCCTTGATTACTGTTTTCTCGAAATTAGCTCCTTAAAATTCTTACAGCCAATCTCCCCGGTCTCCCAGCTGACACATCCATCTTGCACGGCTGTTCTCCTCCTTCATAAGCATTCAAACGGAGCATGTGAAGTGCTTCACATTTTGCTTGCTAATAAAGACCATGGAGGATGTTAAACCAATAGCCACTATTCCACACAGACAGGGATTGGGGTGGGGGAAGAGACCTTTGCCCCTTTCTCACTTCACTAGCTCATCTCAGTCTGATGAGGTTTTCAAGTCCAGCATTCATAGGAAGTAGAGGACTGAGAGGTGGAAAAAGGAGGCAGGGTTTCCTAGTAGCTAAGCACTAGTGTTACAGGCAGAAGACCTGGGGTTTATGACTAGATCTGCCGTGGATTCCTCTGCATGACCCAGAGTGAGTTGTGATCAATGTTCCCTCTAATCTTTTCCATCCATTGGTGGAATACATTTTTTATGTGCACCAAGGCACATGTGAATGTAGAAACAAAAAACCTAGCTATGGACACTCTGCTAATCAGCTAGCTGGCATTTGAATCTCTCCTGAGTAGCTGCACAAGGACATAACTTGCAGGGAACAGTGGTTGTCATTCTGTTGTGTGAGTCCGTTTCCCTATCTGTAAAATGGGCATAGCACAAAGAAGACCAGTCGGTTCACAGCTTGTTCACCCTCCTTGCCTGTTTCAGCATTAGCCTCTCCAGGTCAGTGCTAGTGCCTTGAGTCCACTTTAAAATGCTTGCAGCACTCAGCTTTGCCTTTAAACTCAAACCACAGGTGTGCTATAGAAATGTTTGGGGAATGGTCTGCTAGTTTGTTTACCTTTTCCTCAGAATCCCAGGGTGAAATGTCTGCAAACAACTCCCTCCCCCCTCCCCATGCCCTTGTCTTCTTCCTTCCCTTTATTAATTAAAGATTTCTTTTAAAAAATCTGCAGCTGCCTCAAACATCCGGAGGAATTGAGAGAAATGTTTAATTCATCATTTTCCCTCAACCCCTGTCCTTTTGTCTGTGAGCTATTTCTTTGGGAATTCCTCTTTCTGGAAGTACTGGGGTTTGTTGGCTGCTTTATTGTGCTGCTGTTCTAAAGAGTTTTATATTTACCCAATTAGCCAAAGGTGATTTGTTCAACTGGTAAGAAAAAAAATCCATAAGCAGCAGGTGAGGTTTGTTCATAGCAGGTTTTCTTTTAAAGTCGGTGATTTGCCAAAATCCGCTGCATGAGCAGTTAACAATTTTTTGTTGTCTGTGGCTGTTTAGAAGAGGAAAAACAGTCATTGACTGCACAATAAAACAGATTATGTATACTAATGCTCTGCATTCCTGTGCTGGGTTGCTCTCTGGAGTGACCCTGCATTCTACTTTCTTGGACATGATTAATGACAAAGCGGGACAGATCCTCAACTGGTGTAAATCAGCCTAGCTTGCCTGGTGCGTTTTTTACACTGCTAGCGATGATGGATTTCATCAAAGCTACTGATGCTACTAGCAGGGCAGATTGTAATAAGACCAGAATGGGCCTAGGATCAATAGCATTTTGATTTCCTAGGTCTGCAGTCCTGTAGTTAGCACACTGTCTTTTTTTATTCTTTCAGCACCATGGCCAGCAGCCAGGCTGGTTCTGAGTGCTGCATCGAGCTCTCTAAGGCATTAAGTCATGTCCATTGGAGGCCGATGTCGGCGTTCGAATCCCCAGTGTGACTGTATAAATTCATGGCAGGCCTGAAAAATGGTAAAACAGCTCCCCAAAGACATTTTCTCTATCCCGGCACGAAGGAAAGGAGGGAGCCACAAAACAAAACAGATGCTGCCTTGTTCTAACAAAAGTTTCCCTTCCCCGGTTCCCTAGGGACCCAGTATTCTCATTAGCACTAAAGGGATGGCAGCAGTCACCGACACGATGCGATTTAATGCATAGGCAGCCACTCGTCTCATCTTACAGATGAGACAAATATGGGGAGAGCACAGAGGATGTAATATCCCCGTAGTTGACGACTGCGGGTTTAAGGCATGATCTTAGATGCCCCCGAGGCAGAGAGAGGGTGGTAAGGAAAGAATCCTGGGATACTGTGTAAACACAGAGTTAACGGGGCAGCACACCAGCTTCAAAGGGTGGGATGGGGGGTATGAAGGAATGAATTGCCTTGTCTCATCAGCCCCATTGCACCATTGTAACTGTTCGCTGAATCCAGTCTCCTGTGCCGCAACAGCTTAGCCAGAGTGAAATCTGGAAGGGGGATGCTTGCATGGAGGAGCTATTAAACTGATGGGCCCGGGCAAGACAAAGAGAATACAGTAAAATGAGTTGCCATTTTTGTAGTGCAAGTGATTGCAGAATTCTCTAGGAAGCACAGCCGACCGGGGCAGCGCATTGGCACACTTGGTTGAGGACAAGGGGGATGCAGGCCTATTTATGGATTCTGGCTTGCTGCATCGTCATGAGACCTGAACACAGTGAATTGTGTAGCAATTATGGTTGTAATATCTTGACATCAAATGTCCTCATTAGAGGGAAATGGTGAATGACCATGGAGTTGTGGCATGTGCAGCATAAATACCAATTACTGTTGTAGCGATCTGTGCTCAGTTAATTCCTGTGCTGTGTTACATGGCTTCACATACCATGGGGCTAAGTGATGCCCAATATAAGAGACAGACAGATTATAGTGGGTATCACTTAGCCACGTGGTATGTAAAGGAACGTGGAAAATGTAGTCCAAAAAAGTGCAAATGGAGAATCAGCACTTCTGGGGCCTCTTCCCAGCTCTGCCACTAACTTGCTGTGTGACCCTGGGCATGTTTAGCCTCAGCCAACCAATGAGAGACATTTCTTACTGAGTGTGAGCCTCTTTCAGTCCTGAGAAATAAAGAATTTACTCAGTTGGTTTTGACACCTGTAAATGCGGCTGAAGGGACCCATTCGAGAGACAATCTCGGTTGCATTTAAAGATGATTTTCAGCCCTTTGGGCTCTGGCTTTTGTGAGCTCTCTTTTCTTCTGCCAAGCTGGACTGCTTCCTCTCCTATCTCCAGAGACCTTTGTTAAGCTTTGTTTCCAAAGGCTGCAGTCTTGGATATGCACAGATGGGAATATCACATGTATGTTCATGTCTTTGAGGTCTTGCTTGCACACATCCTTGAAATGCAATTTTAGGAATCCTTTGGGTCTTTTTCCAGATGTCCTTTGGGTTGCATCCATCGTTCATTCAGCACACATGCCCACACCAGCAGAGGCATCTCTGTTTGAGGAGTGTTTGCATTCTGGGTATGCTGGTCTGTGGGTGACTCATCATTGGTGATTCTGTCCCTCCAGGAGATTCCAAACATTTGACACAGGCAACATGTATGAAACATTTCTTACTGAATGCCGTGAGAATTATTTAACATTTGCAAAGTGCTTGAGGTTCCCAGGACAAATTGTTAGCCTATTTCACACCAGCGAAGTCCTTTGACACCGAGACTGGGATCTGGCCCACAAATGCAAAGTGTCATGAGATTAACAGTCTAGGAAAGTGCTGTTTTTTCACCTGGTCCACCAGGCAGTAGGGAAACACAAGCCTGATATTCAGGAGAGCTCAGGCCAAAAGATCGGGGAGGGAGGGGGGGTTCAGCAAGACCAGTTTGTATTTGGGTCTGTGTGTCATGCTCTTGTGTCTAACTGACAGGCAGGATAAAGGATCTTGGACCAGTACTACCTAGGGCAGTTCTGCATTAGCTTAAGTGGTGGAGGGCTGTGCTATTAGAGCTATAAGACCAGCACTCCAGGCTCTTCCAGTATTCCCCCTAATCTTTTCCTTCCACGTGCAGACTTTTTCCATCCATGTGCGGAATAAATACGTTATGTGCACTGAGCCACGTGTGAATGTGCACCACCACTAGAAACAAAAAAACCTTGCTGTGAGTGCTCTGCTAATTATCTGGGCAGCACTGGAATCCCTCTTGAGCAGCCAGAAGTGCACAGCTTACAGAGGACACGGGTCTCTGCTCCCTCAGTTCTGTAGTAAGGGTGTCTGTTTCAGCAGGACCTTGGAAAGTGCTCCTGTGCAGAAAGAGTTCAGGATTCAGTGAAAGGGCTGAATTTCTGTCATGAGCTGCAGTGCCTGGGGTAATGTACCGCACCGTTAGTCCCTGAAGGGTTTATATCTCTTCCTAATGCACTGGCCAGGGAGTCTTTCCTCGACTGTGTCACAAAGGAGAAGGGAGGGAGCTCCGAGTTGGCCAGGGCTTGTGTCACAAATGGGAGCCGGAGAGCGAGTTTCTATTTCACTGTGGGCAGAAATTGCTGATGCTGGTTTTCTTCTTCCGCTGGCGGTAAATGAGACCTGGGAGAGAGACAGACAGCGAGGTAAAAGGAAAGACCAGCCTGTCAGTGCTTTTTGATCAATAAACCTTTTCCTGTTAGGAGCGAAGGAGACAGGATGTCTCTCACGGCGGCGTGGTTGGGGCCAGAGTCTGACATCACACTGGCGTGGAGTCAATGGAGTTATTCCAGATTTGCAAATAGGGTCACCGAACAACGTAACCCGTTTCTGTCTGTGTCCTCTATCATGAATGCCTGAAACAACATTATGTTATGGCCCAGTGGTAAATGCTCCTCTACCTCCCCAGAGAACAAGGCTGCCTCACTTCTTGCGGTTACGTTTGGACCTGGTCTATGCAATGCAACTCTATTGGCTCCATTGGCTCATGACTGTTTCTAACCCCAAGGCTTTTGTCTCTTGCCCGGAAAGTCCTGCTACTCCTGGGACGGAAGCAAATGACTTTCCCTAGGGAGCGCTTGGAAGGAGATGACCATGACAAAGCCACGCTGGGGCTCCTCGGGGGAACGGGGGGGGAGGGGGGAGGGAGTGGCAAAGTGAAGGGTGAGCAGAAGAGGACAGGGGAATTGAAGAGACAGGATCGGCTCCTCAGCTGATGTAAATTGGCATAGGCTTCAATAGCGCTAGGCCGATTCACATCAAATCAGGATGTGGCTTATTGCTACCTTCACCTCCTCCCCTGTTTTACTTTGACATTAAAGATCTGTCAGCTTAGCTCAGCAGGCACAGGTGACTACTGGCAGCAAGAGGCACTGTCAGAGGTGAAGTGGAAAGGCCTAGAGATGAAGGAGAGACTCGAATAGCAAATGCAGATTACAGCTGGTGAGAGACTTTAGCTGTGGAGGCTGGGGCATGAGCACAAGATGAGAAATGCAGAAAGCAGTCTAGGAAAGATTGAGCTCTTCCACTGAGCTTCGGTTTGCTGGAGAGGTGGCAGCTGTCAGTGCAGATGATTGTATGATGGATTGTCACTCCACTGACGGAGACGAATCGTGCTTACGATGGAGTAGGGATTCTGCTTTTTTAAATGCTGCATTACATTTTTTCTAGGGCTGTCAAGTGATCAAAACAATTAATCGCAATTAATTGTGCGCACCTCCCCTTTGAAACATTGCCGTGGTGTTTCAATGGGGCAGTGCTGCATGGAGCCAAGGGATCAGCTGGAGTCCCCAGCTGCCCCCAGGCTCCATGCAGCACTGCCCCTTTGAAGTGCCAGGGCAGCGTTTCCAAGGGGCAGCACAAGGTATTCCACGTGGCATTTCAGCAGAAGCCGGGGTTACCTGGGGACTCTCCCACTGATCCAAGACTGTGAATGGCTTGCTAACTACAAAAGCAGCTTCTCCTCTCTTGGAATTCACACCTCCAGATCAGCTACTAGAAGTGGACCTCATCCTCCTTGATTGGATCCACCTCGTCATCTCCAGCCTGATCCTGGCCTGCATATTTATACCCGCCTCTGGAAATTTCCACTACATACATCTGACGAAGTGGGTCTTTGCCCACGAAAGCTTATGCTCCAACACTTCAGTTAGTCTATAAGGTGCCACAGGATGCCACGCTGCTTTTGCAGGTTCTGGGGAAATGCCTCAGGGAGCCTGGGATCAGCTGGGCAGTCCCAGGCTGACCCTGGGCTCCATGGCAGCTGCCCCTTTAAAACGCCACCTCTGCTGATCCCTGCTCAGCTGTGAGGCAGCGGCCCCTTTGAAATGCTGCTTCTGCACATTTCAAAGGGGCAATGGAGCCTGGGGTCAGCTGGGGACTCTCCAGTTGATACCAGGCTCCGTGTTGTGTTGCCCCTTTGAAGTGCTGGAGCGTTAATTGCAGCATTAACACCTGCAATTAACACATTACAAAAATTAACGTGTTAATCCTGCCCTGCATTAATCACAGGTGTTAACGCATGTGAATTGACAGCCCTAATTTTTTCTGCTCTTTTGAATCATCACAAGATTGGGCCAGATTCTGATCTCAGGTCCGTGCTGTTAAATGTAAGATAAGGCCAAACCATGGTCCCACAGAGCCCTGTTTTGTCCTTAAGCTGTGCCAACATCACTGGAATTGCTGTGAATTAGTGAAAGTGAAAGAGAAAACACGGCAAACTGTTCTCTTGATAGCTGTATAACCCTTGAATTCAGTGTGTGGTGGGGGGGGGGTGAGAAGGAGGGATGTGGTCAGGGAACATGCCTGGGACTTGTCAGAGCTAGTTTTAAGTCTTTGCTCTGTCACAAACTCCCCAGATGACCATGGGCACCTCACTTAGCTTCTCTGTGCCTCCATGTCCATCTGTGAAACAGGGGTACCAGCCCTGTCCTGCATCACTGGAGTGTTTTGTGTGGTAAATACACTAAAGACTGTGAGGTGCTCAGATACTATGGTGGTGGGTGGGGTAAGCAAGTACTTTAGCTTGACAGTATAACTGAGGGCGGAATGGCGCAGTGTTCAAATTGACCTGGGATTTGTAGCAGTCTGTGCCTCTCTTCTCCTTCTCCTGCCGTGGGCCTGATCAAGGGTTGATTTCCAATTATAATGAGATTCATAAAGCATGCATTTGTCTCTGCTGCATCAAACCAGCCCTGTTCTGCACAGCTGAGAAAACATCCCTGCAGCCGTCTGGAAGGAGAGTCCCTTCTCCCCCATGCCACCGGCAGAGTCTTCATTTCCTATTTTCAGCTGTCACTCCCTTCCAAGCACATGTTGGTTCCACTTGGTATTCAGCCGGCAGGGACTCTTTGGGAAGAGGTGGTTTTGCCAGTGTCTAGGTGTAGAGCAGCCATCTTGGGGAGTGAGGTCTGTTTACACTGCAGTAACATGCACATGGCTGCCTGATGGGTGTGGGCGTCATCTGGAACCTTAGCTCTAGTGCTCCTTAACCCAGAACCTTAGCTCTAGTGCTCCTCTAAACATCTACACTACAAGTCAGCTGCTGATCTGTTACTGCATTGTAGAGATCCCCCGAGAGACCCTGCTGCATCTGGAGCAGGTTGCTGGAGCATCGGCATTTCGCTGTGGCTTTATTTGTCCCTGTCGCCCCAATTCTCATATCAGTTGGGAGAGCTGGAAACTTTGGAGACAGTGACCTGCAGGAAGGAGGGAAACGGAACTAAAGGAGGAGCCATGCAAAGGCAGAGAGGAACAGGCCGAGGAGAAAGGAAGAAAGAACAAGCATCAAGGTGAGAGAGGGTAGAGAAACAGTCTGAAAGGCATATGAGGACCTGATCCTGCCTGGTGCAGGGCCCACCTGGGACAGACTTGGTGATCTCAATAGGCGGCCTCTTGTATGTATGTATGACTCTATCTCTCAGCCCTTTTGCATAGTTACAAATGGGATGGGAGCGGAACATGCTCTGTGCCTGGCAAATCAGACCAAAATTGACAGAGAAGCAAAATTCAGCTCCGGGAACAGGAAAGGGAGTTACTCTAGCAGGCGGAGAAGTGAAACCTATCCCTTTACCGCTGTAAGGGATATCCTGGGTCGGCTCACAGGCTACGAGGCTCTGTAGGGAAGCTTGTGATCTGGACCTCACAGCAGCCAGTCCAGAGAGCCAGCCTGGTACAATATGCTGCTTAGCTTCAGCGAGCAGCCTGCTTGGTCGCTCTGTTTTTGGGTCTTTGTACGTGAGAGTTTGGAGTCTAAAAACGATATCTGTAAATATAATGTGTGTCTTGCATCACAACCTTCCAGCAAGAGTGTTTATGATTATCAAACTTCTGTGTGTGCTGTGCATGTGACAGACTTTGGGAGGGCAGGAGCTCTGAGCTCATTCCAAACACAACTGAAGTCTACAGCACCCGTCTTGGGCAGGCAAGTATTGTTAGCCCCATTGTACAGCAAAGCAAACAGGCTCAGAAAGAGGAAGGCTCCAGTTTCTAGAAATGACTTCTCCTTCTGGGAGGGCTCCATGTCAACTTTAGCACTGCCCTGGTTTGGCCACTGTTGAAGATTTCGTTAGCACCAGAGTCTGGGATGGAACTCAGGCTGCCAAGTCCCTTGCTCTGACCATTTCTTCCAGGAGCATGATACACAGAGGTATGAAACGGTCAAAAGGAAGATCCTACAGCTACAGGAGGAAGGACTCTGTGATTGTGCAGCCAGTGGACAGTAACAGAGGAGAATATTCATCTACCCTTAATTATTTAGAGCCAGAGTTCATTTTACAGTTCCACTGGCAGATTTTCTCTTTGTTTTTGGTAGCTAGGGGACTGGCTTTGACTCATTTCCAGCTCTCTAGCTATTGATCAAGCCCTGTGATGGCTAATGTGTCACCAGAGCCAGCAGTGTCTCAGGGCAGATCCTGAATGAGGAGGAATTTATCTGCATGCTTACACTTCTCTCTCCCTCTTCTTCCTAAAGAGATTATAAAATAAATATCCATAATCCCAGAAAGAAAGAACGAGGAAAAGCTTTGCCCTGCTGAGGGTCTGTATTTCGGGGGCTTGGCTGGATTTCATTGTAAGTGCTGCTGACTTGAAGAAATTCTTTTGATCATCTAAGTCCTGGCTGGATTAATTCACCAAATCCCTTTAAACACTCTAGGATTTCCAGCTGATGTTGAATGAGAGCTCACTCTGTGGCCCCAGCCTGGCCAGCGAGACCTTGATCCCTCAGCTATTGTTCAAAGGGCTGAGATGCTGCAAGGGCTGCCCGATTCCCACCCCAGAGACAAGGAATGGTAGAGGGCATGTGTGACAGGCCAGGCAAGTCCTCGGCTCTATCAGAGTGGAGCTGCGTGAGCCCTAAGAGCCACTGGGTGCAGCAGCCATGCAGAGTGGGGGAACGCAGGGGAGGGAGGGCAGATGACTCAAAGGCAGCATTGTATGATCTTCATTAATCCCCGCACTGAAGATCTGTCACTTTAACTCGCCACCCCTCCCCTGTCCATCATCCCGTATACCTGGGACACTGGGAAGAGCTTCTGTGCGTCATAAGGATAACTAGTGCCCCAGCTCTCCAAGCCAGAGTGAAGCCAAAGCTCCATTTCACGCGCTGCTTCCACTTTCCCTGGCTTGACTCTTCTGCTCTATTTGTCTGAAATGAACAGAGATGAAGGGAAATGAATTACAGTCTCTCCCAGGGCCTATAGTGCTAAGTGCCAGTGCAGCCGGCTCCCAGCCCATGACTCCTTCACTGCCAGGCAGTCACTTCCTAAGACGTGTCTCCTCCTCTCACATTTTAATTCTCTCATCTACCCCCACTGCCCTCCTCCATTCCTGTCCTTGCTTCCCCTCTCCCATCCCTTCTCCCCTCCTTAGGACGGTGTTTTCAATCCCATCCTGCCTGGGGCTGAGCAGGTTCTAAGCGCTCCCATTGAAGGTCTGATCCAGAGCTTGTTGAAATCAAGGGAAAGATGCTTATTAACATCACGGGGGGTACATCTAGAGTACAGCTCTCTGTCGACAGAGAGATGTAGATTAGGCACGTCGAAATTGCTAATGAAGCAGGGATTTATATATCCCATGCTTCCTTAGCATAAACATGGCCACCGCTTTTTTCAAAACGGAGCTTTTTCGAAAAAAAATGGCAGTCTAGATGCGGATCTGTCGAAAAATAAACCCTTGTTCGAAAGATCCTGTAAACCTCAAAAAACGAGGTGGCTATGTTTATGCTAGTAAAGCGCGGGATATTTAAATCCTTGCTTCATTAGCAATTCCGACGTGCCTAATCTACATCTCTCTGTCGACAGTGAAGATATAGTCTAGACACAGCCTAGATGCTGGAGTAGGCCCTGAGGGTGTTCAGCACCGTGAGTGGGTGAGCCCCTTTGACACCAGAACCCTAAACAGTTACAGCAAGTTGTGGCTTATTGCCCTTCGGTGGAACGGGCTAAGGAACGGTGCCTCCATTTAATAGAAGAGCCCTGGGCCCTGCCTTCTGGGAAGGTCCTTACCAGGCCTCTGAGTCTGACTCCCACCGTGGAACAACCAAAGGGAAGGATCCGCTCAAGAATCCACCGCAGTTTTCACACGGAGCCTACTGCGGGCTGGGAGAGGAGGGGGGAGCAGAGGCCTGCCTGCTCTTTGGAGGCCCATGCAATGCAGACATGATCAGCAGAGCTCTTAAGTTTTGTCTTCATTGAGTCTCAGATAGAAGGACTGACCTGGGGCACAAGAGACTCTGCCCTCTTCTCCCTTCCTCCGCCAGTTCCCACAGAAGAGCACACAGGTGGTGGCTGTAGGAATTAGACTAGACTTGGTCTTAAGTGTTTTCTATTGGAAGGAAGCACAAATAATATTACAATGGCAAGACAGACAAACAGCACCTCACATGACAGTGCCTGCTCAACAGACCATTGACCCTTGGGACTGAATGTTCCACCTTGAGCCAGACAGCAGCCCTTGAGCTTTCTGAGCAACACACATGTTTACACCAACACCACCCACCCCGCTGTGCTCTCTTTCTCCCCTGAGCTCTGTTCTGGTTGAAAAGTCCTTCCAGTCTCCTGTTCTTTACGGATGCCTCCAACGGCGAGGGTTTGTCCCCCCTGCTTTGCTAAATGTGTTTTCAAGCACCAGCCTGAAACTTAGCGGATGGTAATTATGCTTTGACATTAATATTAAAACCACAAGCAGAGTTAACACTGTAATATCATCCCTGAAGGCTACTGCTCATTTAAGTGTTATCCTTCTGAGACTTAATTATTGTCAGCGATGACTCCTAAAAGGCAAGAAAGATTAAGGATGGAAGATGGAATCTTCCCTTGATCATTAGAGCTGTGGGGTTAGAACAAAACATTTGAGAAGTGCCTGGTTGGTTGGTACCATTCATGCTATCACTGAAGCTTGTATGAAGCCCCATTATTGGGCATAATTAGAAGACTTCGATTAGCACCCTCCATACAGTAGTCTTGATGGTCTTTACAGATATCAACTACTATAGCCTCACAGGAGCTCTGGGAAAAACTAAAATGGTATTGTTCCTATTTTACAGATAGGGAAACAGAGGCAGAAGGAAGTTAAGTATCTTGCCCAAGCTTACCTAGTAAATCAGTAGCAAAGTGGGGACTAGACTCCTGGACCTCCCTCCTACTTATCTAACCCATCCCTCCAATACATCCTCCACATAGATTGTGTACATAGATTCAGCCCAAGATCACATGCTTTTTTCAATCTGTACAACCAAAGTTCATTTACAGGGATATCACAGAACCAGCATGTTCTCTTAGAAGCTCTTTGGCATTCTGAGCAACAGTGTTTTATTTGCAATTCAATGGCTTGTGTGTGTAACTAGCTAAATTATTGCTTTATTGTTTAAAAATTGGCTTCTGCAAATGCCATACAAATGTACTTTTGATCTATTTGTTGCTCCACACATCTCTATTAATGGCATCAGAGCCCAATGACTGATCGATAGGAAAAAAATGAATTGGTGCATCTCAGCCTTTCTGTATGATTTATCTGTTTTTTTTTTAAAAAGGTTCTGTTGTTGTGTTCTACAAGAATACTGAGCTCTGATATAGCACATTGCACCCTGAGATTTCAAGGCAGTCTACAAGACTGCTCTACAGATAGAAACTGAGACACAGGTTGACAGCGAAGTGACTTACCCAAGGGCAAGCAGCAGGTCAGTGGCAGAGACAGGAGCAAAACTCAGGTTGTGGTGTAGGGAATAATTCCAGACACACTGGGTGCAGGTAAAAACAAGCAGAGGATTTATTGGTTCATGCAGCTGGTGGAGTACCCACCCGGGGTTAACCTGGTGAGCACTAGTTAAATCAAAACATGAATTAGATTATATAGGCAGCAGATGAGGGGAGGAGAAGTGAATTGATAGGTCTAGCGGCAGAAATGAGATGAGCACATAAGCCAATGAACTATGAAGGTTACACAGGACCCCCGCCCATCACCAATTAAACATATTATCACTAATACAAATAATTATTCCTAACAAGCTAAATAAGCCACTATAAACAAAGGCACATTGATGGTCATTTTGTCAGCTGGAAATATAATACGTCTACTGCGGGGATGAGATTGCCTTGGGTTGGCACGGCCTTTGGGGTCCAAGCTTATTTTCTAAGAATAAAGCAGACAGTGAAAAACAATCCCGCACGGTTGTTTGGCTGTTTGGTACCAGCCTTATCAAAGTGAGGCCCTTTTGGAATGTGGTTGCCAGGACGACCACGGTCACGGTAGCTACTGTCTGTGAGCTTCCCAGGCCTGGCCTAAATTTAGGATTTGAGTTCTCAGTTCTCAACAAGATACCATGGACTGCCTCAGTTTACCCCTACACTGGACTCCCAGGCTAGTATCTACCAGGCCACACTGCATCCCTATAGTGCCAAACATGGCAACTTACTCTGGCATTACCATAGCCTCGGGTGCTGTCACTGTGAGCTGCTGTGGTAATTGACAAAGGACCCAATCATCTGATCATTTTCTGGGGTTTAGAATTACCAGTTCATGCCCATGGGGCTTTCACTTGACCATCAGGTGCAAATCCCAGGACAAGATACTTTGGCCTAGTCAAGGTTTGATCAACACAAGATGGGAGGAAGTGTTGCTAAGATTGCTTTGTAGCTGCGAGGAGGGGGGTAGACCCCTGAGACTGGCACTGGGGGGGAATCCTCAAAGGACTGGTTAAGTTGGCTTTTGGGCCGCTTTGCACAGATCAGGGGTTAGGCTCTGACCCTTAATGCTTGCTGATGCGGCTGGTTTTGACTCATAAGAACATAAGAACGGCCGTATTGGGTCAGACCAAAGGTCCATCTAACCCAGTAGCCTGTCTGCCGACAGTGGCCAGAACCAGGTGCCCCAGAGGGGGTTTACCAAAGACAATGATCAAGTGATTTGTCTCCTGCCATCCTTCTCCAGCCTCTGACAAACAGAGGCCAGGGACACCATTTCTATCCCCTGGCTAATAGCCTTTTATGGACCTAACCTCCATCAAATTATCTAGCTTCTCTTTAAACTCTGTTAGGGTACGTCTAGACTACATGCCTCCGTCGACGGAGGCATGTAGATTAGCCAGATCGGCAGAGGGAAATGAAGCCGCGATTAAAATAATCGCGGCTTCATTTAAATTTAAATGGCTGCCCCGCTCTGCCGATCAGCTGTTTGTCGGCAGATCGGGGCAGTCTGGACGCGACGCGCCGACAAAGAAGCCTTTCTTGATCGGCACAGGTAAACCTGGTTTCACGAGGCATACCTGTGCCGATCAAGAAAGGCTTCTTTGTCGGCGCGTCGCGTCCAGACTGCCCCGATCTGCCGACAAACAGCTGATCGGCAGAGCGGGGCAGCCATTTAAATTTAAATGAAGCCGCGATTATTTTAATCGCGGCTTCATTTCCCTCTGCCGATCTGACTAATCTACATGCCTCCGTTGACGGAGGCATGTAGTCTAGACGTACCCTTATAGTTCTAGCCTTCACAGCCTCCTCTGGCAAGGAGTTCCACAGGTTGACTACGTGCTGTGTGAAGAACTTTCTTTTATTAGTTTTAAACCTGCTACCCAGTAACTTCATTTGGTATCCTCTAGTTCTTCTATTATGAGAACTAATAAATAACTTTTCTTTATTCACCCTCTCCACACCACTCATGATTTTATAGACCTCTATCATATCCCCCCTCAGTCTCCTCTTTTCTAAACTGAAAAGTCCCAGTCGCTTTAACCTCTCTTCATATGGGACCCGTTCCAAACCCCTAATCATTTTAGTTGTTCTTTTCTGAACCCTTTCTAAGGCCAAAATATATTTTTTGAGGTGAGGAGACCACATCTGTATACAGTATTCAAGATGTGGGTGTACCATAATTTTATACAGGGTCAGTAAGATATTCTGTGTCTTATTTTCTATCCCTTTCTTAATAATTCCTAACATCCTATTTGCCTTTTTGACCGCCACTGCACACTGTGTGGAAGTTTTCAGAGAACTATCCACGATAACGCCAAGATCTCTTTCCTGATTTGTCATAGCCAAATTAGCCCCCATCATACTGTACATATAGTTGGGGTTATTTTTTTTTCCATTTTTGTGTAATTCCCTTTTTTGAAATTAAATGCCAGAGTGCTGGACTGCTGAGGTGTTCTTCCCACCACAGCAATGTTAAATGTTATTATATTATGGTCTCTATTCCCAAGAGGTCCTGTAATGGTTATCTCCTGGACCTGATCCTGCACTCCACTCAGGACTAAATCGAGAATTGCCTCTCCCTTGTGGGTTCCTGTACCAGCTGCTCCAAGAAACAGTCATTTAAGCCACTGAGAAATTTTATCTCTGCTTCTCTTCCTGAAGTGACGTGTGTCTAGTCAATATGGGGATAATTAAAATCTCCCATTATTATCGAGTTCTTTATTTTGGTAGCCTCTCTAATCTCCCTCAGCATTTCAATGTCAGTATCGCTGTCCTGGTCGGGTGGTCGATAATATATCCCTACTGCTAAATTCTTATTATTGGTGCATGGAATTACTATCCATAGCGATTCTATTGAACATGTTGATTCATTTAATATTTTTATTTCATTTGATTCTAAATTATCTTTCACGTACAGGGCCACTCCGCCACCCACACGGCCTGCTCTATCCTTCCGATATATTTTATATCCGGATATGATTGTGTCCCACAGATTTTCCTCATTCTACCAGGTTTCAGTGATGCCTACTATGTCAATCTCCTCCTTTAATACGAAGTACTCTAGTTCGCCCATCTTATTAGTCAGACTCCTAGCATTTGTGTAGAAGCATTTTAAAAATTTGCCACTGCTTATTTGTCTGCCCTTCCCTGATGCATTGGATTCCTTTATATGCAGTTGTTTGTCTGCTCTGGCCCATGGTTTGCAGATAGACTCCTTGCCTTTCTCCAGATAGACATGCTGAAGGCACTCCTACAGGCCAAAGGAACTGACAACCCAACCTTCTTTACTCTAACTCATTGGGTAGGTTCTAGATCGGTGACTCTTCACCTCAGAACCAGGACTGCAAAAATGAAATGTATCTTGCTAATACAGATCTCGGTCTCCTTCTTCCCATGTAGCCTCTCTTCCCCTCAGCAGCCGAACGAAAACCCAGAGTCTCAACGGAAAGCCCATGGAATCCTGCATACTTGTGTCGCTCTACAGTTTGACCCAATCTGCTAACACCATCAATTGTACTGAAAATGAATGCCAAACATAAATGCAGAAGTCTGTCCTGCCCCATTTTAACTGCTGCTGCTTTATTCAACCTCTTGGCCACACTCCCATTGAAATTGCCACATCCACTGCAAAAACCACAAGGAGTTTCAATCACACTTGGACTTTGAAGAGTTTTTATGGATAGTCCTTTGTGGGTGGAGCTTGAGTCCTTCTGAATCTGAATGGACACCTTCCTACAGAGGGTCCAGGTTACAGGGTGGATGATGAAATGTATCTCCTTGCAGAGGAACCAACATAAGGAGTTCACACCACCTAAGTCCATCCTCAGGAGAAGCAGTGTTGTCACCCCTCCAGGATTGTCCTGGAGTCTCCAGGAATTAAAGATTGTCATGTGATGAAACCTGTAAGAACATGCACAAACCAACATTGGTGACCCTAATGGTGGGGCCTACGTGGGACTGAATCGGTGTCTACATCTTGCTTTGGCCTCTCAGAAGTGGATTTCTCACAGAGTGAGTCACCTCCAACTTCACCAGGTAAAGAATAGGAGCAGTTTCAGTCCAGGTGTTGCTCCATTGTTGTCAGTTGGCTCAAGTTTATCTGTGATGTGAAACTATGTGATGGGGACACTGGCAGTGTAGAATTTGCCCCAGTCGCTATTTACCTGGGCCTAACTTCCAGTTCCTTGTGAGAATTTCTCTTTGACCAGCAGGTGATTCCTGATCGCAGAGCTGGGTCCTCCCGCCCCATGTGCAGAATGGTAGAAATTTGTTTTCAATAAATTTAATAAATGCTTAACTATTATTATGTTTTTAAATCATAAAATGTTCCTGTAATTTTCTCACGGAACCTTTATTTCCAGAGCCCCGGAGTTCCGCGGAACACCATTTGGGAAACACTGCATTAGAGAAACACCTCTCTATTATATACTTGGGAGTGTTTGTCCGTCTGTCTGTGAGTCTGTTTCTTCAAGAACTCCTCCTAAATGGTAAGAGCTAGGGGCACCAAATTTGGTAAGCAGCCTCTTCATATTCTAACTTAAAGCAAGGTCCTGGCACAACCAATTCCTGACAATGGGATGTGCCTGGAATCCAGTTGTTGCTAAAGAAATGGTAAGGAAGGGCTCTGGTAGCAGGGATAGAATGACAACAAGGGGGCAGCAAGCATGGAGGAAAGAGATACTCCATATTGACCACAGGCAGGCCAGCCCCAGGAAAGCAACGCCACCAGTCGGACAGCACAGAACCTGCCTTTCCCCGAGGAGCAACACTGCTGGTTGGGCAGCATGACCCCAGCCACCACAGGGAAGCATCCCCCATACCTCCCAACCCCTTGCCCTGAACCCTACACCCCCACCCCTGCTCTGAGCCCCCCACTTCCCCAAGCCCCTAACCTGACTACTATACCCCCTACACTCCTAGTCCCCTGCTCTGAAGGACCCGAGCAGTGCTGGGTAAATCTTCTAGTAATAAATAAAGTCAGATTTGCTACTGGCACCAATGGATTTATACAGGTAGAGAATTTGGCCCAGTATCTTTGTGTTGACCCCAGTGAAAATAATCCCTGCTCAGTTACTTCTCTGGATGTCTCATCCCCTGAGCTAGTGGCTCCACTCTGAGCGGCAGCTGGCTCTTTTCTGTGCACGTTTTCCAGACAGGCACCAGAACCCACATAATACGGTGATGGGGGAATACAAGGACCTAACACAATTACGTGGGGTGCTGCTGATCGGATTGGAAGAGCTCACACTTCCTGGGGCATCCTAGGACTGCTCTTTAGCCCTACTGCAGCCAGGTCTGTCTTGCTACCCCACAGGGGTCTGTTGAGTTTCATAGGAAGGAACTGGAAGTGCCTGATCCAAGGCCCGCTGGAGCCAATGCTTCTGGTCTTCAGTGGGCTTCGGTTCAGACCTCAGATCAGGACAGAATTGGTTCCATTTTGTGGTTTTACGTGAATATATTTGGGGTCAGATTCCATTATCCATGATTAATCAGGATTCAGTGAAATCGCACCCCTGTAAGGCCGTAATGAGGGGAGAATCTGGCTTATTTCTGTATTGTCCAAGTGAGGATGGATGGGTTAAAACTAGAGCTCTGCAGGACTTGTTAGTTTCTATTCAGTGACCTCTTCTGTGGTTCTGATCCAGGTGCTGTTAAGTTAGTGTCTCCTGAGTTTTGCTTTGTCTTCTGAATGCAAATGAGTGGAAATATTCCCAGTGAAATAAACTCAGTGGAAAAGGCCAATTCCACTTGGCTTTGTGCAGAGAAACTGCCTGGTGCCTGTAGTTTGGAGGAGAGCTCATCAGTTCTCTGACGTTTGATTTTGAAGTTGGACTCAGGATGAAGCTGGACAGAGATTTGCACGGAACTGGGTCTTGCATGATCTTGCTCTTGGGTTCAGGCTTGCTTGAAAGGTTCACAGGCTTTAGAAAACCTGTATAAGCCTGGGCAGAGCTTTAGTCTGATGGCCAGATGAGGATATGAGCTTTGCCTGGTCTGAAATGTCATCATCTCTGCTTTGCCTGGCTCTGATTCAAATGACAGCAGGAAGCCAAGTTCTCTCCTCCCGCCCCCTCCACCTTTTGACCTGTATTTGCCCATTAGCTGGGAATGTTGTCATGTATGGTTGTCAGGAGGCGCTCCTGTGACCGCCTCCCCCACCCTGCCTCAGTGCCCCAACTGACTGTCTTCACTCAGTCCATCGCTGGACCGCCTACAGTCCATCTCGGGTGCTCATCACCGGCATTACTATCACTCCTCCCTCAGATCAGCCTCGACCTTCTATTCCCCGCTTATAGCGCCGCCACGACACCCTCGTTACGGCAACAAGGGATACCGTGGAGGGAGAAGGGGGTGCCCGGACCCGCCCTCATTCACGGGCCCCAGCCCAGGGCCCTAAGGACTTGGATCCACCAAGGATCCAGTCCGGTCAGTGGGGCGAGCCGCCGAAACGCACCAACCCGCCAACCTCACCGGGTTCTGCCATGGGCTACTTCCCTTCCCCCGAAAGCCCCTCTACCACGGAGCTCACCTTCCCCTTTGTGGACAGGATTGCTGGCGGAGCAGCGACGATTCCTGGCCACGGCTGGCCGCTTTCTCTGGGCTCAGACCTTTTTCCCTTCCGGCTGGGCTGGCGGGCCTTTTGAAATGGCCGCTGCCACCCCGTTCGTCCTGTGCCCGCATGACTTCCCCGTTCCGGGACGTCACGCACCCCGCCCCCTTCCTTGGAGGCAGGGCCTTTCCTCGCTCCCTCCGCCTGTCCCGGGGCATACCTGATGTCGCCCCTCCTGGCGTCATCCTGGGGCGACGGCCAAGCGGCGTGGGAGCAGGCTGCACACGGGTGAGCCTCCCCGCCGCCGCGACTGCCCAGTGCTTCGCTGGCAGCAGAGAAGGGACAGGGCAGAGACGCCCCATCACAATAGTACAAAATCTAAGCCCCATTGTAGGTGAGAAATCCTCAGACCTGGCTCTTCAGACCAACTGCGGGCTTCTTGATGCTGCCCTCCATTAAGGGTTTTGAGACTATTCAGCTCCACCACTGATCCCATCTGCTCCATCGGCCTAGAAGTAATGAGCACATTAACTTCCAAAGAGAGATTCATTAACTTCCGCTACCTGAGGAGTCTGAACTGGGGATGTTCAAAGAGTTGCCTGCAAAAATGACTTTGGCCAGCTGTGCTCTATTACATGAGGACGCTTGTCAGAAGGCTCCATTACTCACAAATGAGCACAAGATCTTGCTGGGGAAATGTGTGGGGGGTGCGCAAGCTGTGTGAGGGCAGATTAAGCCAATCATTTCCATGGAGAGCACCGTCCGTGCGAGGCGCTCAGAGCCATTTGTTGGCTTTTCAGAAGCCTCACAAGAGTCTGGCTGAAGCTGACTTACCGATCTAGCAGAGGGCTTTTAAAAAACAAGCATAGAGGGGCTTGATTTGCTGTTCTCCTTGCTAGTCTATGGACACTTTATACCAGTGAAAAATGGGTGTAAGACATGCCCACCTCAGAATGGTTAGTGGCTTGCAGCCATTGCCTGGGTGCTGGTGCCGATGATGGCTCAGGTACAGGGCAATGAAGAAAGAGGCCGAAATGATTTAAGGGACTCACCTGAGGCAGTCAGTGACAGAGCCAGGAACAGAACCCCGGAGTCCTGTCCTTCACCCACGTCAATCACTGTACTTGGCTCCCTTCTATTATGCCCAAGC
Organism: Pelodiscus sinensis; assembly: GCF_052426305.1. Lineage (NCBI taxonomy): Eukaryota > Metazoa > Chordata > Testudines > Trionychidae > Pelodiscus > Pelodiscus sinensis. The sequence goes on from NC_143075.1 coordinate 14,951,663, forward strand.
ACTGCGTGAATTTCCTCCATATCCCACAATTCAAAACAGATGTGTCCTTCCTTTGAGTGTCTAATTAGCAGGGCTGCCAACAGGGGGAGACAAAGGAGGCAGTTGCCCCAGGACCCAGGGCTACTGGCCTCTGCCACCGTGGCAGGAGCTCCAAACTCTTAATTGTTGATGGAAATCTGTGTGGTGCTGCCCGGGTGGCTGAAGGCTGGCTGGGGGGGGGGGTATGGTCCCTGTCCCCACCCCTTCCACCTGAGGCCCTGCCCCTTCTGGGAGGACGGGTGTCAGGGCCAGGCCCTCCCATATTGCCCAGGCTCAGCGACGTTTGTCACCAGCCTTGCTAATTAATCCCTATTTAACATGCATGCATGCTCTGTTTTAAACAAGAGTGCTTGATTTGTGGATAGAGGCATTGAGGCTGGATCTGTATTTATATTTATGAGCAAACAGTGTGGGGGGAGAGCCACAAAATGACAAAGTTGGTGAGGTTCCCAGTGAGGTTGATGCCGTGGGCTTGATTCACCAGCATGTTTACTCCAGTAAATCAACAGAATGACAGTGGCATAAAACGGGGTGACCTAGGAGGGAATCAGACTCTGTGGCTTTAACCCATGTTGGTTTGCTGTGGAAGCGGTGAGGCGCATAGTAGGCTGTTGAATGCAAATGCTCTAGCTTTGTGGCCTTGGATCTGTGCTGAGCTGAGCAGAGGTGGTGATGGTGGCTGTGTGTTTCTCTAGAATTTGAACAGCAACCCTCTACATTTTCCAAGTAGCTCATATGGGGCTTAGTCATGTGACTCCCATTAAAGACAATGGCAGTCACATGGCTAACTCGCTTGTAAATGTATCTCAGCGCATCGTGGGAAGTAACTAGCGGGAGCCATTCTGCAGATCTGCATTCGCCACGCCTGTGAGGGCAGTACATTTCCATGCTGCGTTTCCTGATGAAATACGGTGTAGGAGAAAGTTGCTCGGTGCCAGCTTCTTCATAAAGGGAGATGGGAAAGCTGCTGCCGGTGTCAGCTTGGCTGCGAGGAAGGGGGAAGATGTGACCAAGTGGGTCGTCTGCAAAATAGAGGCAAGTTTGGAGAGATGCTGAGTCTCTCGGGACTGTGGTTCTGTGCCGACAGTGCTGTGGAATTAAAAAAAATCCGAGGAACCCAGATAGTGGGGGTAGTGTTTAGACACAAATGTTCCCTGTAATACTGTGCAAAGGAAGCCATTTGCAGTGCACAGAATAATGTTTATGTGCACTGAGGCATGTGCACCACCAGTAGAAACAAAAAACCTGGCTGTGGGTGCTCTGCTAATCAGCTGGGCAGCATTTCAATCTGTCCTGAGCTGCTGCACAAGTGCACCACTTACAGGGAACACTTCCTGCAACTTCACACCAGGGTGTTAGGCTAGTGTAGCAGAACTGGGAAGTGACACGGGCTATAAAACGGAAAATGTGGCCGAACAGGTTAGGGCCCTTTCCTAAGAGGGGCTACCCCCCTTTCTGGAGATGCTGGGAGGCATTACCTCTCAGCTGAGGAGGCGTGGCGATTCACAGGAGCTGCTGGCCATCTTGTAGGTTTCAGCCTTTCGATGCCACCGTGATTGGGGGAGGGGTGTGTGTCTTACAAATACCTATTGCAAAGGAGATTATCTGCACTGAGGGCCAGATTGTTATGCACTGGCTCACTTGCAGGAGTACCCACTTCGTGAGACGTCCAGCTGAAATCAACTGGATGTCTTGGAGAGTAAAACACTACTCTGGGAGTGAAGGGGATTGAATCTAGCTTGAAGTGAAGAGCAAAGCAGTGGTAGTAAACATGGTGAAAAATAAATAGGGTTAAACATTTTCTTCATTTCCAGCAATCTTGGTACTAGACACAGCTCAGAATAATTTTGCATGTGCGTAGAGTTACCCAGAGATGAATGTGGTCCATGGTTTTAATCTTTTCAGCCTCTTTTCATTGAAATATATTGATCCTTCTACATTTATTTTTTGTTCAGTATATCCAAACGGAGATTGCACCACAGCATGAAATAATCACTCGGCAGTTTGAGTGATGCAGTGTGGCCTGTAAATCCAGTGATTTCAGTGGAATACAGGGTAGAGCCATTTATCTTGTACACCAAACTTTCTTTCTTTCTTTCTTTCTTTCTTTCTTTCTTTCTTTCTTTCTTTCTTTCTTTCTTTCTTTCTTTCTTTCTTTCTTTCTTTCGAAAAAGCTATGCAAAATGCGCTCTGGATTTTGCGTAGCTTTTTCCACTTTTTTTTCGAAAGAGGCTTTTCCGTCATTTGGCCCCATCTAGATAGGGCCAAATAGTGGAAAAGCCTCCTCTTTCAGCAGAGCCCTTATGCCTTGTGAAACAAGGTATACAGGGCTCTGCCAAAAGAGCATGTTTGCTCTTCTGCTTTTTTTTGCAGAAGAGCAAACGTGTTCCTTGGATGTGGTGGGGTTTTTGAGGGATTCCTCTGGTATCCCACAAAAATCCGTCAGTCTACACTTAGCCTTTCTTTCTTTCTTTCTTTCTTTCTTTCTTTCTTTCTTTCTTTCTTTCTTTCTTTCTTTCTTTCTTTCTTTCTTTCTTTCTTTCTTTCTTTCTTTCTTTCTTTCTTTCTTTCTCCAGGTAAAATGTGAGCTGAGATTCTGGGACATGTTATGACGTGGAACTAAAATTTCTTTGCCAAGGCATGAAAAAGAGAACCTGGGGGGGAAAAAGAGAGTTAAGATGGAAATGATGAGACAACCTTAACTGTAGTGTCATGCACAGCAATGCTTTAATTTATTCAATCAATTTCAGGGCCCCTAGGCTGGGAGAGGATAATGCTAGGATATTAAATCTGTCCCTCTCGCCAATCTGTCACTGGTGTGTCAGAACACATTGATTCTTCTAGTCCTGCCTTTATTAACTGTCTCCTCAGTGTGGCCTCTCAGTCTATCAGATGCTAACCTGCAGCCACTTGCGGTGGCTTGGAAAGCCACCCAATTCCCTGTTCACCCCAGCCAGTTGGTGCAGGCATCTGTCCTGCTGTAGAAGGGCTGACTGCAGCCCAGCTACTCGGATTGTCCAAGAAGAACAGACCTGTGTTCCATCTTGTCCTCTAGTCACTAAAAGTGACCAAGGGTAGGTGCAGCAGAAGAAGGTGTAAGGCACCCCACTGTGCAGTATTGTCCCAAGGGAAGACATTTCTTCCTGACCTCAGCTGGTGAGCAGTTTATGCCCTGAAACATGGGAACTGACAGCCCTTCTAATGTGAGTGCAGCTTCCCACATTTAACTGCACATGATATTCTTATTCCTATACTAAGGGAGGCATCTGCAGCCCGTGAAAGGATTAGGCCCTGGTGCTGGGGCTGCCATGTAAGGGGTCACCTAGGGCAGCAGGGGTTTGATAGTTTCTTGTTATGCAAATGACTCAGAAAACTGGCCAATTGGAGGTGTGATCATTGGGTCGGGGGTAGGGGCAGCGGGTGAAGCCTCCACTTCTTTCCCCCTCACCCCCAATGTGTGGTGCAGAGAGGCACATGGAGGGAGCAGCCAAAGCCTGTAGCAGACAGGGAGTCTGCCTGAAGTTCCTGCTGGGCTGCTGGCTGGGAACCACCTCAGCTAGAGCTTGCAACCCCTACTGGTTAACCAGAACCTATAAGCCTCACCTGTTAACCTTTTACTGCCCTAGTTATAAGCACTTCACCGTTCTTAACACACAGGCTGGATTCCCTGCTCAGCCTGGGACCAATCTCTGCAGTTCAAAGTCTTTTCATCCAAATGTTCTTATTGCCTTTAAAGTGTGTGTGGGGAGGAGCCTCTGCCCCTTAATTTATTCTCTCGGTTCATGTGCCTGTTGCTTCAAACATGGAGTCAAGCATCACATGTCCTACACCTTGCTGAGACTTTGTCTGCTTGGCTAAGTTGAAAGTGCAGTAGTGCTTTACCGCAGCAGTGTGGGCCCGGCGCCAGCGCTGGGCGAGAGCTCTGCCAGCACAGTAGATAAACTACGTCCATGAGGGGAGAAGCTAACCGTGCTGGGAGCCTGTGTACGCTGTCTGCGCTTGGGGTGTATGTGTATTTTCCACACCCCAAGCAAGAAATGGACAGAGCAGTAAAGTGGTGGAGTAGCTGAGCCCTAAGTCAGGGCGTTAGGCAAGCCTCATTGTGTGGTGCTTGAGCAACTGTCCCCTTAGGCTTTGTCTACACAAGCAGCTGTGTCTGTGCTCTCTCCCACCAGTGCATTAGCGTGACCACACAGGTGGCACTCGCAGCATCTTTCGGAGCAATGCATTCTGGGCAGCTATCCCACCGCGCACCTGCCATCACTTAGCAAATATCCATCGGCAAGTCCTGACCTCGATTTAATTAAAAATTTGCTTAAACAGGAACCCTCTGAACTAAAACCCAATTTATGTCCAAAAAAATCTCCGATTTAAAAATAACGGTGGAACTGCTTATGCTGCTTTCCAAGAGCATTTGCCCCTCTCTGCCCTGAGCCACCGTTTGCCTTTCTTCCTTCTCCTGCCCCCAAGGTCTTTCACGATTTTTCCCCTGTTGGGGGTTGAGAACCGTAGGTAATTGTGTTTCATCTCCATGCATGAGGCAGTCTGAGCTGATGACGGGTTCCCAGCCCTCTGAATAAATAATGAAATAAATGCCTCTATTGATCCGACAGCGGGTTTCTTTTCTGTGTGCGCGCGTGCGTGCGTATACTCATAATTATTGACTGCTCCTCTCCGAAGATCACAGGATGACGGGAGAGGCGTGAAAAGCCAAGACGTATTTTCATGCAAATCCTGGGAGCATGTGTTTTTCTGCATGGGGCTGGATTCTTCACTGGTGTCAATTTGGCTTAATCCCATTGGACCAATGGCTCTCCCCAGCTGAGGTTCTGGCCATGGGCCTTTCGCAGCAGGGAGAATTTTTTTGTAGGAAACCTTACTGAGTGCTGGGCTTCCCTGGAAGGCAGATCTCACACTGATGGCATTTGATAGACAGCCTTGATGGGCTTTTCCTGCCCCCCTTCCTCAGCTGAGGCTCTGGGATGAAGAGGAAATTAACAAAATAGAAGACTTCCTCCTTTGTTTAATTAAAAATTAAATATTAATGGTAATGGAGGGTGGTGCTGGCTGCCCAAATCCCCCGTCCGGTAGAAGGGGGGCACCCGTCCCGCTCCTCGGGCAGCGTGAGAATGGGCTGCCTGAACAATACCCGCGTAGCCAATTAGGCGGCAGGCCAGCTGGTGCAGGCTAAATTGGCTGACATTGCCCTGAGGGAAACAATCTCAGACTCCAACTTTCTGGAGGAAAACGTCCAGTTGCGGGAGACTCATTACTCTGTAATTGGCAGCTGAGGACTCGCCACGGCGAGGGGCTCGGTTCCCACTCCGGGCCTACGGCCTGGGTGCAGTCTCAGGGCTCGTATCCCGGCAGATGAGGTGGCTGCTGGGCTGGGCTGGAGCCCGCCAGCCCTTGCTCCCAGTTATTGGGCTTCTTGTGTGTGGCTCCCGTGGGGTAAATGGGCTCTCCTGGGCGGCGAGCACTGTGCTGCCCGGGCCCTGATCCCAAGCCCAGTGTTATCGTTGTCTCCAATGAGCTTTGGATCGGACTCGGGAAGCATGGAGATGGCTCTCGGGGAAGGCCGGTCCCCGCCGCTTTTAGAGGAGGTTCCTGGGGTTCAGTACAAGCTTGTTTATTTGCAGACACGCCCCCGTGGGCAGAGATTGTGTCCGCTCCTCTGCCTAAGCAGAGCCAGGCTGCTGTCGGGGAATCACTGATGTCGTCCGATGGATCTGCAGCTCCAGGCCTGCTAGGAAAAGGCAGTAATGGTTCCACCGGATCAGCTCCACGCCCACTCCCAGATGACAGTGGGGCTATGCAGGAGCAATTCACACAGGAGTGGGCACACCCAGCGACCAGCCCTCTAGCGCACCCTGAAGAACTCCTGGCACTGCTCTTGCAGGAGCTGGTTATTAAACACGTGCATGGGCCCTATCTGGCTGTGAGTCAGTACTGCCTGCCTGCCGCCCCGTGTGCGGTCAGCTGGCTTCGGCTGGACTGCCCGCCCCTAAAGTCAATGGCAAAACTCCCCCTGGTGTCAGTGGAACAGGATCAGACCCTGTAGCAGGTTTGCACTCGCTGCTGCGGCACTTCCTGCTGGGCAGTCTTGGGAAATTAGCTCTCTTCCAGCCAGGAGCTCTCTCCTCCTGCTGGTGTCTCACCTGTCCATGCTCATGTTTCTCAAATCACCACCACAGCGCTCTGGCAGGTCCCATATGCCCCCAAACCACAGCACCCCCATTCCCTGGGTATTGCCCTATTGCAGCACCCATGTTCTGGAGTCCTCCCCTTCCAGGGAACCCAGTTACCCCTAAGCTCACTACTTGCCTCAGTGACCAACTGCCATCCTTCCTGTGGCCCAGTGGCAGGGAACCTGTGTGAGGTCGGGGGCTGCTGACCCACAGAAAAATCAGTGAGGGGCCATACACACACGAGGAACCCCTCTACCCCCAAAAAACCCACCAGACCCTCACTGATATGGCCCCGATTGAGAAGGAGAAAGACACTCCCCACATTCCCCTCACACACCAGAGCCAAAGGGGGCCTGGGCCCAGGCCTGGAAGGATGGTGGTGGGGCTGGAATGCCAGCATGGGCTCCCCAATGCTTGGTGGGGGAGGGGAACCATGATCTTTGGGGGAGCTGCACCTAGGCCCTGGGCCTTAGGTTCACCACCCTTGCTCTACCCCCTTGGCCATGCTCATCATTGGCAAGGGGGGTGGCCCTGCTGCCTATTCCCACCCCAGCTGCCCCTCTTCAGCCCTAGTACTCCCTAGGGCTACGTCTACACTGGCGGCTTCTTGCGCAAGAACACGTCCACACTGCCATGTGCGCGCTGTGCTTTTGCGCAAGAGCGCCCATGGCAGTGTGGACGCTCTCTTGCACAAGAAAGCTCTGATGGCCATTTTAGCCATAGGGCTTTCTTGCGCAAGAAATCCCTGCTGAGCATCCACACTGCCCTCTTGCGCAAGAGCTCCTGCGCCAGAGGGCTTACACCTGTTAAAAAAGAGCGTAGCTCTGGCGCAAGGAGCCCTCTGTCACCACGCCGTACTGTAAATTTCCTTGCGCAAGAGCGGGCGGGCAGTGTAGATGCTCTGCAGTTTCTTGCTCAAGAACGGCCATACTTGCACAAGAAGCCGCGAGTGTAGACATAGCCTAGGGTCTTTACAACAAGACCTCAGCCTGGGAGTTCACCAGGCTGCTTTCTCCAAAGCTCTGCTCTGTACAAGGTACCCCTGTCTGTGTAGGCCATTTGCATTTCCTTCCCTCTCCCAAACTGGAGAGAGAGACTGACTTACCTCTGCTCTGCAGCCCTTTTTATAGGGCCTAACTTGGCCCTAATTGGCTGCTCCAGGCCCTCTCCTGATTGGCTCCTGGGACAGCCCTCTGACAGGGCTGGCTTTAACTCTTTATGCTCCGATGAGAGGCAGCTGCCCCATCACCAACCCCTATGCCCCACCTCATTATGTGTGGCATTGTTGTGTGCAGTTTAAACAGCTGTTATGTACATCCCAGATGTGGCTGCCTTTTTGGGGGCGAGTGCATGATTCCTATGTACGGCACAGAGAGCAATATTGTTCCAGTCGATGGAAGTTTCTTCTTATTTCAGGGGGCTTTGGCTCAGGCGCCTAGGACACAGCCTTGTGTGAGATGTGGGTGCTTTGCTCCCATGGGAGGGATTGCAGCTCAGGGGAGCTTGCCTGCTGCACTGCCTTTGAAGAGGCAGCAATATCCACTTTGCGCCCTACCAACACTAGTACGGGGATGGCGTTAGTATCTTGGCTCCATTCTCTGCCTCCTCGCCTCCATGCACCCTGTGTGCAAAGGCTGCTGTTGTGTTCACCCTCCTCTGCCCAGGGAACAGATGATTCTAGCGCACCTGACAAGCAGGCAGAGAATGGCCTGGATTGTGACCTATGGGGCTGAATGCTGCTCTGTTTGCAGCTGTCCGTTGTGTTGAGTGTTCCCTGGGTCCACAGCGCTGGAGGCAGAAGAGTGGCTCCGAAGGGATGGGCGGTGCAGGAAGTTAGTTGGTGGCTCTCCCAGCAAATCAATCTCTCACAAGTAAAATGTTGAGATAAGCGAGGAGCCGGTTTCTCATCCAGCCACTTCTTTCCTTTGGCGACCAGAAGGCAGTCCTGAAGTCTGGGAGAAATGAAACGCACTGCACGTAGGACGGCTCGGTGTTCTCACTTGGGGCGGGGAGAAAGGGTAGAAGGCTGCGCTGTATTCAGGGTTAAAGGGAGAGATGGCTGCCACCAGATGCTTCCCAAATTGGCTTGGGAAATGGTGTACTGAGGGGGGGGGGGGAGGAAGAAGGGGGTTGTGTGATGAGGGATCAGGGAGTTAGAGAGAGGAATGAATTTAGGTTTCACCTAGGAAGTTGTTTTCCTGCCACTAGCAAGCAATGATGTGTGATTTGTACAAGGCTGCCATGAAAGAGCTGCAAGAGCAATAAGGCGGGGCAGTAAAATGTATTTTGCAATGTCATAACTGGCCAATTACATGGTCATTTACTTACAGAGAGCAAGGGTGGGCCAGCAGCTGGGGCGCTAGCCTGGGACTTAGGAGATGAGGCTCTAAGTCCCTGTTCTGTATGTGCCAGGGCTGCCAACTGCTGACAAGGATTTCTATGGGAAAAAATGACAGTTAACCCACCTTTTTTACTGACCCGATCGTACCTAATATAAAGCTGGCTCAAAAGGAAAAAGGTGAACAATAGTCGATGGCTTTGCACGTACATCACAGCAGCAATGTTATTGTGCCCGCTGAACCTACTTACTAGCCACATCAGCATCCTCCCGGTTCTCCAGTTTGTGATCGTACATTGCAGCAGCCACACTGTCAACCACGGCTTTAGCTATTTTCCCAGATCTATTTCTGGCAGTCAGTGATCCTGCCAGCATAGGCCTGGACAGTTTATTTCCTGTATTTAAGCAGCTGCTCCGCTGTGACTTACTGGTAGGGACCCCGCTGTACCCCATGACCACCCCCCAGCTGCAGGGGGTTGCGTGCACGGCCACCAAAACTTGCTGCTGTGTTCACACTAGTGGCGCCAAAGAATAGATCAAAGCTGGAGGCGGAGAAGAGCAGCCCCTGCCCATTAGTGGCACCAGGAGAATTCTCTTCTTCGCCCCAGACCTGGGAATTGTAGACCTCCTGGAGCTGTCTTGGGGCGTGGAGCTCTCCCCATTGCCATGGGGAGGGACTCCTCAGCTCTACTGCAAAGCTTGGTGTCTTTTTACTGACATCTAAATGTTTTTGTGGCTTGTATGGACAGGTCCAATTTTAGCTCCTTTTTACAGGCTGTCCGTGAATGCACTGACGCTTGGCAAGTCTGGCGTGTGCCCTCAGCCTCGGCACCCAAATCCTAGTTTTAGGCTTCATTGTGATTCACCACTGAACACTATAGACCTGGGGGGGACCACAGACTTGCAAAGCTCCCAAGCAAGGTTCGGGGGCTGGCCCTGTGCTCCCAGAAGGGGCGGGGCCTCGGGTGGAAGGGGCGGGGCTAGAGTAGCCAATCATAAGCACTGCCCAGAGTGTGCTGCGCCTTAGCCCCTCCCACCAGAGCCACCCGGAGCGTACCACACGGCACTCAGGTGGCAATTTAAAGGGCCTGAGGCTCCAGCTGCTGTTGCGGTAGCAATGGTGATGGCTAGAAGCCGTTTCTGTCTCTGCACAAGAGCTTTGAAACCCCCCCCCCCAAGGTGCCTGGATGTGGGTGTCCAGGCTGAGCCCCAGAGCGATTCACAAAGCAGGGGAAGACTGCGGTCCAGCTGCCCAAGTGTGCAGGGCCCCATCTGCAGCTGAGCGGAGGGGCTGACTGCCAGATCGGGCCCCTCGGGTGATTTCACACCAAAGAGCTGGGCTGGCCCTGCCTGGTAGCCCAGTGGCTAGCGTTGCTCTCGGGGGGTCCCGGAGGGCCCCAGTTCGAGTCCTTCCTTTCCCTGGTTGGGAGAAGGGATTAAACAGCTATCTTCTACCTCGCAGGGGTGGGCTCTCCTGATTGTGCCACAGGGGAGCCGTCTCTCTGGTCAAAGCAGTCCCACCCTGGGCCAGAGAAAAGCAGAGCCTTGGGAATGGTGCTCCTCTGGGCTGCGGAAGTCCCACGACCCAGTCCCCTTCCTCCAGTGAGGGAACAGCTTCAACAAGAGCGATGGAAGGAGCTGCAAACAGCAGATTCCATAGCCTGAGAGCCAGGGGACTCACCTGAGATGGCTGCAGGTCCTCCGTGTGGGCCATTGAATCTGGGGTCTCCTGCATGCCAACTAAGCACGCTAACCAATGGGCTAAGAGTCCTGGGGGCTCCCCCTCTGCTTGTTGCATAAAACCTTCCATGTGCTCAGCTCCAAAGAGGGTTCCTGTTCATGGATCATCAGCAGAACTCGGTTCTTCCCTGAACTCTCTCTGTGGGAGGGGGGCAGGGTTTAGCACACACCCCAGTGTCTGCATCCCCTATTGGCTGGCTTAGGGCACCCTGCTTGGTCTGCTGGCTTTCATGAGTTGCTGGCTTAGCCACCTTATTCAGTGTAGAGGGAGCCTAGCCACCCAACTCAGGCTTTGCGAATCACAGTGTGTTCCTGTGATTTGCTGGGTGCGTAAGTACCTTTGTGAAGCTTGCCCTTATCGCCTCTGGGTCTTAGTTTCCCATCTGTACAGCCCATCCCTATCTCCAGAGGCATCGTGAGGATCAATACAGACACCATTATGAGGTGCCCAGATACCCTGGTGATGGGGCCCGTGGAAGAGCTGCAGTTTGGGGCCCTTTCTTGGGGGCGCTGAGGGCTGAATTTCTGGGGGATTCAATGAGACCCAGGATTAACGGAGAGGGATAAACTGGAAACCATTGTAACCATCAGGTAATAGTTTAAGCATTATAAAGACCAGCAGGACGTGCCTGTCTCACTAGTGATTTCCAAGCAGTCTGACTGGCTGGGGGTGGTAGCAGTGTGTGTGACTGGTCATAGTGCTTGAAACAAGACTAAGATGGGGAGGGGGTTGGCAGTGGGGGAGAAGGGTGATTTCACATGAGTTATTTCACAGTTAATGACTGGTTCATATCCAGAGGGCAGGCTGTGTCCCTAATTGTCCCTCATCTGAACAGTTCCAGCCCCAGATTGAATTGCCTAGTTAGGTCATCTCCAGATCTCCTAATCGTGTGCGACATCAAATAGTTATTCAATGAAACTCTTTCTCCAGCACTAATTATTAAGCATGAAAAACTGATATTGAGCGAGGCCATTGAGCCAAGACGATTCAATAACTAGTGGAACCGAGCAGAGATTATTTTAATAAAATAAGTCCTCCCGAGCCGGACGGAGTTCCCAGGATGCGCTGGGAGAATGATGCATGGGATTGTCCTCTGGCTTGTGTTGGCGACTCTAACTGCGCTATTAAAAAGCCATCAAAGAAACCAGCATTAGGGGTTGTAAGAAGGGAGGCAATGAGAATGAGGGGAAAATTCAGGGGATTTCAGACAAAACACAGGGTGGTGGCAGTGGGGGCGAGGGGGCAGGAGGGAAAGCTGCCAAATTTGGTTGGGAGCCTGTAAAACGTCCCTGTGACCATAAACGAGAGAGATCAGTATTCACAGGGTAGATTTGCTTATGGACTTCTGCAGAGGCTGAGATTATAGGACAGCTTCCTCATGGGGTTCTCCGCAAATCTGATGGAAAAACCAGGCAGGTATCTGAGATTTACACAGCCCCAGTCCCATAACAGTAGTAGCTGGGCACCTCAATAAATGAAGGGATTGCTCTTTACACTGTCCTCTATTATTACGCGGATACATGCTGGTCTAACATTTCAAATAATAGGCAGCAGGTTTAAAACAAACAAAAGGAAAGCTGTTTTCACTCACTGCACAGTCAACCTGTGGAACTCCTTGCCAGAGGATGTGGTGAAGGCTAGAACTTTAACAAGGTTCAAAGAAGAGCTAGATAGATGCATGGAGGTTAGGTCCATCAACGGCTATTAGCCAGGATGGGTAGGAATGGTGTCCCTAGCCTCTGTTTGTCTGGAAATGGGTGACAGGGGAGGGATCACGTGAGGATTACCTGTTGTGTCCCCCTCTCTCTGGGGCATCTGGCATTGGCCACTGTTGGCAGACAGGAAACTGGGCTGGATGGACCATTGGTGACCCAGTATGGCCGTTCTTATGTTCTTAAGTGTGGTCTCCTAGTCTGGGGGAATCTGCTTTTTGGGATCCCAAGCTGAGACGTCTTCAGCTGCTCTTACATGATCTGGCTTCAGCAAATACCAGGACATCTCACTGGCCACCTCTAGCCAGGAGGCTGTAACTGTTTTTAATGGAGACTTTGCAGTCCCCACCCCTGCCTGGGTCTCGTCAAGATTAGATTATTGCAAAGCACTCCAGGCATACCTTAAAGCCCAGAGCTTGCCTCCTCAGGAGGAGGAGCCCTCGGCCAGGAGGAACAATAGAGCCCACAGGAGTCAGTGTGGGAGCTATGGAGCCCTCGGTCCATATGCCTCTCAGAGCCCGGCTCCGCAGCAGGGAGGCTGAAGGAGTCCCTAACGATGCTGGGTCATTTGTCCCAAGATTGGCTGCATGCATGATGAGGCTAGTGGGTGCCTGAGGCAACTGAAGGGGAGGGTTGCATGGACAGAATGGTGCTGCTGGGGTAGTTGGGTGCTTTGATGGCTGTACGCTGGGTTGGCTGGGTGATGCCGAAGGAAGAGGGGTGGGTGGATGGGTGATGGCTGTGTAACCTAGAAGCACTGAGACCCCTGATGGGGGAGAGTGAAGTCTGCTCTACAGCCGTCACTGAGAGTCAGCTGGCTTTTATCTCATGCGGTAGAGGCCCTTGACTTTAGCCCCTCTGGTCACAGGTTCTATCTCTCCAGGGTCCATTGGCTTTACAGCTGGATTGGGGTTTCTAGGGTGGATGAGTGGACTGCGAATTGGGGAGCACGTTGGATCTGGGAGCACCTGAAGAGGTTCTGTGTTGATACATGGCCAAGAAAGGGTGAAGCCTCCTGCAAGATAAATGACCCAAATTCAACCTTTAGGGACACGCTGGTAGCTAATGTTTGTGTTTTGTGTAATTAAGCCCATATTTTTAGAGGTTAACAATGTAACCAAACTGTTCCTGTCTATACTGTATTCTTCTCTCTTTGACATGTACAGCAAATCATCTGCAAATGATGGCAGTTGTTTTATGTTCATCCATACAGCTAATTACTGGTGATGTTTGGGAGAGAGGCCGATTTGGAAGTCTCCATGATTGCCTAGTGGTCACCCAGGACTTGAATGGTCAAGAGGGTGCTAGAAAACTTTAGAGAGACCCTTGGGACCTGATCGTTTTAATCTCAGTTCTGCTTAAACTTCATCAGGGGAAGTTTGAGTCACAAGATCAAGATAGAAAGGCAGATAGAAAGTGTTGGCTAGATCAGTGTTTCTCAAACTGTGCTCCGCGAGCCCCAGGGCTCCATGAGACATCTCCAGAGCCTCCGCGAGGTTGACAAACTGGAAACATCAATAGCTACAATACATACAATCAGTGGACCGCTGGGGCGCCGCATAAACTTTTATGCATGTAAAGGGCTCCGGAGCCCAAAAAGTTTGAGAACTGCTGGGCTAGATCATCAGGCTCAATGGGTACTGATCAATGACTTGATGTCTAGTTGGCAGCCGGGATCAAGCAGAGCATCCATGGGGTCAGTCCTCGGCATTTCAAAGGGGCAGCCCCACACAGCTTTGAAACACCGAGGTGGAGTTCAAAAGGCCGCACCGCACAGCTGAGCTAGGGATCAGCCCTTCAATCTGATAGAGGCAGCAAGGGGCGGAGGGAGGGGGGAATCAACTAGTCCTTAACATCCTTACTTCCAATGTTCTTGTTTTGTGAAAAAGCCAGCCAGAGCTATTAGCAGAGCACACTGACCCTGTGAAAGAGCCATTCAAGTGGCAATGAAGCCTTTGAAGAGGCATTTGCCATCCCCGTATCTATCCTGTCCATTTTTGAATTTCCGGTAGTAGTCAACAGGACCTTTGCTTAAAATTTGCTTTAAAATATTTCACTAGTGTGTTGCTGAAGATTATAAAATCCCATTTCTAAAAAGTTTTCATGCCCCACTGCCATTGGACATCAGGGGCCCTAAGGAAGGTCCTGTGGGCACCCAAATGTTGAGCCAACCAAACTGCCAGACGCTGTTGAAAGACTTGGCCTGGCATACATGTGGATTCGCTGGCCCTGCTCAGATGCCCTCTCTCAGTAAAGATGATGCGTGAGAGACTCTCCTCTAGCCATGTTCTTCTTTTCATTTACTTCCTCTTGTTTCCTTCCACTGCTCAGAATGGGTCGCATTTTCCAAAAGACCTCAGACTGCTGTCCATGTGCACACTCTGCCATCAGACTGTACATGTGCAGACTGTGTTAGCTAGGGATTGTCTGCACAGAGAAAATTGACATGTCAATTTCATGGCTCGCAAATTATACGTGTACAAAAATTTCGCGGGACTACATGCACACACTTGTAAGTGCAGAAAACAGAAGCTGTGCTTAGAAAAGGAGACCTTTGCTGTCTATCTTTACTCAATTTTATCTATATCTTCCTCTTTCTTTCAGCCCCTTCTCTAATCTCTTTTATCTTTGTCTCTCTTCACTTTTCATTCTCTTTGGCTATGACTACACTACAGAGTTTTTTTCGGAAAACGGCTGTTTTTCCAAAAAAACTTGTGGAGCGTCCACACCCTCAGGTGTGTTTTTCTGCAAAAAAATTGAAAGAACAGAGGGTTTTTTCCGGTGTAGATATTCCTCATTCTATGAGGAAGAATGCCTTTTTTGCGAAATAGCTTTTTTGCAAAAAGGTGCGTGTGGATGGGGCAGAGGGTTTTTTTGCGCAAAAAGAGGAAAGAGGAAAAAGCATAGGTGCCCTGGTGGCCATTCTGTGCATAGCAATCAGAGCTTACTTTCGAGAGAGTATCCATGTAGTCTGGACGCTCTCTTTCACAAAAGCGCATCACTTTTCCGATGTGCAGTGTGGATGCGCTCTTGCACAAGAATTTTTCGAGGAAGATCTCTTCTGATAAAAGCTTCTTGCGCAAGAAGCCTGTAGTCTAGATGTAGCCTTTCTTTGTCTGCTTTGCCTTTGTCTGATAGTTCCTTCTTCCCCCACATTGGTCTGATCCTTCGCACCCTCTCCTCGGAAAGTCAAGGGGAGCTGAGTGCTCTAGGGCCATGGATAGTCACATCCTGTCTATCCACACCTCCTTTCCCCCTTTCCTTCTTTCCTACACACTGCGTGAAATCTCCGCCTTGTTCTCTGTGCCCTGGGACATTGTGAACAACCTGGAGAGGGAAGGCAATGCCATCCTATAACAAGTCGGGTGGTATATGACATCCAATTATCCGAACAGGATATAATGTAATTTCACCCATGGGCAGCGCTGAAAGGAATGAATTTCCTCTGCGTGTGATGTATGAAGCTACTGCTGCTATCTCTGTTTGCCGAGCCTCCTGCTTCATTCTCAGCTGCTTGGCAAATCTCTAAAGCTCAGAAGATGCTGGAGCACAGCACGTTTCACAGCTGAGGAACCAAGATAAACCCAAGACATTGCAGCTTGTTGTTAAAATCCCAGAGCAAACAGAGGGAAATTAATGGGTCTATCTCTACCCCTCCTTTTCGCATTTCCGTTTGTCTTTTCCTTTCTTGTTTCCTCCCCTCCTTTCCTCTTCCTTTGTTCTCTTCCTTCCTTTCTTTCTTGTTTATGATAAACATGTTTCATGCCACAGTGGCATTTAGCCCTAGGAGCTTTGTTTTACATCAGGGAAATGGCTTGGACAAGACAGGACAGTCAGGGGATATTAGTGAAGAGAATGTAACTAAGGCTTTTCCAAGGGAAGAGGAGACTGGAGGAGCTATAGGCGGAGGCACAGAGCTGTGGCTGGCAGAAGAGCAGCTGGGTGTTTTCTAGTATGTGTTGTCCCAGCTATTTTGAATATGCTGGAAGGTCACATACTATGGCATAGCACCCGGGCAATTTACAGCCTTCCTGGATGGATAGATTGGTCCAGGTTTTCAAAAGTAAACAGATTCCTACAGATAGGTGGCTAGTGGAAGCTACAAACCTGTGTTCACCGTGCATTCGTTACAGTCGCACAGCTCCGGCGGCATCGGGTAGAAGCTTTCCACAGCAACCGAGGAGGTGTTTCTGTGAGTGTACTTAATCCACTTTGAGAGATGGGAGCTAGATTGATGGAAGAAGCCTTCTGCTGACCTAGCCGTGTCTACATCGACGCTGACGTTGTCCTAAGTATGGCACTCAGGGTGTGACATTTTTCACAGCCCTCAAATAGCACAGACTGATCTTAATATGAAGTGTAGACCAAGTGAGAGGTCTAACTCCCCTGGGTACCTATCTGCAGCCCTTGATGCTTGCATATCTCTGACAGCCTGGCCTTGTGCTCTGGGCCGTAGTCCAAGACTAGCACTCCTAGGTGCTCCGATATAGAATGGATAAAGGAGGCTGTCGGGACACATCTGCCTCTTGTGCTGGCTCTGCACAGCTGAACAGCATCCGTGGGTTCCCTAAGCACCTTGCGGCTGAGTCGGAGACACCGAGCTGGAGTCTGCTCGATAAAGTGCCAAGTCCCGCACCCCGGCCAGCTCGGAAAGGCTCAAATGCTGTTCACATGTGAGGCCAGTGCAGCTGAGATTAGCCTTTGAGCGGAGAATGACCCAGATGGGACATGGGAGCAGTGGGTGACACAGTGATTAATGAAACCCAGGTGGGGGAGGAAGGAGAACGACACACACCCACTGAATGGGATAGTAAAGAGCTGCCTGCACAGTTTTGGCCCTAGTGCTGCCCGCCAGGCCCTGGTGTGCAGCTCCAAGTGACAGCACTGACCGTCAGGCCAGAATTAGACCTAGCCTTGGGACTAGGGTTGCCAGATGGTTGAAACAAATATACCGAACACTGCCCCTCCCCCCCCCCCCCAAAATGGGATAAAATTCTGTTGGGGGGGAGACCAAAGTTGTTGAGGAAAAAAAAAAAAGAAAAGAAAACAGCATTAAAACAGCATGTTCCCTTTAAGAGTGAGTGCAGTTGAGCACTGAGACCCAATGGTCGGCCATTTTCTGCGGGCAGCCTTGCGGAACCAGGTAAGCATGGGGGCTAGGGGTGTTGGGAACCAGGGAGGGAGTTTGGGTGCTGAGTGTTTGTAGGGTTGCCAGGTGTCCGGCATTTTCACTTCCTGGCCGGGGAAAAAAATCAGAAAATACTGAACATTTTAGGTGTCCAGTATTCTCTGAATTTTTTTACCAGACAGGAGCCAAAAATACCAGAGTATCCGGGTGAATACTGAACACCTGGCAACCCTACGTCGGGACTGCTGAGTCAATGCCGTGGTGTAGGCTGGATTTGTTTGGCCCAGGGGCTGAGGTTCGTCTTGTCGCAGGCAGACACTGCAGGGAGAGCTGTTTTCATGCCCGCTGATGGGGGGGGGGGGAGGTTAAAGGGGGCAGCCAGAGCCCATGGCCCTTAAATCACCGCTGGAGCACTGCACCATGCGCTATGTGCGGCTCTGAGGGCTGAGGAGGGAGGCGCGCTGTGCTTCTTGCAGCGCCGAGGGCGGGTTGCCCCCAGCAGTGCCCCTTCCGCTCGAGGACCTGCCCTTTCTGGGAGCACGGAGCCAGGCCCTCCCTCCATCTTGCCTAGGGGCCTGCACAGTCTGTCTGCTCCCTGGCTGTTTTGATCGTTCCCGGGGGAGTTCTTCATGTGAGAATCTTAGGAGCCGACGGCCACGGCCAGCTCTCATTTACACCACTGCAAACTGGGAGTAACGTAACTGGCATCGGTGGAGTCAGGTTGAATTTCCATGAGCATAACTGAGATCAGGTTTGTTAGTGAAGGGTGTGGGGGAATGGAGAGGCTCGCTGGGGCTAGGTGTGGGGCTGAGGGGGACGACAACTAGCCACGAGAACGTCTGGCAGAGGCCAGCGACTCATTCAACTGGACAGATGGACCCATTTGCAAGCTATGCTGAGCAGAGTTCGCAGGGCTCTGACTAGAAAACGAGGCCTAGCATTGGACTGGGAGTGGTCTGTATTTACGGGGAAGTCCCCAAGCATCTCTATCCTCTGCAGCAGCATGTGAATGGCTCCCTTGTGGGACACTGGCTTGCCTGAGGCTAGCACCCAGCTGCGGGGAAGGTTTTTCTGTTGACAACAACAGATCCAATCAGCTCCTTTGTGAACTGCCCGAGGTGGTTTGCACTGGGCTGTCTGTGTATAATTGCTCTGCTTAATGAACCACAAGTTTAACTCCGGTATCTTGCTCTTTTCGGTGGCACCAATTCTGAGACAGGGGAGGGAGGTTGATAAAAGTGTTGGAATAAGTTTGTGTCCTAACGATTCCTGGGTAAAAATAACATAAATTTCTTACACTAAGAAATATAAGTGGGGGGGGGGAGGCTTAGGGCAGGGGCCTGGGAATATGGGGGGCACAGGAGTCAGGGTTGGAGTGTATGAGGGGCAGGAGTCAGGGCAAGGAGTATGATGTTTGGCGGACCGGTAACATTTTATTTTCATATTTGCATATTCATCATTTGCATAATGCAATGTTACAGGACCACCAAAAGGCTGTGAATGGATTTGATGGTCTGTGGTATAAAAAAGGTTGGGAACCGCTTCTCTAGATCATCCCTGATAGCTGTCTATCTAACCTGCTCTTAAATATCTCCAGAGATGGAGATTCCACAGCCTCCCTGGGCAATTTATTCCAGTGTTTAACCACCCTGACAGCTTGGAAGTTTTTCCTAATGTCCAACCTAAACCTGCCTTGCTGCAATTTAATCCCATTGCTTCTTGTCCTGTCATCAGAGGGCAAGGAGAACAATTTTTCTCCCTTCTCCTTGTAATACCCTTTTAGGTACTCGAAAGTTGTTGTCATGTCCCCTCTCAGGCCTTTTTTTCCCAAACTAAACAAACCCAATTCTTTCAGTCTCCTTTCCTAGCTCATGTCTTCTAGGTCTTTAATCTGGGAGAGGCCAGTGACTAATTCAACTGGACAGATGGAGTAGAGCAGAATTCCCTCCCCCTTCTCCAAACTGTCCTCTGTAAATGTGACTGGGGTGTTCCAGCCCTGTGAAGTGGCGGCACCTGTTATGGGTTCCCAAACTGGGGGCATGCCCCCCTAGGGGGCATGAAGAAATTCCAGGGGGAGCACGAGGCGACCCAGCCCTACCCTGTCAAATAGCTGTTTTGCTGCTATTTTTGGTTTTCAGCCCCGGCCAGTTCGTTTTTTTTTTTAGCTCAATAAGTTTTGCTGCTATTTTTGGGGGGGGGGGGGGGGAGAGGGCATGAGGGTTTCTCAAAAATCAAAAAGGGGGCGTGATGCCGAAAAGTTTGGGAACCACTGTGAGGGAGCGGTTTGCAGCGTGTTCACCTTTCATGCTTCCTGGGCATGGATTTGTCAGGGGGACCATTTAGGACACATTAGTTCCCAGCTCTTGGAAAGATCCTGAGCACCTGGCCGACTCTGTTTACAGACACCAGCATAAGGAAGGAGCCTGCTGCTCTTTCCTCTCATTATAGGAATAATTAGAATGACTCAACCCAGGCCCTTTGGGAGGCAGCGCCGGCTTACAGCAGTTCTCTGCAATGGCTGGCTACTCTGGCAGCCCCACTACCGAACTGATGCGGGTAGGGGGCGGGACTGAGGATTTCTACTTTCAGAGGCTGCCTGGATCTTACCTGTGCCCAAGAGGGCTCGGGTCCTTTCCAAGCAGCTGTGGCTGAGCATCAGGCTTAGAAAAAAACATGACAACTTGGGAAGGGGGGGATGGAGTGTAGCCAGCATGTGAGAGCACCAGGGGGCCAATGATTCCTCCCCTGGCGTTGCAGACAGGTGAACGGTGCACAGTCACTCTTCATTGGTACGCTGGGGTCCGCAATCCCACCTGGCTGGCTCGGTGAAGAGCTCATGCTGGGGATCGGCAGGTATAAGGGAGTCTTGTAGCCGCTCACTGTATCTATGTACAGCTTGAATCTACGGAGTCTGGAGGGCTCACACTCCCAGGGTCTGTGACAGCTCCTCTGCTTGTAGAATGGCTCAGTGTCTGTGAGTACAGTTAAGCCCACTATGTAGCCAGGATGGCCAAGTTTCAGTTGCGGTGGGAACCAAAACTTTTATTTTCCCGATTTAAATGTTTACAGTGAAGTGCTTTTCTTTTGTTTGTGTGTGTGTGGGGGGGGTGATTTGTGATTTTTTTTTTTTTTTTTGCTGCTTATGAATCAACATGTTCATATTGAGGCAAGGGAAGAAGAAAGGGAAACAAACTTCTAAACAGAAAGCAGAACATCAAACAATGGTCTGTTTATTTTCCCTTCTGTAAAGTCTTCCTAATAGGCAGAAACCCAGTGATAAAAGGAAATGTATTTATTTATAAACCAGGAAGTGGAGAGAGAGGAGCGGAGCAGACTGTTGGGAAGTTAAATGAAATTGATGAGTGATCAAACGAGGCTGCTTGCTGGCTGGGGATTGCAATGTAATTGGAACTGCTGGAACCTCCCAACCTCTGCATTAATCACTGAGCTCCTCAGCCTCTGAACCGCTCTGGGCGAGATGGTGCCTTTGGCCTGCGTTGTGCAGGAGCCTGAGGCGAGGCAGGGTGCTGGTACCTGAGTGGGGCAGGCACGGAGGGGCACCAGGAGCCTGATCCAATGCCTATTGGAGTGAATGGGAATCTTCCCTTTGGCTGTGGATCAAATTACTGTGGGAGCTGCCCCTGCTTTACTCTGACAGGTTATAGCATATGCCAAAGGCCTTATACACCAGCCAGGGAAACATGGGGGGCAGGTCAAGGCTAGGCTATGACTCTGCCCCCTTTGCAGAGCTAATCTGCACTGGAACATATTACTCTAGAGCCGTGGTCCCCAACACGGTGCCCGCGGGCGCCATGGCGCCCGCGGGGGCATTTGCATGCGCCCGCCAGGTACTCGGGGCTGGCCTGGCCCCGGGCACATGGCGCGGTGCTTGCGAGGGGGGAAGCGCTGGCCCCGGGCGCACGGCGCTTGCGGGGGGGGGAAGCGCCGGCCCCGGGCGCGTGGCTATGGGGGGACCCCGGCCCCGGGCGCGCAGCGCTTGCGGGGAAGCGCCGGCTCCGGGCGCGCAGCGCTTGGGGGGGGGGGGGAGCGGCAGCCCCGGGCGCGTGGCTATGGGGGGGCCCCCGGCCCTGGGCATGCGGCTATGGGGGGGGGCGCCCCCGGGCGCGCAAGTGTCCCCACCCCCTGGCGCCCGGCGGGCGAACGGCCACGCCCCCTGGCGCCCGACAACCTCAAAAGGTTGGGGACCACTGCTCTAGAGGCTCTAAGGACCCTGTGGGGTTAGGTTTCAGTGGCGGCGTCCCCATCCCAGTATGCACTCCCATTGCCTTGCTGGAATACAGCAGCTCCTCCGCAGAGGCAGGTGCCAAGTGTCTGGTTTTCGACTAGCGCGCCTGGTCGAAAACAGACCCTGGCAGCTCCGGATGGCACTGCTGATGGGGCCATTCCAAGTCCTGTTGGTGGCATCTTCTTTTAATGGGCTGTTTTATTTTTAAAATATTAAATACTTTCCCTTTGTCAGCTGAGAGTTCCTGTGTAATAATTGTATTATTACTGGATTATTTATTTGTACTGAGGTAGCACCTACAGGCGGGGCAAGGCTGCATTGTGCCAGGCGCTGCACAAACCCAGAGCAAAAAGACACGTGTGGTCAAGTTCAGGAGGTCAAACACTTTGCCCGCGATTCCCAAAGGTGATGTTGGGTGTCCGGATTACAATGCCTTCACGGGGCCTGGTTTCCAGAGGGGAGGACTCAGCATTTCCTGAGAAGCAGCACTCTTTCCTGGCCCCCCACCATACCTGAGTCACTCCAAATCACTAGCTGCTCGAACCTCTTGGTCAGTGTGTTCCTGACGCAATTGCTAGAACAGTTCAAACACTTTGAAAAACAGAATCGACTGGGTCCTTTTTGGAAGCTGTTGGGCGCAGAAGACAAAGGCATACAGTGACGTGAAAAATTGATGGTTTCAAAAGCTTCGGCTGGGCCCGCGTGACCAGCTTTGTTTCCTAAACACAGATCAGCGATGTATTTATCCAGCAGCCCACGCTGTCTGAGAAGGAGTCACTCTGCTGTGTCAGATAAATAACATGTGTTTGTACCATCCTTGTGCACATTGCAGCTCAGAGAAATCATAATGGTCGACAGGAGACTACATCTTTGGAGCAGATTATGGATTTAACATTTTAGCTGCTGGCTGGCGGCCTGTGTGATGGGATTTTAAATCTGCCTTCCACGGCGATCAATTGAGCATCAAGAGGTACCATCAAGAGTTGTTGTTAACGGTTCTAAATCCTGCTGGAAAGGGATAACAAGTGGAGTTCCTCAAGGGTCTGTTTTGGGACCCGTACTGTTCAATATCTTCATCAATGATGTAGATATTGGGATAGAGAGTACGCTTATTAAGTTTGCAGATGATACCAAACTGGGTGGGGTTGCGACTTCTTTGGAGGATAGGGACATAATTCAAAATGACCTTAGCAAGTTAGAGAAATGGTCAGAGGTAAACAGGATGAGGTTTAATAAAAAGAAATGCAAAGTGCTCCACTTAGGAAGGAACAATCCGTTCCATACATACAAGATGGGAAGCGACTGTCTAGGAAGGAGCATGGCAGAAAGGGATCTAGGGGTCATAGTGGACCACAAGTTGAATATGAGTCAACAGTGTGATGCTGTTGCAAAAAAAGCAAATATGATTCTAGGTTGTATCAACAGGTGTGTTGTAAGCAAAACTCGTGAAGTCATTCTGCCGCTCTACTCTGCACTAGTTAGGCCTCAGCTGGAGTACTGTGTCCAGTTCTGGGCGCCACATTTCAAGAAAGATGTGGAGAAATTGGAAAGGGTACAGAGAAGAGCGACAAGAATGATTAAAGGTCTAGAGAACATGACCTATGAAGCCAGGCTTCATGAACTGGGCTTGTTTAGTTTGGAAAAAAGAAGATTAAGGGGGGACATGATAGCGGTTTTCAAATATCTAAAAGGGTGTCACAAGGAGGAAGGAGAAAATGTGTTCCTCTTGGTTTCTGAGGACAGGACAAGGAGTAATGGGCTTAAAGTGCAGCAGGGGAGGTTTAGATTGGACATTAGGAAAAAATTCCTAACTGTCAGGGTGGTCAAATATTGGAATAAATTGCCAAGGGAGGTGGTGGAATCTCCCTCTCTGGAGATATTTAAGAACAGGTTAGATAGACATCTGTCAGGGATGGTGTAGATGGAGCTTGGTCCTGCCTTGAGGGCGGGGGGCTGGACTCGATGACCTCTTGAGGTCCCTTCCAGTCCTATTATTCTATGATTCTATGATTCTCTGCTCTATTAGGGTCTGATCCAACTTCCATTGGCCTTGTTTGAAACCATGTGCATGTCCAAAGGGGCGGATCCTGCTGCCACTGTGGTTGAGCGCTCAGGCTTTCCAATGGAGCCAATCAATGGGTTTAAATGGTCACTAACTCCACAGGGGCTGGGAACCTTACTGGTATTTCTAGATTTAGCCCCATAGCATCACTGGGAAGTATCATGATCCCTCCATTATGGGCAGGAAACCAGAGGCCATCAGAGGTTAAGGTCCATGGGAGTTAGGTGCCTAAATATCTTTGAGGATCTGGGTCTGTGTAACCTGCCACGAGTAATACAAGGAGCCTGTGGCAGGAAAAGAACTCAGATCTGAGGGCACAAGTGGTAGCACTTGGGAGGTGCACTGCCTTACCCCAGGGCCCCTGACAACATTTTAATTGCTAAGTGGGGTGCCCCCACTTGCTCCTTTCCTGCCCTTCTGGGTGGCCCTCCCCATCCCCCATCCCCCGCAGGCACCAGTCACCCCTCTGAGGGTCTGTCTACACTACAAGGGCGCCATTCCAATGCTGCAGCACTCAAGTTGTAGACACTTGCTATTGACAGAAGAGGTTTTGCCAGAAGCATTGGTGATCCACCTCTCTGAGGGTACGGCTAGACTGCGTGGTTTTTTTGGGATACAAGAAGTAAAGTGACACAAGATGAACACAATGGTGAGACCTTCCTCCCTGTCCCTGGATGGGGGAGACATGGCCCAAGACAGGAGAGGCCAAGAGTTGCATTCAGAGGAGATGAGAACAGCAAGTAAGTTACTGGTCAGAGAGGGTATGTCTAGACTGCATCCCTCTGTCGGCAGAGGGATGCAGATTAGGCCGGTCGACATTGCAAATGAGGCAGGGATTTAAATATCCTGTGCCTAATTTGCATAAAAACGGCCACCGCGTTTTGCCAACTCAGCACTTTGTTGGCAAAAAGCAGCTGTCTAGAGGGGTATCTGTTGAGAAAGAAGGCCTTTTTCAACAGATCTTGTAAACCTCCTTGCAGGAGGCATAAGGGATCTGTCGAAAAAGGCTTTCTTTCTCGACAGATCCCCTTCTTGACTGCTGCTTTTTGCGGACAAAGTGCTGAGTTGGCAAAACGCGGCATCCATTTTTATGTAAATTAGGCATGGGATATTTAAATCCCTGCCTTGTTTGCAACGTCGACCTCCCTAATCTGCATCCCTCTGCTGACAGAGGGATGCAGTCTAGACATACCCAGAGTTTAGAGAGTGGCTGCTGGCGTCACTCATGCGCTGAAGGGGCAGGAGATGGGGGCTGTGGCAAGAAACTAACCAAGGTAAAGAATGCGGGTATAGGGGCAATCCCTGTTCCCCAGTAAGCGAGTGGTTAACTGGCTTCTCTCCACTCCCAGCGGGGCTTAGGGCAGGGGCTAATGGGACTGCCTCTTAGGGAGCCTGGGAGCGGAGATGGCCTGGGAAGAAACAGGCTGGCATTCTGGTTCTAAGGACTGGTTTGAACCTGAGGCTGGGCAGGGCTTTGGATTACAGTGATACAGATGAGCTTAATACTGTATGTCTGCTGAATCGCCTTATCTTACTATCCGCTTAACTGCTTTTCCTGCCCCAGCCCTGCCTAACTGCCCCATTAGCGCATAAGTGATCTCCACTCACCTTTATTTATCGAGGGTCCAGTTTGTACCATCATTTGCATCACCTTTGAATTTGGGCCGAGAAAGGGAAAGAAACAGGGAAGGAATATGAGGTGTTCTATGTAGGGAACCTCTAGGCAATGTCCCCTCTCATTTTTTCCATCCACATGAGGAATACATTTTGTTGTGTGCTCCAAGGCATGTGCAGATGTGCACCACCAATACAAACATAGGCTGTGGGCACTCTGGGCACTCTGCTGATCAGCTGGGTAGCACCTGAGCCTATCCTGGGTGACTGCCCAAGTGCTCAGCTCACAGGGAACCGCTGCCTCTAGGCCCTGGTCTACCCTTAATTCAAAATAATAAGCGGCGCGTCCACACTATCAAGCCCATTATTTCGAAATAACAGGCTGGTTATTTTGAAATCTGCACTCCTGCTTTCCTTGTGGAATAAGCTTATTTTGAAATAGTTATTTCGAGAGTTATTTCTTCGAATTTAGTTATTTCCCAATAATTTCCTAGTGTAGACATGCCCTAGGATGTGATCGTTGCATAGATCTGTGATCTCATGGCTCTCTGTTCCCATATTTTAGAAATGTATAAAAAAGGGCAGCGCCTTTCCTTATTCTTGCCACACTGAACCCAACTGTTAGTCTAAATTCAGTGCAGGATTCTTCATTGGTTCTGTTTCCTTTCGGGAGGGAAACAAAAGTAACCAGCGAGTTAAGGATAAAATGGAAAGCCACACATTTTTGCAAACTTCAGAAAACATTAAAAGTTACCCTAATGGTATAAAAGCCCTGATTATAACTGGAAAAGGATCAAAAATTCCTGATTGGCATATTTTGTTCATCAGGAAACATGATTCATGTTTTGGAACAGTCTCTCCACTATGCTCCAATTAAGATTTTTTTAAAAAATTGGGACGGCAAGTTCTTGGCATGGCAAGCATATGAAGAAAACCAGGCTTCTCAGACCTTTCAGAACTATCTGTACAAACCCATATGTAAACAATTCAGTGTGACAGGGGAACTATCCATTTTCCTCTTATTATGTGGCAGATTTAGAAAGGGAAAGCTCTGTTGTTTAGCTTGTCTAGGAATAGAATCCTATAATAATACTTTGCTTTTGTATAGTTCTTTTCATTCGAAAATGCTTCACAGACGATAGATGAGTTCAGGAAACACTTCATCCTCATTGGAATGCAGATGCTTTCTGGGTGGGATGCACCTTTGAAACAGCAGGCAGCAGCGATGCTCCGCAAGGGTTCAATGCAAGAAGCGGAGCTGTCAGGCCTGATCTGTTGCCTTGCACATAGTGTCATTTACAGCTATGCAAAAAGAGAGGGAAACGCTTCATGCCAATCTCAGTGTAGCCAGTTGGCAATCAAACTACCCAAGGTATAACCTGCTTTGGAATCGTGGCTATAAATGGGCAACTCTTCCAACTAAATCAACAGCCAACCACTCCAGAACAAATGGAGCCTGCCTGAACCTCTCCTGGGTGGGCAGCCTGTTCAGAGCATCTCGATGTCTAACCCCTTGCTTTGCCTGTGTGAACATTAACTGGCAGCTGCAGACAGTCCCCCGAGTCTGGTGGCCCATTCCCTGACAAGGTCCACGGAGAGTTGTAGGCTTAGCATTTCCTGACTCTCCGGAACTAGGAGTCGCTCTGGTGAGAGCTTGTTTGGGAGAAGAGGGCTAGATGGGCCTCTGCAAAGGACAATCCAGAGGAGCAGGCTGGTAGGGAGGTCATTGTGACACAGGGAGATATGCAGTGAGAAAAGAAGGCAGGCCCGCTGCCGTGCCTTTGTCTGTGCAGTCTGGAGGGTAGACTCAGATACAGCTCAGCCAGGAATCGGAACCCCCCTATGACGGGGTATCCAAACCTCACACAGGGCCACCAGGGGGCAACAAATTACTTTGGGCCCAGCCAGTCTTGCCCTGCCACACCTGCAGCAAATGCTGCACCTGGGATGGGGAAACAGTTCACCTGGGGGCAGACCCACAGCTCCTGCAGAGCAGAGGGAAGGCCACAGTCGCTAAGATAACTGCCCCAGGCCCTCCCCGAGGGAAGGACCCACCCCAGGGGCAGTCAGAGAGGGAAGCATTCCCCTCTCCCCTGCATAAGTCCCCTGGACAATGGTGATCCCTTAGTTTGGGCTACACCAGCGGAGAAGGGCCTTGGACTGAGCTAGGGGGTGGAAGTGGCCCAGGGAGGGCAGCATTCCTCAGTTTCCAGATCACTAGTAGCCCCAAAGGCACTGGGCTGGAGCCTGGTGGAGTGGGAAGGCCCAGGCTCCATACCGACAGCCTCCTGGCTGGTCATTGGAGCTTGCTGTGACCACTAGGCCATGCCACCCACCGAGTGAGGATCGTTACAGGGAGAGAGCTGTGGGAGGATGAGACAGAGACAGGGGGGAGGCTTGTGTTACAAAGGCAGCAGTCAAAACACCAGGCTGTTCTCCAGCCCTAGGGTGAGCCTGGCTCCGGGGTCCAATCTCACCAAGACTAGTTCTGCATTCCTACAGCCCCCACCTTGCACATCTGCCATAAGAAGATCTTAGCTCATGCATGGGCTTTGTGATAATTCTCTGCAACAAGGGTGAATTTCACCCATTCGGATGATGGGAAATGGGATAAACAGCCACCATAAGAACAACCAAACCGAGTCAGACCAAAGGTCCATCTAGCCCAGTGTCCTGTCTTCTGACAGGGTACAATGCCAGGTGCCCCAGAGGGAATGTACAGAACAGGGAATCATGAAGTGATCCCTCTCCTGTCACCGATTCCCAGCTTCTCACAAACACAGTCTAAGGACACCATCCACGCCCATCCTCCCTAATGCCTATTGATGGACCTTTCCTCCATGAATGTATCTAGCTCTTTTTTGAACCCTGTTATAGTCTTGGCCTTCAGAACATCCTCTGGCAAGGAGTTCCACAGGTTGACAGCATTGTGTGAAGAAGTACTTCCTTTTGTTTGTTTAAAACCTGCTGCCTGTTAATTTGCTGACCCCTAGTGCTTGTGTTATGGGAAGGAATAAATAACTCTTCTCTATTCCCTTTCTCTGCACCCATCATGATTTGATGCCAGATGCATCCAGGTGTGTGGCTGCAGAGGACCCCAAACCAAGCCATGCCCAATAATGTTGCATAAAGAGCATTGTTATGAGAACTCGGGGAGCTCCGTATGGCTGGGGAAGTTCTCCTGGAGTGGGGTGCTCCATTCTGCCTCTGGCCTCCTGCCCGATGGCTCCCGGGGAACTCCTCTCCTGTGATTCCCTCAATAATGTATCAGTACCTTCAGGGCTCGTTAAAGTGAGGGACTAATGGAGCTGGCTGCAGCATTGATGAATAGCAGCAGGCCTGTGCTCGGGAGCATCCCATCCATCTCGAGAACAGAGGCGATTAATTAGTTTCGAGCACGCAGGGCTCAGAGATGGCCCCGTAGCCTCCTTCCCTTGAGGGCCCTCTTCGCTAGCCCTGCTGAGTGCAGGCTTATGGGCGTTCGCACCCACTCTGGAGCGCGCTGTTCCATATGCAGCACGGGGCTCAGCCTCATCTGTGCCCTTCCCCTTGGAGCGTTGGAACCGCCTGCCCTGGGAGCACACGCCCGCCAGCACCCGAGCCTCATCCCCAGCGGGGGCTTTTCTGCACTCTCAGACTCTTGGAGCTAGCTGGCTGGGCCTGATCAGGATTTAATTACTCCCTCGTGGGAAGGTGCTAACCCGACAGCACTCCCGGACCAGGGCTTCCCTGGTGGAAACTGGTGCAACTCCATGTGATTAGTTGGATTCACTGATTTACACCCACGGAGCATCAGACCCTGACCCCAGGGTCGAGAGTTAGGTGACTGGAAGGCCTGGCCATGCTGCCAGCAGCAGCAGCGTCCCCTCGCTCTTCAGGATCTTTAGAAAGAGGCAAGGCTGCCTGAGAATCCATGGCTTGGCCGCCTGGGCAGCAGAGCGTGGGGATTGCAGAGAGAGGCGCAGCAGAAAGTCTTGTAAAACTCGCATGTAGCAATTGACTCGCTCCTTTGTCTTCTCTCGCGTTGCTGGGAGCGAAGTCTGCCTGCAAACCGGGCTCCAGCACCCAGTGACCCAGATTAGGGAGTCCTCAGAGTGTTCCAATCCCGCCCTTTCAGAAGAGCACGGTGCAGCCCTTTCATTATAGCCACATCAAATATTTGATTTTAGTCTAATGTGCAAGGAAAGGAAACTTTCCATCCTTCCCGGCTTGGGGCAGGGATGGGGGACGGGGGAGGGCTGGGGGAGCATGAATATGTATGAGGCTCTAATTGGCTCCCACATATTAACCACCAAGGTGCCTGAAGGCCCAGGCATCCTGGCTAATTGTTGCAGACAATTAATAACTTGGATTTTGTTCATTCCCTATCGTGCTGTGCGGTTCATTCAAGGAGCAGGCGGCAGAGCCTCTGTGAGCTGCTTGCAGTTGGGAGGTTTTGTTTCCAGACTCAGTGGAAGCACAGGTCATAGCTAGGCAAGCCCCATTCCCAGACCGCAGGGCATCTTGGGTAGAGCAAGTCTTGCTAATGTCACTAATAGCTCCAGCAGCTGCTGTCTCTTGCTGTCCCTGTACCTGTCTGGGCTGTGGGGCTCCCCCTCACCCTGGCCCCTGTGCCCCTCTGCAGGCAGGAGCCTGGGAATGGGTCCATGGACTCGGAGCGGAGCTACCATCACAGCTGGGCTAGTAATGGACTCTGGGCTGGACTGGCAATTTTGAAAAGTAAAATGAAAAATCACTTTGGGTCGATCTGAAATCGACAAATGTCAAACTTTTCGGGGCACTGAAGCAGCAACAACGTTATTTTGATGTTGACCATTTTCTCAGCCTTCTTTTTAACATTTTAAAGGAAATGTCGGAACCAACATTTTGTTTTGAAAAAGTCCCAATGAAACAGTTTGATTTTCCCTGGGCTGTTTTCGGGGAGCTGGGGGCTCTGAGCACACTTTGCACCAACACAAATTCATGGAATGTTCCAGTGCTGCTGAATCTGTGGGGTTTTTCAATGGGAAAAAGAGGCATTTAGTTCTAACCTCCACCTCCAACCAAACTGGGCACGTGTACAGGTTGTATGGTTGGGGGTCAGGCTGCCAGTTCCTCCCCCCCATACTCCAGCAGCAGAGGGAGGAAGCAGGGCCTAGCGGTTAAGGAAGAGGACTTGGGCTTTAGTCCTGGCTCTGCCACTGGCTCATTTTCCCAGAATGTCTGGGTGCCTCAGTTTTCCTGACTGTGAAATGGGGATAATGTGATTTCCCTACCCAACAGGAGACTAACAGGGGACTGTCCATCATCTCTGACTAGCAGTGGAGTTCTGATCCTCTTGCTGGCCACTTTCCCAGGGCTTAATTATGTGTGTCAGCAGCATTCCTCCAATGCAAACAGTCCCTGGGAGAGCATGGCTCAGTGGGCCGGGAGAGCCTGGGAAATGGATGGCCTTGGCATTAAGATTTCACAGGTGGCTGAAGCACATTTAGGCCTGGCAGCTACCGATTTTTTCATGGCATTTCCACATGCAGCCGCCAGTTCCCTCCCTCCCTCCTTCTACCCACCAGCCATGTCAGCCCTGGATTTTCATAGCGTCCCAAGCATCCCTCAAGCTGAGCTTGCTGGGCTTTTAACAGCTAGTTTTTGGGCCTTCTGTTTTCTTGGATTTTCTTTTCATTTTTCTCACAAATGAAAGTTTTCCTAGATATTCCTTCTAAACCCGAGCTGAGCACCCCTGCCTGAAGCTCCTGTCTGCAGGTCTTCTTGTGTGTCCTTCAGCATAGTAGCTAGGAACCAGATGGCCACTGTGCTTTGCTTTATTGTTTCTCCCTGAGACAGTAGATGTACAATCAGGAGATGACATCTCACTCCTGACCTGCCTGGCAGGCTCCCGGAGTCTCGCTATGGGAAACAGGGGGGAATGTAAAGGCCTCTCACCTCCCTCGCAGCAAGAGGCAGTAATGAGGCTGCATTTGGTCTCTATGACCTTCTGGCTACAAAGCTGACCTTTCAGCACGGGACGGCAGAGCCTGGGGTTACTCGATTAGGTGTGTTGCTGGCCTTCTGGAACTTTTTTTTTGGTACTATTTTGGGGTTTACCAAACTTTTTTGGAGTTTTCTTAAGCAGTTTCCCCTTTAATTTAACCATTGCTTTTCTAAAGAGGTATTGAATGTAGGAACCCCCTCCCCCCCGACACTCTCCTCCCCAAATAGTCTCTGAGACAAGTCATTCTGGGGCATAAGCCAGGCAACAGACCAGAGCTCCTGGACTGCAGGAAGTAAAGGAAATCTGAACCTTGCAAGTGTCTCATTTCATCGACCAGCCTGCTGCTTTCCTCTGGGTCCTCTCTTTTTGTCTTTATCTAACTTGATGACTTGTCTTCTTTATGTATCCACACATGATCTCTATCTTATCTATTCATCTAGTTAGCTAGTTATTCTGAGTTAATCTCTTGCCTAATCCATTTCTCTCCTATATCTAGCTTATTTAGCCATTTCTTGTATATCATCTAGTTCATCTCTTATCCATGGTATTTATATATTACCAGTCGCCATTGTGCCTACGTGGTTGAGGGCATCCCATGAGATAGTTCCCCCATGCAAGTTCTGCAGCTTCTCCCCTGCTTGGCTCTTCCTTATCCAACAACCCCTTTTCTTGCCCACTAGCTGGCAAGCACTTCCTGTTCTCCAAGAGCATGGCTCCCAACTGATATGCTCATACTAGCCTATGGGAAGCTGTAACTTCTTGTGTCCAGCTGATGTACCTCTCATTCCCTTGATAGATTCCTTTGTCTGTCTTGTTTCTGCTGCTCATCCTGCATCCAGTTCTTATCCTCCCTCTCCTTCTTCCTTTCCCAGTCTATAACATCACCATCCGCCACCTCAGCTCCTGTTCTCCCTTGCCTACCTGCCGCTCCCCAATCTGCTCCTATTTCCCTCTATCCACCCACTTCTGTCTAGCTGCTCCTTCTCCCCCAGAGCTTCCTCCACTCACTCCTTTTCTCTGTCTCTACTATTTGGACCTCTCACATCCTGCACTCCTTCCCTCCCTGCTCCTTAAGAACTACTCCCCCTTCCAATATGCCCTCTCCAGCATCACTCTCTCAGGAGGAGTTAAGGCTGCTTTAGTTAAGGTTATCCAAGTTAAGGGAACATTCAAGGATGTTTCCCTTAAGGATGCCTAAAATGTATTACATTTTTCTTTCTTTCTTTCTTTCTTTCTTTCTTTCTTTCTTTCTTTCTTTCTTTCTTTCTTTCTTTCTTTCTTTCTTTCTTTCTTTCTTTCTTTCTTTCTTTCTTTCTTTCTTTCTTTCTTTCTTTCTTTCTTTCTTTCTTTCTAAATACAAAACCTTATTGTTACTGGAAAATTAATGTTGAGAAACACAAAAGTCAGAACATTCCAAGAGGTTAGGTGTCTATAACACTATCACATGTGTACACCATTCTTTGCCAAACATCAGACTTATGATATTACACTTCATTTGATTGTGTCGAGAAACACATGTAACTGACTTAGGATCTGATTCAGTACTCTCTAAAATTAATGGGAGTCTTTCCATTGACCTCAATGAGCAGTGCATCAGGCTCCTCTGCTTTAGTTCTGCAAAGTACATAAACTCATGCTTAACTTGAATCACCTACTTTAGCACCTGTTTGAGTTGGCTTAAGTGCTGTGTTGAATCAGAGCCAGAATGTATTGGGAATCAAAGCCAGCATTTTTATACGAGGGGCCCTAAATGTAGGCTCCGATCAAGACTGGTTGAAAAAAATTCATTTCAACTATTTTTTTGACAGAAAATTGAGTTTTTGACTAAACTTTTCCCCCCCCAAAATGTCTTATTTTGGTGGGAAATGCTGATTACTTTTTGCAAAAGAAAAAAAAAAGCAAACACCCAAAATATTCCAGCCCCTAACTGACATATTTCGATTTTCATCCACAGTTTTTGAGGATTCAAATGGAAATGAAGCATTTTCCCAGACAGCTAAAGCTTCTGTTTTTCAAATTGAGGCACTAATTCACAATTGAGACCCGATTTTCAGAAGGGCTGAACGCCCACAAATAACATTGGAGTTAATGGGAGCTGCAGGCCTCTTATATTTAGGTGTTTAAATATGGCTTTGGGACTCTAGCTTTAAAAAACCCTGGTTGGAAAATGTCCCTTAATTCTGGAAAGTCCTGATTTTCAGGGTTTGATTTCTTTCTCTAACATTGGATGACACAAATGGAGAACCCTGAGCAGATCATAAATTTGTATCTGCATCTGTATCTGCAAAAATGTGCCGTGGATATCCACATTGACATCTGGGGATGCGGATACCCGCAGATATAAAGCAGATACCATGGATTTGCCGGGCACTACTCCTATGGGTTTTTTGCCTTTAATATGTATCTATTTCTATTGTCTATCATGCATCAGGGACTTTCCTGAGGGTTTTGAAATGTATCAGACTGTGGTGCACACCAGTTGAGGCAATCTGAGATTCCTACTGCATTTAGGTCAAGCAGCTGCTAGAACATCACTGTCAGTGAAAATGCAGCTGAGTAGCTCAGTTAACAGCTTTCCCTCTGGGGAGACCGGGGGGCTCCAGGGGCTGGTAATGGACTAAAGAGCTCGTCCGCTTTGGGTCCCAAGTTCACATCCATCTCTTATGGGTAATGACTAAATGCCATTACCAGCAGCAGAATGATCTTGGTGGTGAACTCTCAGCCGGCGAGCCGGAACAGCCATGGCGGCTCCATCGCTTTATACCAGTCATAGGGTGAGCGGCGGGGGGGAGGGGTGGTGTAAGGGCAGGACGTCATGGGGGGCCGGGACCATAGTTTGGGTGCCGGTGACCCTTCCTACTTTTAGGGAGTTTCAACCACTCCTGACTCAGCCTAGTTCTTAAGGGCTAGATTTGGCCATCCTTCTGAGCTCTGAGCAGTCCTGACTCCACACAGAGCTCAGTGGGAGTGAAATGCCATGCCCAGGAAGGGTGGCAGAATACAACCCTGAAGTGAATCCTGGCATTCCCCACAGCACGGTATCGTAGTAACCTTCGTGCAAAATATGCCTACTGAGGTATTATTTGAAAACCCATCATTTGCTGGTCAATACTGTTCTGCTAAGACAACTTTACATACAGTGTTGCTATACCTATCAGATTCCACTCTATGGTATCGGTAACACCTTTTCCAAACCTCAGCCCTGCCAAGACAGAAGCTGGCAGACAGGTCTGTCTCACACAAAAGTGAGCTCTGCTTAATTTGCATCTTAAGCCGTAAACAGAGTCATCAAGCAGTAAGGAAGTTCCCACAGGTGGGAAAACCAGCAGGAGAGAGCTGCCTCTGGAAAGGTTTTGTCCCCTTAATTCGAGAGCAGGTCCACATTTAAAAGGCTGCTTTGGCTCCACTGCACCAATGCTGCTGTGCCACTGTAATGCTTTAATGAAGATGCTCTAAGCTGCAGGGAGAGGACTCGTCACACCCTCCCCCCACCCCCGTCTTAGTAAAAACTTAAAAAACAACAAATAGTCTAGTAGCGCTTTAAAGACTAACAAAACATATAGATGGAATCATGAGCTTTCATGGGATCAAGACTCATTTTACTCTGGTCATCTGAAGAAGTAGGTTGTGTCCACGCAAGCTCGTGATACCATCTGCACGTTTTATAGTGATAGAGAGGTAGCCATGTTAGTCTGATCTTGCTAAAACAAAAAGAAAAACTTTGTAGCACTTTAAAGACTAACAAGATGGCTTATTAGGTGATGAGCTTTTCTGAGCCAGACCCACTTCCTCAGATCATATTCTGGAAGAGAATTGGCATGACCATCTATACCAAAGGAATACAATGAAAAAAGTGAACACATTATTAAACTGACAATTCAGATTCAGTACAGAAGGTGGGGCAAGGGAGAGTGAGAGAGGGAATAGCTATTTATATAGCTAGGGTACGTCTACACTGCCACACTATTTCAAAACAATTAGCGCTATTCCAAAATAACTTAGTCCGCATCTACACAGCAGGCAAATATTTCAAAATAGTTTCAAAATATTGTCATATATTTATATAGGAGATTGAAGAAAACTGCTGTGTTCTTTCGATTTACTTTCGAAAGAATGCGGCTGCAGTCTAGATGCAGGTAAAGGTTTTTTGAAAAAAGGCCACTTTTTTCGAAAAATTCCTGTAGTCTAGGTGTGTCTAGACTACAGGGTTTTGTTGACAAAAGTGGACTTTTGTCGACAAAACTATACCTGCGTCTACATTACCGCTGAGTTCTGTAGACATAACGTCGACAGAACTCAGCAGTTTTGTCGACACTGGTAAACCTCATTTTACGAGGCATAACGCCTTTTGTCGACAGAGTTCTGTCAACAGAAGGTGTTATTGCATCTAGGGTTGTGTCTAGACTACAGGGTTTTGTCGACAAAGCAACTTGCTTTGTCGACAGAACTGAATGTGTCTGGACGCTCTTTGTCGACAGTATCTGTCGACAAAACTTCTGTCGACAAAAGCCTGTAGTCTAGACATACCCAAAGTGGCAGAGGGGGGAAAAAAGTAACCGCAGGCAAGACACCGGCTGAAAGGGGGCGCTCCAGAGCTGAAATGAGCTATTCCCATGTGACCAGCAGGAGGCGCCATGGCAGTGAGTCACACCATATTACAGGGTCATAAGAGAGCTCTTCTGGACAGAGAGACTGCTGGGCCTGTGCTCCTCTCCAAGCCCCTACAGGGGTGGGTTACAGACAGAGCCTCAGAGGAGAGAACAGAAGGCAACCGGGCCACAATAAAAAAGCACCCCGGAGCCTCTCTCACTGTCTCAGGATTTGCCGCAGCCATGGGCAGCATGCTGCATTAGTAGCTCTTTGCCCTTCACCGGTCCTGTTCGGTTTGCCAGAGGCTGGGACTGGACGACAGGGGGATGAATCACTTGAAGGTACCTTCTTCTGCTCATTCCCTGCGGGGCTCCTGGCATTTGGCACTCTCAGGAGACAGGTGACCAGGCTCGCTGGGCCAGAGGATTTCAAAGCACTTTAGAGGCTCATTGAATCAGCCTCTCTGCCTGCCCTGGAGACAGACGCTGCTAGCTCTAGCTGAGATGTGGCTCCTGTGCTGTACAGACACATAGGACCAGACAGTCCCTGCCCCCCCTCGAGTTCACGGGCTAAATAGACAAGGCAGACCAAGCCTAGGAGGAAGAGCAGAGGCACCATGTGGAGGAGCAGCCCAAAGTCAAACAGCAGGATGAGAGCTCAGATCTCCTGACTGCCCTGCCCACTGGCCTGGCCAGAGCCTGTGATAATGATTTATTTTATTTCATAATCAGATGAATAATTTTAAAAAATGGAATTCAAGCTGTATTTGTGACAGTGAATCCTACCCCTGACCCTTTGAGCCCCTTCTAGGATCAATTCCTTGTGCCATGAGTACAATGGGACTTCCCCAGAGCAACAGAGAGATTATTCATTATGCATTACACACTGAACTCGGATTATTATCCTCACCTGACAGATGGGGAAACTGAGTCACAGTGTGGCGCTATGACTTGCCAGGAAGAGAAATGAGTCTGTGGTAGATCCACCCCCACTCCCATGCTCATTCCAGCCCAGTCAGGGTGCCTCTCATTAGTTATTTGTAGGTTTTTAACGAAAGGGCAAACAAAGAGGTGGCGGGTACTTCCAAGTGGAGGTGCAGGAGAAGGGTTTGCATATTAGAGATGGTCCTTAGTGCAGGTTTCACTGCCTGGTGGGCGAGTGTGTATTATTAGTAATCATGTTAATTACAGTCCTGACTAGAAAGCAACCGAGATCAGAGCCCCTTTGTGTGAGGTGCTATACAGACACAGAGCAGCAAGCCCATCCCGCCTCAAAGGCTCTGCAATCTAAATAGACAAGGCAGCCCCAGGGGAGGGGAAGGAATAACACACAGGGATCAATGTGATGGCGACTTGATTCCAAGGCTTTGTTTGTGGAGAGAGGATTGGGGAGGGGATCAGCTAAGCAGAAACACAAGGGAATGGGGACAAGACAGGAGAGGAGAAGAGGGTGCTTGGTCCTGCTGTGAGGGCAGGGGACAGGACTTCCTCACCCTTCGAGGTCCCTTCCAGTTCTAGGATTCTGTGATTCTGTGAAGAAGGGCAGGGAGGTATAATGGGGAGGAGTTGGATGCTGAGGCAGAGATGAGAGGATGGACAAGGGGGGGAGGGTTGGAGCCAACAGAGAAAGATCAATCCAATCTATGCAAAATATTGTTGTTGTCAGTTGGTCATGTTTAAGCTGCTTCTGCAGCTGCTTCATTGGCATTGGTCTCATAATAACTTGGAATAGATAACCCTCAATGACAAGCATCATTATCTCCCACGCCCTTTCTGGCACAGATGGGGAAACTGAGGCACAGTGCAGGGCAGTGATTGGCCCAAAGTTGCCGAGGACCCAGTAGAAGGGCTGAGAACAGGACTCAAATCACCTGGCTCCCCAGCATGCGCTTTATTGACTGGAACACACAGGGCCCTGGAAACTCTGAGTTTGTTATGAGATGATAAAGCTTTGCTTGCGTCGGTCTTTTTTTTCTTTCTTTACAGTGTCTTTCAAAACCCAGAGACTGATTTGCATTTAAAAAAACCCCAGTGACAGCACAGGAAAATGCTATTCAGATGTTCCCAGAGCCCGGGAATAAAAAATTCCCTCTCTTGCGCTCGTTCTTCTGTCTCAAATATATTTGGGGCCAAATTGCACAATACTTATTGCTAATGTTTGTGCCATGAATATTCATTGGGGCTGCGAGACTCCAGTGGAAAAGCAAGTGCAGGCAGCATGGCAGCCCGGCACGCCGCTGGACTCCATGCTGTGGGCAGGATAAACACAGCGGGGTGGGGGAATTGTTTGGATAGGATGGGAGCCGTGGGATACTAATGGCGTCCCAGAGTCTTCGGGGAGCACTGGTGAAACATCATTACACAGCGCAGTGAAGGCCTCTTAAAACAAACAACTCCCATAAAACCATTAGAGAGACTTAATTGCAAGGAAAAAGCCTTGAACTCAGTTGGGGGCATGAACACACTCGGTCTGTCGTGCTGTCTTGTTTTCTTTCTTTCTCTGATGTTTCCTCTGGGGCTTATCCCTGCTCCAGACTCTCCAGACCATGGGAGATCTTCCCTGTCACCAGACTCATAGGGTCGGACTAGTCACCATGGGGAAAGCTTTACTGGATTGTCAGTGCAACCCCGTACTGGTTCGTCTCCCCGCCACCAGCCTTGAGCAGCATAAAGGGCCGGTTAACCCCATATTAGGAAGTACATGAAGGATGTCCCCTTTGTGCTCTCTGGGGAAGGGACCGTCCTTGTGTTTCGGAAGCCCCCCGGCACACTGAGTGCTCCCAATATCTGGGGACTAGGCTGGCAGTTTGAATCCCAATCTGAGTCTGTGGTTCTCTCCTGAGGGCGATTAGGGGAGAAATTAGTTCATGGACCGAGTGCAGTTCCCAGGTGGGATGAAGTGGGGATTGTAATCGCCTCTTGAGTTCTACGGCCCGGTGTGTGTACCTCAGTTTCCCTGAGCACGGCACCAATATCTAGCTGGTGATGGGAATCCCGGTGTGATAGCCTCCTGCATGTTCACAATGGCTGACAACCTGAGCCCGGGAAGGGGGGGTGACCAGGTGACACCTTTGCTCAGGAAGCAGGACAAAGGCTGGAGGAGGACCTGGCTGGGGGCTGGGACTAGCCGTGAGTCAGTCTTGGCTGGCTTGGAGTGCAGGGGGAGGATCTGGGCTCTAGGCCCCCCTCTGCCCAAGATGGACTGTGCCGGCTGCTTCTGGTTACCGTGCTGACAAGTCTGTTCTATGCTGTGTCTCTGTTGACTCAGAAACCTTCTGTTCTATCTGCTGGCCGAGCGTCACAGCTGACTGTGGATGGGGGTGTGGGGCCCAGTGACTCCCCCACACTTTGATGAGAGCAGGGCATAGATGTCCCCAGCACAATCTCCACCAGGGGCCACACTGAGACTCTTGACGGAGGCCAAGGTCTGAGTGAGCCATGGAGACTGAGCACCCCAGCTGTGCTGTATGTGGGTCCCACCAGCCAGGGCTGAGGCCCACAGGCAGCATGCAGGGAAGCCTGCACTGCCGCTCTGTGTTTTGTACATAGAGAATTTCACTCTCCGGATTGGTCCACAGAAAAGGAATTTCACTCTGAGGCTACGTCTACACTACAAGGTTTTTGCACAAAAACGGCCATTTTTGTGCAAAAACCCATGGAGCGTCCACGTCTCAAGCATGTTTTTGCGCAAGAAAATCTACAGTCAATCGACAGCTCAGAGGGCTTTTGGCAGTGTAGGTAAACCTCATTCTACAAGGCATCGCTCCTTTTTGTGCTACAGCTCGTGCGCAAAAAGGCATGTGTGGACGCTCCACAGGGGTTTCTTGCGGAAAAAGAGGCTATCCAAAAAAGCACAGCTGCTCTGATGGCCAGTCTGTTAGAGCTTTCTTGTGCAAGAGGTGTGGACACTGTGACGGACCGGGCCAGTCCGGGCACCGCTGAGGGTATCTGTTCAGGGCAAATTGCTCAAATCCGGGGCTCCTTACAGCCCCCAGACTGATGACCTCTCCAAACAGGCCACAAACCAGTCCCACAGAGCGCTTCAGTTGCCTGCCTGAAGCCTCCCGAGCAAAACCCCTCCGACACCCCAGCAATATCCGTTCCCCAGGAGGCCCCGGGCCTCATACACAGGTGGGGGGTCCTAGCACCCAATCCCACCTACCCCGAACAAGTTCTGTCCGGTTCCAAGAAACCAGCCACAGATCCCTGGTCAATTTACCCTCTGGACCTTACCCACAAATCATGCCGAGCCAATCCTTTAGAATATATCCTCTAAAGGTTTATTACCACAAGAAAGAAAAGCAGGAGAGTAAAGTTGCTAAAGAATCATACATTACATGCATCGAATCTCCCAGTTCTCGATGCAGGCTCTAGCAGAGATGTTACAGCTGTTGGCTTAAGAGTCCTTGTTGCACATCCTAGAATCAGGATGGGTCCACAGTTCTTTCCGGCTCTTCGATCCCTGCATTGCTGCCTCTGGGATGAAGTGCTGAGCTGAAGACCAAGATGGAGTCCACCACATGGCCTATTTATCCCTCCTTCCTGGTCTCTTCTTGGCTACAGCAGGTCACCTGGCCCATGGCTTATTCCTGTGTTCCCTGCTGGTAGCCCTTCGGTATGAGTCCCCACTCATTCGTTAGGTGTGTCCTTGGCCCATTGAGTGCCATTGTCCCACAGGGCCTCGCTGATTAGCATGTCCATAGGCTGGGCCCTGCCCACTGCTCTACTACATGCAGAGAAATATTCAGTATCTACACAGATTACAGATTCCTAACTACACACACAGACATTATACAATCCATGACTAGCATACATAGGATTAGCAGACAGTAAGCTTCTATTCAACACCCCACATGGCCCCCTTTTATACCACTTTTGGGGCCAACACCCCCACCTATGGGTGCATCAGTGATCTGGCTGCTCCCCTCAAAATCCAGTAACGTGACAAGAAGGTGCAAGAGGTGTGGACACACTTTTGCGCAAGAAGTTTTTGCACAAGAACTCTTCCGCAAAAGACTTCTTGCACAAAAACCCTGCAGTATAGACACAGCCTTAGGAAGATGAGGGGCCAGGAGAGGAGTACTCGGACCGGAGAGCTGATAGGAAGCAAAGAACCTCTCCCCCACTGTCCCTTCATGTCTGAGTTTGCCCAGGGGACTGAAAGGTGCACTGGAAACAGGTTTCTGAGCAGGGATTCTGCCCCTTTCAAAATGTCCCAACTTCAGCAGACTGTGTGGCTTGGTTCGGGGTTGTTCTGAGAGCGCGCCTTTTTGCAGCAGCCCCCAACTTCTGCTAGAGACACCTGCATGGGATCCAGGGACCTGTTGCCAGCCGCTGGAGAAGCAGAACCTCCCTTTGTTGGTGGATAGGGCCTTTTCTCCTTGTCCTGTGTGTGGAAGACTCATTCTGTGTTTTTCTCCATGACCTCATCCTTGGCTTAAGCTTCACTCAAACCGCCTCCTTCCCTCTCCCTTCCCCTTGCTGTGAGCCCTCCTTGTAACATCCAGCACTACCAATTTGATTGGCAGATGGCTAAAGCTATTCAAATAGCGGCTCTGGAGATTCCCCGGGTCTGACTCTCCCCTTAGCTGCTGTGGCGTAAACCAAGAATGACTC
The DNA here is from genome assembly GCF_052426305.1 of Pelodiscus sinensis. Lineage (NCBI taxonomy): Eukaryota > Metazoa > Chordata > Testudines > Trionychidae > Pelodiscus > Pelodiscus sinensis. The sequence goes on from NC_143075.1 coordinate 14,992,904, forward strand.
TACTGTCTTCCCGGGAGGTACTCCAGCTTGCTGCCGAGCCCAGAATCTGGCCCGCCGACACGGGCATGCTCCTTTTCACGCTCACACGCACACAGTCTTGCACTCGCTCATGCGGACCATCACCTTCCTCTCTCTCGTCTCCCTGCAGCTGGCAGGCGCAACACACTTCATCATGCAAAGGCTCGTAGCCCCATGTACACTCCAGGGGCGCGCAGGCAGGCTCCGTGTACGCACGTACCCATCCGCGTCTGGCTCCCACGCACAAAGCCTCCTTAGTAACGTTCGGCACTTGGATGGTCCCCAGCTTTCTCTGTGCTTTGCTGGCTACAAGCCTTTCAGGCAGTCAGGCAGTAATAGACCTAGTGGAAGCAGAATGTCCCCCAGATAAAATTTACAAGGCCTGAGTGAGTCTGCCGGGTGATGTCAAGCGCTTGGGTAATGAGCACCTGAACTGGCGAGATTGCTTGGGTAGTTTTACTCTGCATAGATGAGCAGACAGAATTTCAAGAAGAAGTCATAAATATCCATGTGCCCAATGCCCAGCAGTGTTTCATTTCAGCGGGGAAGCTGGCCCTGATGTGGGGGTGGGGAGGATCAGAAAGCCTGGAGGAGGGAAATGTTTCCAGCTGAGAAACGCGTCCAATTAGAGTATGTCTATACCACACAGCTTTTAGTGACAACGTGTCGGCAAAGCCCTGTTGCTAACAGTCAGCGTGTGAACACTGATTTCTCGCTCTTTGGCCGATAAAATACTTCTACCCCCAATAAGCAGGTTTCGCTCTATCGGCAGGAGAGCGCTCCTGCCAACAAAGCAGCGTCCCATGGGCACTTGCTGCGGCAAAACTTTGTCATTTGTGGGGAAGGGAGCTAAGCACCCATGAAAGACAAAAGTTTTGTCGAACAAGCGCAAGTGTAGACACAGCTTTAAGTTCCCTCCTCCCTAACCCCAAATACATTCTCTAGCAATGGTTCAGTGGGCTTTTTAATCTATTCACAGTCCTCTTCTTTCTTGTTTCTCTGTGTGTTATGTGTGTGTGTGTGTTCTCAGTACAGATTGCAACATAGTGCTAATAGCTCTCCTAATGTGTGTGTATTGAGAATGTAGATTAGGATAGTGTGTGTGAATATTCTTGGGATACAGGTCTAATGTGTGGGTACAGTATGTTTAATGGCACTATGTTTAAAATACAGTTCTATTACCCAGGTGTGTGGGTGTGCAGTTGTAATATTGCTTGGTTTACAATGCATTTCTAATACCAGTGGGTGGCTAAATATGGAGGTGATTATGTGCAATACCATTTGTGTATCTGTTGTGCAGTGTATGGCTCGAGTTTGAATGTCTGCACGTGTATATGTTAATGTGTGCTTTCAAGTGTAGCTGAGGTCACTGGGAACTGTGGTACGTCTGTGTGTACAGTAGAGTAGGGGTGTTTCTCCTGCATACACATCTTGGCTACGTCTAGACTGGCATGATTTTCCGGAAATGCTTTGAACAGAAAAGTTTTCCGTTAAAAACATTTTCGGAAAAGAGCATCTAGATTGGCACGGACACTTTTCTGCAAAAACACTTTTTGCGGAAAAGCGTCCGTGGCCAATCTAGACGCGCTTTTGCACAAAAAAGCCCCAATCGCCATTTTTGTGATCGGGGCTTTTTTGCGCAAAACAAATCTCTGCTGTCTACACTGGCCCTTTTGCGCAAAACTTTTGCACAAAAGGGACTTTTGCCCGAACGGAAGCAGCATAGTATTTCCGCAAAAAGCACTGATTTCTTACAGTAGGAAGTCAGTGCTTTTGCGGAAATTCAAGTGGCCAGTGTAGACAGCTGGCAAGTTTTTCCGGAAAAGCAGCTGATTTTCCGGAAAAACTGGCTAGTCTAGACACAGCCCTTGTGTGCAGTGTTCTCTGTAAGCTGGGTGCTTGAGTGAGATTCAGATGCTGCCCAGCTAATTAGCAGAGCACCCACAGCAACCCACAGCAGGCAGCATGTGTTTCTACAGGTGGTGCACATCTGCACATGCCTCAGTGCACATAACAAAATGTATTCTGTGCATGGATGGAAAAAATTAGAGGGCACATTGCTTGCATGTGATTGCTGACCAATTCTAATACCTATGTGCTGGGAAGGAGGCATTTGCTGTATTGTATGTTTGTCTTGTGGAACGTAGGACGAGTCTAATGTCTGAGCGTACAATGTTTGTGTGTTGTTATGAAGGGGTATGGAAGATTTTGATACAGCTTGTGTACATGTGAGCTGCCCTGTGACTCTGTTGGCGGGGCCGTGTGCTCTCGGGCAGGTGGCAGGGGGAAGTCTATGAGAAGGTTTAAGGGACAGACTGGGTTTCCAGGGGGAGATCGGGTTTGCAGGCAGTTGCCGACTTGTGCGGGCAGAGATGCTGCTGAGGAGGACTGTGCTGGGCTGGTTGCCTGTGTGCAGCATGGACATAAGGGCTCAGGGCTATTTCTGGGGCTCTGCTGCGTGACTGAGCACAGCCAGCATGGGCTCATCACACATTCCTGAAAGCGACCGGGATTTCCCCCTCATTTCCTGCACTCTCTCCACTTTCAACAGCAGTGCCAACTCGCAAGTGCCACCCTCTCCGCAGAACCTTCCATCCCTGGCCAACAGGCGCTGAGCTGGGGGGATGTGATTGTTCTCATTCAAGCCCCATTCAGTGGCGCCTCCGCAAGCCGATGGGCCTGGCTTTGCTGCACAGCTTCCTCATCCCGGGGGGTAACGCGCTGGGAAGAGTTCAGTACCTCCCCTACAGACCGCCTGCTTGGAGAGGGTGACTCAGGTCTGTTCCCAGCTTGCTCAGCTGCTCTCTGGATGTTCTTTGTTGACATCTCTGTGTGATGGGTTCGGGCAGGTGACGGGAACCTTCTTTTGGTTGGGGGCCATTGACCCACAAAAAAATCAAACCAACCCCCCCCCAAACAAACCCTCACTGATGTGGCCCCTGATTGAGAACGACACTCCCCACATTCCCCTTGCACACCAGAACCTAGGGGGGCCCAGGCTAGTAGACTCTGTGATCCAGCACCGTGGGAGGATAGTGGGGGCGGGAGGGATGAAGTGCCAGCGTGGGCTCCCTAATACTGGGGGAAGCCCCAAGCCTTGTGGGCTGAAGATCCAGGCTAGCCGAGGGCCGGATTCCCCATCCCTGAGTTAGGGGCTGGGTGTCTGTGTAGAAAGAGTCAGAAACCCTGGTAGGCTCAGGTACACTGGACATACGATGGAGATTTACATGTTTAGTTCATCACTTGCCATCTGGCTTAGGCCAGAATGGATTTAAAGGTGTTACCATCCAAAGGCTGCCTGTGTGAAGTAACCTGCCCTCTGCGGGTGGCCACACCACTGTACTGGCACCATTATTAGCAGTGCTAGCAGACAGGCCAGGAGCTGAATGGGGAGTGAAGGCTGAATGTCTGTCTAGTGCCTCCTGCAGGTAACGGGCTGGGGGCCTGCTGATGGGCGTGGAGGGGACAAATGGGGCTATTGCCCTGGGGCCCAATGATTCAAAAGGGCCTAAAGCTCCTGTACGGAGCTCTGGGCCCTTTAAATTGCAGCTGGAGTGCTGGGCTGCATGCTCCAGGCAGCTCTCTGGGCTGGCAGGAAGAGGCATGTTGGGCTGGTTGCCCCAACTCCACCCCTTTCACCCAAGGATCACCCTCTTCCAGTAGCCATGCCCTCCTCCCCCATTGCCCAGGAGCCCAGAAATCCTGTTGGCCCCCCTGAGTCTTATCTAGATTTAACACTGCAGCGACACATCTGCAGTGCAGTGCTTCAGGGAAGATGCTACCTACACTAATGGGAGGCCTTCTCCCATCGGTATAGGCAGTCTGCTTCCCGCAGACCTGAGGTAGAAATAAGAGATCCTCCGGAAAAGGGCTTTATTCCGGAGGATCGCGCCAGTCTAGACGCTTTTTTTTTTCCGGCTTTTCCCCAAGCAGGAAAAAAAGCGGTGGACATGTTTATTTAAATCCGGCGGGGGATATTTAAATCCCCCGCGGATTTCCCTATCCTGACTTACCTGATTTGCATCCCTTTTCTGGAAATTGTGGCCAGTGTAGACGTAGCCCTAGAGTGTAGACCAGTGTACACTCTACGTTTTTCCATACATGTGCATAGTACATTTTGTTGTATGCACCACGACATGTGTGGATGTGCATCACCAGTAGAAACGTATGCTTTGGGCGCTCTGCTTATCAGGTGGACAGCATCTGAATTGCTCCTTGGGGATAGGAGCTCAGAAAGACGAAGATCGAGAACCCTGGCTGTAGATAAACTCGTTTCTGGTGCTCTCCCTACAGCACCTGCTGTCAATTACCTTCCCTCCCACCTCTCCGTCATTAGATCCAGAACCCCAAGATGAGTGACCATTGCTCAGGCTCTAGAGAAGCCATGCAGGCTGGATAGCTGTGCTAGTGAGAGAAAGAATGTAAAAAAACCTACCTCATACGACCACACGGGTAGTGCTTCTAATCCAGGGATGGGCAACCATGAACAGTGAGTGGGCCACATGAGTGGATCTCCTTCACCTCAGTGGACTGCAGCAGCCTGTGGCCCACTGTGGTTCCACCTGTGGCCCCCCGTCTGCCCCTTCTCTCACGCACCTCTGGCACATTGGAGCCCTGTACTTACCTTCTCTTCTCCCTCCCTCCAGTCACCTGATTTGCGCTCCATCCCCGCTCCTACACCTCCCTACCAGGGCTAGAACACTGTGAACAGCTGATTTGCAGTGTTCAAGCTGTGGATGGGAGGGAGTGGGAGGAGCAGGGACAGAAAGTGCTCCGAGGGCGAGGGAGGTGTAGGAAGTACAGGGCTCTTGGGGGAGGGGAGCAGTCAAGGGGTCCTCGGGCCGTTGCCGGCCACTGTTCTAGTCTGTCAGTGTGCTGCCTCTGGCTGTGGCCATTAATAAAAACATTTACTCCCTTCAAAGCTCCCTACAGCATTAATTAGTGAATCTTGGCACTATTTGGGAGAACAGAGACTCTTGTAGCTAAAGCCCAGCAGATCTGGGTTCTAGCCTACATCAGAGCTAGGAATTTTGGTGTGAGCTTGGACCAGTTGTGTAGCCTTTCTGTGCCTCACTTTCCCTATTTATAAAATAAGGGTAATATTATTGACTCCCCTTGGGGTGTGGCGGAAAGGCTTCTGTGTTCCCATGATGCTGACAGGCAGCTATTGCCAGGTAGGGCCTCCCAAACTGAACAGGGCAAAGGATGCAGAGCCAGCTTGGGGGCGGGATGATAAACCAATAACCTATCCTCCTGGGAATTCTGGAACGCACTGTGGCCGCCAGCCATTCGTTGGGCCTCAAAGCAACCTCCGATGGCTCAGGAAAAAATCAGAATTTTATTGAGCTGCCTCGTGAGGTTTGACACCTCCTTTACCAGTGTGGAAATGGGTCTGAGTCTCAAATGAAAGGCAGAAGTCCCCTCCCCCCATTTACAGGTGAACAGCTGAGCCAGAGGTTAGGGGGTGCAGGGGCCCAAGTGGTTTTTGCATTCATAACTGAAGCAGCAAGGCCAGAGGTACAGGGGCTATGAACGGAAGGGCCTAGAAGCAGGGGTGCAGAGTCTCCACAGGCCCCTGGGCAAAGTGTGTGTGTGTGGGAGGGGGCAGCTCCATGCTCCCAAATGGCGCGTGGCCTTGGGCAGGAAGGGTGGAGGTGGGGCAACCAGCCCTCACTGCTGCCTGGAGTACGGTGCCCCTCCCTCCCAGCCATCAGAGGCTTACAGAGTGCAAGGCTGGCAATCTGGTAGCGATTTAAATGGCCTGAGGCTCCAGCTTCTGCAGCTGCTTCAGTTGCAGCCATGAGCCCTGGACCCCTTTGAATCGCCAAGCCCCTGGTGAACTGCCCCCTTTGCCCCTCACCCCTTTGGTGGGCCTGCCAGGTGGTGCCATGTACTGCTAGGCCCAGAGGTGCTGGGGCTATGAACTGCCAGGCCCAGAGGTGCTGGGCTCAGCCCTGGCACACGTTAAACACTAAGGGTTCGTCTACATTGGCACCCCTTTCCGGAAAAGGGATGCTAATGAGACGAGTCGGAATTGCAAATCCGCGGGGGATTTAAATATCCCCCACGGCATTTGTATTTACATGGCTGCCCCTTTTTTCTGGCTTGGGGATAAGCTGGAGAAAAGCGCCAGTCTAGATGCGATTCTCCGGAAAATAAGCCCTTTTCCGGAGGATTTCTTATCCTACTTGAAAGGAATGGGATAAGAAATCCTCCGGAAAAGGGCTTATTTTCCAGAAAATCGCATCTAGACTGGCGTTTTTCTCCTGCTTATCCCCAAGCCGGAAAAAAGCGGCAGCCATGTAAATGCAAATGCCGTGGGGGATATTTAAATCCCCCGCGGATTTGCAATTCCGACTCGTCTCATTAGCATCCCTTTTCCGGAAAGGGGTGCCAATGTAGACTAGCCTAAGGCTGCATCTAGACTGGCAAGTTTTTCTGCAAAAGTGGCTGCTTTTGCGCAAAAACTTGCCAGCTGTCTACACTGGCCACTTGATTTTGCACAAAAGCACTGACGTTCTACTGTCCGAAATCAGTGCTTCTTGCGTAAATGCTTTGACGTTCCCGTTCGGGCAAAAGCTCTTTTCTGGATATGTTTTTGGGCAAAAGGGCCAGTGTAGACAGCTAAAACCTGTTTTGCGCAAAAAAGCTCCGATGGCGAAAATGGCGATCGGGGCTTTTTTGCGCAAAACCGTGTCTAGATTGGCACGGATGCTTTTCCGCAAAAAGTGCTGAAACTTTTCCATTAAAAGCATTTGCGGAAAATCATGCCAGTCTAGACGTAGCCAACGTGGCTGGTGCAAAGTGCAACTGAGAGAACCACGAGTAGATCTGAGGCTTTGGTATTGCACAACCTTTGCAGTGCCACTGCCAGCTGCTTCATGAGGAAGGCCTGAAACATCTCCAAAGGACACCACTGGGGCGCACAGTGACTGCTGGAGATGGGGAAGGTTCCCCATCCCCTCAGCGGGGGAGCAGCCTGCTACCTCCTGATGCAGACAAGCTGACAGCGCTGGCCGAGCTGCCCCGGGTAAGCTGGGGAAAGAGCAGACCTAGGAAGCCAGGCTGGGTTCAGGAAAGCACCGTGCGAACGCTCTGCCCCCTGCCTCCCTCCACCTCGCGACTACCCAGCGCCCGCCTCTGCCGACAGAATATATAGCTCGGCTGAACCAACGCCGCGGTCCCTGCAGGGGGAGAGACAGGCTGAGCCGGAGCCAAGGAGCCGCGGGCGCGGCGCAGCTGGGGCCGAGGCCGGGTAGGGCTGTATCCCGACGCGCGGGGCTGCGGGCGGGGTGTGGGGGGGTAGCGAGCGGATGGGGCGCGCGGGGGGGGCTGAGTGCTGCCCTCCACCCCCCGGCGGCCCGACAAGCAATGGTAGGAGCCGAGACCAAAACAAAGCAGGGTGGCAATAAAAGGCTGCGGCGGCAGCCGGCCGGGCTGGGTGCGGGGGAGACGCTCTGGGGGTGCGGGGCTGTGCAGCCGCCCGGGCAGTGCGCAGCGGGGCTTGTGCCGGGCGGCAGGGGAGACGTGCGCTCCAGGTGCCCGAAGTCAGCGCCGGGGGCGCAGGCAGGGCGGTGCGCTCCGGGGACCCTCAGTCCGTCCCGGGAGCGGAGGGGGGCCGAGCTGTGCCAGCGGCTGGCTCCCTGCAGGGCGCAGAGCTCCCGGTGCCCGAGGAGGCGCGCTCCGGTCCCGCGGCAGGAAGGGGAACCCCAGTCCCCGGGTACCTAGCGCTCCGGGAGGGGGGAGGATCCAGCATCCCGGCGGCCGGGCGCCCGCTGAGAAGAGCGCCTCTCCCCCGGCCCGCCGCTCCGTTCCTGCCACAGGCCACCGGCCGGGCCGAGGTAAGCGCTGTCCCCGCCGCGCAGGGGAGGGAGACCAGCCCGGGGCTGCCGAGGAGGAGCATGCGGCCGCAGGGGGGCTGCAGTTGGAGGAGAGGGAACCGGCAGAGCTGCAGCTGCAGGGGGGTGGACGGGAGCGGGTGGGGAGGAGGGTCCTAGGTTGGCGTTTTAGGGGCCGGGAGGGGGTGCCAGGAGCGCACGACTGGAGCAGGATTCCAGCTGCCCCGGCTCCAAGGCTCAGCGGACACTTTAGGGCTCCCTTGGTCACTTGCCTCCCGGTCCCAGCGCTTCGCCTCCTCCCCGCCGGCTCTGCCAGTGCCGGTGGGGCTGGACTGCCAGGCCTGAGTGTGGGATGCGATGGCTGCAGCTGATCGTCCCTGGGCTGGCTCTGGGCTGGTTTTGCGAAGTTTCCCAAGGCGGTGACTGGGGCAGGCTCCCCTGGTCCTGGGGCAGACCCAGCAGCGCCGAGCCCCAGGCTGTGCGGGAGGCTTAGCAGCAGGGTGGAGACGGGGGTCAGGGAAACCCGTGTGCGTGTGTGGGGAAGGGGGTTATGGAGAATCGGGCTCTGATCCCGACTGAACGTGCCGCTGGGACAGGCTCCTGTCTTGGACAGTGGCCAGCCCCCCGGGTTTCAGAGGATGGTGTTAAGAGCCCGCAGGTCACTGGGCTCCCATCACAGGACATAGGGACGCTGCAGTGTAAGTCCAGGGGTTTAACTCGTGCCACAGTCTATCCCCTTTCCGTCCACACACAAATCCTGCTAACCTAGGCTTGGACCCAGGACCTCCTGAGGATGCAGGGTGCAGCCGGGAAGCAAGCTGGGACCCAGGGTTCAAACCTCATTGCTTTGCAATGTAGAAGCAACCTCAGTGGACTACTTTGGGTGGACTCTCGGAGTGGCCATGGGCTGACGTCTGTTGTCCTCTGGATAGCCCAGTTGGGTGGACGGTCAAGTTTTCCAACACTGCACCATGCACAAAGGACTCGGGAAAGCTGCGGTGTCCTGGGAAGTCTGGGAGGTGGGTGATTGGACTCGGGCTGGCGTAACGCAGTGCAGATGCTGGAGCTCCAGGCAGGGGTTCAGGGTTCGACAGTTCCAGCCTGAGGTTACAAATGGCGTAGAGGCCCGAGTCCTCCATTAACAAACGCAGGGTCTGGGAACTTGAGTTCCAGTGTAGTCAGACCCTAAGAGACCGGCTTTGTGCAGATCTTAATGTGTGCGCCCCCCCAAACGAGCCCCATTGTTGATGATTATTGTGTATTGTTTCTTTGTATTGCTGTTGCTCCTGGAAGCCTCAGTCCTGGAGCAAAACCCCATGGTGCTAGGCACTGCACAAACAGAACAGGACGAACTCCTGCTCCCAAACATTTTACTGTTTATTATTAAAGTGTGAGGAAATGGGCTGGAGCGACCAGACTTTCCAAAGTGCTGGGCACCCACAGAAAACAAAGAGCTGCTTGGAGCTGGGCTCTCTTGGAAATCTGCCTCTAGGGTGGCTAGGGACGAGGCTTTTTTGTGAATGGGGGCCCATGAGAATCCGAGACAAAACCCTCCATTAGGACTGGTGCTGGGTGCTACACATGCCCTGTATGGAGCTCTAGCTCTGTCCTGTTCCATTGGTGTCTCACACAAAGCTGTCCTTGTACTGCTCCCGGCAGTAGCATGCCAATTATTTTGCTTCTGCTTATGCAATTACTGGAATAGCATTTTGACAGCTGAACCGAGTCTGTTAGGGTTTAATGTAATATACCAGCAAATAAGAACCTTTTAAAAGCAGGCTGGTTCATGCCCGGTTTTACATCTGGAGGCTGCAGGATCAATGAAACGGGGTGAGGAGGTGTGTGTTGGGGGATAATTCCATCAATTTGCTGCTGTTGTGCTTGAATCAGACATGCTGCAGATGACAGAATAAACACACACACACAATTTACTACCCTACCAAATTCAATACAAAAAACCCTCTATCCAAAATTGGAGTTCGATTTTGGAACTTGGTTCTGTTCTTTCTTATGAGACCAAACTTCATTCAGGACCCCTCCATGTCACCCAAGCCTCCTCCCAGCACCCCTGTCAGGCACTGATAAAGATATCTGCAGCAGCAGCTTCTCTCTCTTTCTCTCTGATTGCTCTTTTAGGCTGAGTCTGGAATGGAAACCTAGCAACACAGTAACTGTATTGTGGGGAAACGTTTCAATAACTGGATTTCTTTTATCATACTCAGAACATCTTCAGAGGCTAGAATCATCAAGCCAGTCTCTTTAGCACCTTGCCGAGGCTTATAGGTCGAAAGGCTCAGAGCTGGGAATGATACAGACGTGGGCTGGTGAGAGAGACAACAGATGGGATAAGTCTCTTCGGTATGGTGAAAGATCTGCCTCCCGCTTGCCCACGTCGCTCCCCCTGGAAAGATTGCTGTTCCTATGAGGGGAACATTTCAGTGGGGAGGGACAGTTCGTATGTAATAGAAAAATCATTCAAGGGGAAACTAGCCATCAGTATTTGTGACTGTTTCCCCTAGATACACACTAGGAAAAGCTAAGGGACAAATGGCCCAAAGCAATATTGAATGGCACAATATGTGCGATCCTCATCGGGGCGCGGGAAATAGTATCCGTATTGTTCCAGTCATGCACCAGAATGGATAATCTGATTCTGTTTCTGCAATACATGGGGCCAGATTCATCCCTGGTGTAACTAAACTGAAGGTGCTCATTACATCATGGATAGATTTAGCTCTCTGGGCTGGAATCTGACATTCTTACATGCAGGGACTTTATCCTGGGACTGGACCCTTTGATCTGAGTGTGCTATGACACTGTTCATGGTGAGTAAGGGCGAAAGAACCCGAGCCTTTAGATCCATGGTGTCCAACACACTAGCCGCAAGTGGCTATTTGGCCAGTTGAATGTGGATAGTTGGATCACAAAATTATTTACGTTTTCAGAATAAAGTGTCTAGTTTGCTATAGCAGTAGCCACTATAGTAGCTACTGCTTCGGAACTGGTTGGACACCACAGATCTAAATTCAGTGTTTTAAATAGTGCACAATTAAATGACTGACTTGACATGGACAGAGCCTTCACTTGGTTTATCTAGAGCTAGTCACTGTGTTCAAGGAAAAACCTTACTCTCTCTCTCTCTCTCTCTCTCTCTCTCTCTCTCTCTCTCTCTCGGGTGTTCATCGTTCATTGCCTACAGATCGGAAAACTGCATTTTGTTTAATACTTTGCATGGTATGAGTGTGTAGGGGTAGGCTTGGTGGGTGTGGTAATGTGAGAAATTATGTAAGGATGTTAATTTGTGGGTGTGGATATGGGGTTAGCATGTGGGAGGGTGTCGGTGAGCTCTCCTCCCTCTCTGCTATGACAAAATCCTCTTATGATGCCAGAAATTCAAGATAAATAGTCCGCTGCTTATACAAAACTTGCCTGTTGTGTACAAGTACCCAGTGAATAAGCTTATTGGAAACTGGAGTGGGATTGGTGTTCTGGCCCTGGCTGCCTATGGAATATGTGGATAAGCAGTGATTTTTATTTCTGCAATTAGAGCTGGGCATACCGTGAGCCCCCATGTCTCAGAGTGATGTTGCTGCGATCTTAGTGCATGCCCGTGCACAATAAGCCCTGGCATGGTTCTCTTAGCAGGGAACATTTAGCATGGAGTTGGTTTAATCCTCTAATCTTATCAAGCGATGACATAAATTAGAACTCAGTGGTTTAATTCATTTTTTAAAAAAAATCAAACCCTATTATATTTGTCTGTGTAGAGCGTATGATTTCTCCTTTCATTTGGTTCATAGGCTTATTTTATTATCCATTGTTTGTCTAACAGCCTTTAACTATGGATACAGGATTGGTGGTGAAAGGTACCCAGTAATTGGGTCTCCTCTTCTATATGTTTATCTAGTATTCATGTAAGTTGTTTTAAAAGCTCAGGCCAGTGAAGTTTGAATGAGAGAGATCTGCATGGCATCCCCCGCTCTTGAGAATCTGACACTGTTGCTGGTTTGGCATATGAGGGAGACCGTGGGAGTTGTAGGTCTTAGGGAGAAATCCCATTTATTTCTTGTCTCCTTTACATCAAGAGGAACAGGCAATGCTCTTATTTTACTGTGCTGAGAGATAATGGAGTCATCAGCAGGAGAACGGCGGTCTATACGTGTCAGCAAAGGGCAAGGGGATTGTATGTCCATGAGGCTGAGCAATGAAACGTTAGCTCTAATGGCCCCTTTCAGCGTGCGTGCGCTCACACACACACACACACGCACACACACACAACCCTAATACTCTCTCTTTAATGGCTGATGCACAGTTCAGTCATCTTGCTGGAGATGCACACCTGGGTGAATTCTCCCTGTCTGGTCCCTGTCCTCATGAATCTCTTTTCCAAGGGCCAGATTCTGCTTCCCTTATTCACATTGGGCAGCACCGTACTTCTAAATTCAGGATGGGGTGTCACTCCAGCAGTAAGGAGCTACCCCGCGGATGTGACTCAGCAATCACGGAAGAGTCATTGCTTTCAAGGGGCTGTGAATCAATCCCAGGGCAAGTCAGGGAGGCAAAATCTGGCTCTAAACTAATAACAGAAGAACATGAAAAATCCCGGGCTTCATTTGCAACTCCGGTAGCCTACATTACCACCCTAGTTCGAACTAGGGTGGTAGTGTAGGCATACCCCCAGTCCCCATTGCCGCTGAATTCTGTTCATTTCCTTTGACTTTCATGGGCCTAGACTGGGTTCTGCAATCCTGATCCAGAATATTCATAAGTGCGTGTTTAACTGTGAGCATGGAGTCATCCTACTGAACATAAGAATGGCCAGACTGGGTCAAACCAAAGGTCCATCTAGCCCAGTATCCTGTCTTCTGATAGTGGCCAATGCCAGGTTCCCCAGAGGGAATGAACAGAACAGGGAATCATCAAGTGATCCCTCTCCTGTCACCCATTCCCAGCTTCTGAGAAACAGAGGCTAGGGACTCAATCCCTGCCCATTGTGGCTAATAGCCTGTTGATGATCCTATCCTGCATAAATTTATCTATCTCTTTTCGGAATCCTGTTATAGTCTTGGCCTTTTCAACATCCTCTGGCAAGGAGTTCCTCAGGTTAAGTGTGTGTGTGTGTGTGTGTGTGTGTGTACGTGTACTACCCTTTGTTTTAGACCTGCTTCCTATTTCATTGGGTGACCTCTAGTTTTTTTTACTGAAAGCAATGTACTAAAGATTTAGGTGTGGCTAGACAGCCTTTCTGACCCAAGAGCTGGTGATCTCTCTAAGAGCATTGATGATGATATTCTGCATGATGCTGCCATTAATACACTTCTGCAGCATCATCAGGTAAGTGGTGGGTTTGTTTTTTGGATGAGATCTCTGCATCACACATTGAGTCATGCAGAATAATCTATAGACAACTAGAGTGTTATACCAGAAATGGAGGAGGTAGGGGAATACAGATCTTTGAAAGAAACTGTCAAAACAAGCCACAAATATGTAATTTTGGTTGTGTAGGACCTGTGGGGCTTTGTGTGTGTGTGGAAATAAAAATGCTAAACTGGTGACAAAAATAGAAGCAATCTATTCCTTGGAAGCATCCCTTTAGAGGAGTTAAAAAACTCTTCCTTGAGAGGAAGAGCAGAGCAGATTCTCACTCCAGACACCAGATAAAGGCTAAAATAAGAATATATCTGAGTGGTTGGAATAGTCTGGTGTTTCAAGAAAACATGACCTTTTTTCTTTTTTTTACCTGTGTATTTTTCAGTGCTGGATTTTTGTCCCTGACCTTTCACTTCATCCCAGGTCAGCAAAGCACTTAAGTGCATGCTTGTGTAACCGGCACATCTGCTGTCTCCTGTAGTGGCACCTAGACCACTTATACAGAGAAAGAATGAGTTTGCTCTACAATGTGAGTTGAGAGTCAGCTGGCTTTTAGCTGAAGCTGTAGAGGCTCATGCACTAAGCTCCAAAGGTCCCAGATTTGGTTCCGCCTGTTGGTGTAACACCTAACTTCAAGCACGCTCTCGGAGCTTGCAGTTAAGCATGTGCATTAATGAATAAGAATGAATTCAAGCCTATGCCTAGATGCTTTGTTGCACAGGGTCCTAAAATAGGTACATTCCACCAGGTAAGAGACTCATTGGAAGCCAATTGGATGTGAGTTCACTGGCCCAGGGGCTGTGTGAAAGTGTGTGTGCAGGGCCTGGCACGTTAGGAACCTAATCTTGGCTGGGGTGTGTTAGTGCTGCAGTAATTCCAATCCTAGCTGATGGAATGACTTTTATGGAGCCCGATGGGATTTGGAAAAGGATCGGAAAGAACGGACCCGTTTTAAAAGTCTGTTTTCCATTCATTAAACTAAGGATGTGAAGGACTAGTCAACAGGCGAGTCGACTAGTCGCTTCCCCTCCCTCTTGCTGCCTCTAAGAGGAAGGGGGACTTCAAAGCGACAGCACTGCTTGGAGCCTGGGGCCAGACCCTGGACTCCACATGACGCTGCTGCTTTTGTAAGGCTGTGTGCAGCCCAGGGCCAGCTGGGGCGTCCCCAGGCTGCACGTGGCGTTTCAAAGTGGCAGCGCCCTAGGGCTGTTGCTACACTTCAAAGGCGGAGGCTCCCTATCGACTAATTGAATCGTCGATGTGAAATGCACCGACGATTCGATCAGTCAATTAGTCGATATTTAACATCCCTACATTGAACCAGAGCCCATGGATGTAGAAAGGGCAGCAAAGCAATTCCAAGTTCCTACCTGACAATCTTATTTGACCCAAGAGAAGACACAGAGCTGCTTTCTTTGTCCCGTCTTGAATAGAACAGCCAACCCTTTCGAAGGGGCTTTACCCTGTGGACCTGGCTTGCTTCCCAATATTCCTGAACTTGTTTACCAAATCAACACTGTATTGTGGCTCAATAAACTCTCTCCCCCAAGCTGTCCGAGCCCTGGACTTACTTTGTGCTCCCAGGTGCCAGGTTTTCCTGTGAGGCTGGGGGAGGAAATGTGCTCTCAGATGAGCAGTGCAGGCTTCCAAGGTCCTTGAGCATCCTGCATGTGGAACTGCTTCCGAAAGAGAGAAAATACAGTAAGACTGTCGCCATTCACCTGTGCAGAGAGAAAACCTGAGTCTGCTAGCCGTGCTCTGATGCAACTTCCATTGGGTTCAGTAGTTGGGCCTGAGTGAAGTAGGGATGTAAAATCCCAATTAATCAATTAACTTGGGGCAGGGAACCTATTTTTGAATTGGGGAGCTGCTGACCCATGGGAAAAATCAGTTGGGGGGGGGGCACACACACGTGAGAAGCCAACTCCTCCAAAACCTCACTGATGTGGCCCCTGACAGAGAAGGAGAAGGACACGCCCCTCATTTCCTTTGCACACCAGAGCCTAGTGGGGCCCAGGAGGGGAGATTTTGTGTGCGCCAGTCCCTCAGTAGGTGCAGGATCCCCAATGCTAGGAGGGGAGCCCTGAGCCTCGGTGGCTGGATCCAGGCAAGCTGGGGGCTGCATCTAGCCCCCTGGGCCTGAGGTTCCCCACTCCGAATTAACCAGTTAAATGGTCGGTAACATTTAACCGGTTAACCAACCCGGTGCTGGGGCTGGCTGCTGGGGCTGGAACAGCCCTCTGCCTATGGCAGGCCACGGGTGAGGAGCTGATCCTGGGGAACCAGTTAACCTGGTAAGCATCAGCTGGCACAGTTACCCCTTCACAGCCCAAGAGGGTAGGATCTTGGTCCCTGAGTGGGAGCATTAGCTGTTGAGGGCTGTGACTCTCAGGTGGCTTGTTTAGTTCCACCGCTTGAACAGCTGTGGGGTTGTCTGTGGGGGGACTCCACCATGCAACGCGAGCTCTTCTTAGACTTCCAGCTACGATGCCTAATCCAGGCTGTCTGTGGGTCTCTTCCCATGCTCATTGCAGATGGTTTTGGCAGTGGGATTGGGCGATCTGGAAGGTGGTGTCCAACAGGCTCTTCCGTCTCTGCTCTGACCCATTCAGACATCCCTTCCATCCCGGAAGGGCACAAACGTCCCTGAGCTCTGTGGCTTTTCCAGCAGGCGTGGAGTCCATAGACCGTTCCCTTCCGAGGCCCCGTTTCTGGCCAGGTGCCAGCTCTCTGCGGACAGCTAATTGAGATGGTGGTGGCAGGGGGTGGCTTTGCTCAAAAGCTGTGCAACAGTTTCATTAATTGGAAGCCTCCTGTGGCTGGAGTTGGATGTGCTAATGAAAGTAGCTGGAAACCTGCTCCTCTTGAGTACATGCAGCATCTTGCGTTCTCTGCGAATAATGACCTGTTTTGCCTTATGGCTCAATGTCTCCGTGGCAGCAGTGTGGCTGACGTGCACACGTCAGGCCCCATAGTGAATCAAAATCATCATAGTTCCCCTATGAGGATGAACTGTGGAAGTTTTGTCCCCTGCAGACTTTGATGGGGTCAGAGTTTGTCCCGTTGTTTCAAGGTGATGCAGATGCAATGGAAAGGGCTTGAGCAGCGTTTCCCAAAATGTGGTCTGTGGCCCAGTACTGGTCCTTAGAAAAAAAAATACCAGTCCTTAGAACAATTCTCACGCACGATCCTATTAATTTGTGTGATGGGGTAGCAGCACCCCGCACTGCCAAGCACGGCGGCGTGGCCCTCATGGGAGAGAGCCCGCCGCCACGGCATCTCTGCTAGGCATGCTCCTGGGCGACGGGGCTAGATCCGGCGGGCGCTAGGACCCAGGGAGAAGGCCGGGCGCCAGGCGCATCGATGCAGAATGCCTGTGGGAGCCGGTGCTGGCCGATAAAGTGACCAGGAGGGGGGAAGGGCGGAACAACTCACTGGACAGGTAGGGCCAGTGACACAATTTATTTGCTTAATGAATATGCAAATATGCAAATAAATGTTACTGGTCCTCCAAAAGCTTGTGAATGGGTTTACTGGTTCCCAGTATCAAAAAGATTGGGAACCACTGAGCTAGAGCCTGAAACTCTAGTGTGCAGCAAAACTAGACCAGGGTGGATTTGATTTAAATCAAAGTGATTTAAATCACTCGTCAGGAAGACTTGATTTAATCATGGTTTTCTACATAAAAGTGTGTTCTCATTGGTTGTTATAACCTTATTACATATACTTCACAACTCCGAGAGAGATGTAGGTTTCATTTTTAGAAGGTACACACTATACATTTTTAAACGGTGATTTATTTTGGAAACTTTTCAGATTAGTTTTATGGCTACACCAGAAAATGAATGATTGGTTACTTCATTTACCAAAGGCAATGGAACCAGATATTTATGAAACAATTGGGTGGTGAACTATCTCCAATTCAACAGGTTAATCATTAGTATTCAGAGCATTTTCTTGCCAAATGGTATTAAAAGAACATGAGCAGACAGACACATAAATTGTTTTATTTAACTAAAATAACGACATTATGTATTCTAGATTTTTTTTCTTCAACAGCAAACCTCTAATATTTAACAAAACAAGCATATGCATTTTTGAATTTAGCTAAACATTCAAGATTTTTAAAATCTGTCTTTGTTAAAATTGTTTTTAACTAAAATAGGGATTGATTCCGTGTATACAAATTTGCAGAGGGGACAGTAGAGTGGAAGTCTTTAACTAAAATAGGGATTGATTCTGTGTATACAAATTTGCAGAGGGACAGTAGAGTGGAAGTCTATTTCTCATCTCTCTATAATTTATTTAAAAATGTTTTTGCTGTTAACAAGCATGTTCTCTCTGAAGACCCAAATTCGCAGTCTGAGAACTGCAAAACTAAGCATCTCTGATGGTATTTTCTAGACTGAGCACTGAATTTCATTGGGTAGATGGAAAGACTAACCTAAATAGTCTATATAGAAGCCTTTGGAACCCCATAAGAGTGGGTCCCTAATCCATGAACTTGGAACTCATGTACAAAAATGTTCTTAACCATTACATGACATGTATCATCTCTACTATAGAATTAGAATTTATAATCCCTATTCCATGCTGAGAGATCAGCGAGTGACAACACGCCTTCATTAAAACGATCTTTAGATAGGTTTTTCCTCAAAACATTTGATCAAAAATCTGATTTAAATACAAATATTTTTAAATAATTGTTTTTTTTTAATCCACCCTGCTTGTGACTGAGACCCAGCACATTCATTTCACTGGTGCAAATGGCAGTCTAGATCTTCAGAAGGAGGGTGGAAGAGGGAAAGAGGAATTAGCTGCTTTTTAGGTCAGGGGAGAAGAAGCATCTCTTGTAGCACTGCAGGGTGTGTGTGTGTGGGGGGGGGGGGGTTGTTTTGTTTGTTTTTTAAGGCGTGGCAAGACATAGAGGTGGTTCTGGATCATGCTAGTGCTGTGCCTTTTGGGATTCATCCTGGCCCCATAGATCAGATGTAAGAAGCTCACCACTTGATAGGGCTGTTGGTGGGTTTGGGGAAAAAGAGGCTGGCATGGAGGTGTGGCAAGATTCTAGGTTTCTTGCTTTGCAGCTGGCATGTGATGGTGCTATTCTGGGAACCGGCAGAACAAACAGGTACCCCGTCTCCTCCTACCCGTCCCTTTTTGGGAAGAGACTTTGGCGTCTGTGCAGCATAGACAGCTGTGGCTTTGTGATTTACCGTTCATCAGAGATGAAAGAGTTGAACCTCACTTTCATTTTTGGATGTAAAAACATCCAGCTTTTCCATTGTGATATTAATTTGGTCCTTGGGTGAGTGAGCGAGTGGCCGTCTGGATAGAATTACATGGGATGGGAAGATGACAATCAGCAGGCTATAGTTATTACTGAATATGAGCTATTTATATTGCGCTCACCAGCCTGCGCTTCTGTCTATTAAGGCGCGTGGAGTAGCTTTATTTTCTATAGGTCTCTGGAGTAAATGGTTCTACCCAGACAGCAGCTGGGACAAGCAGCAGAATTAGGATTTAACAGCCTTTGTTTGGTGTTTGGACCTTCTTGATCTCGGCGCTCTGAGTTCTCAAGCTGTGAGGGTGGGGGGCATTGTCCTGGGTGCCTCTTATCTGGCAGGCAGCTTTACCCACTCCCCCCTAGTCCCCTTCAGCTTTCAGCAGAGAGTACTACCATCTTGACAGCGCTTTACTGTGGGGATGAGGGTCTCTGTGCAGATCCCATGGGGCTAAGGGCCTTAGGAAGCATGGAGTCAACACCCTAAGAGAACCTGCTGTTTTGTGAAACAGATACATGTAGAATAATGACTCAACCCCCGAGGTGCTGAGTGCACCTGACTCCTCTTGACGTCATAGGGAGCTGGGTGCTCAGCTCCTCATAGGACAGAGCAGGGTGTCGTTTGGGACCCCGCCTGCCTTCACTGATGTCAATGGCCAAGCTGCAGCTGACTGGAGAGAGCAGGGTCAGAGCCACCGTGTGCTGGAAGCACGGCGCCCTCCACTCCCATTGGACCTAGCAGTAGTGACATAGCAGCGTCTGTATTCGCTGGAAGCTGAGGGCCCGACACATCGTGGGCCAGCCACCCACAGGGGTTAGCTTGTGTCCTCATCCCGCTGGGATCGTTGGGAGCTGTATAAAGAGGGATGTCTGAAACTGGATACTGCCTGATTTCCCTTCCTCCTCCAAATGCAGGGCCCGGTTCGCCTGGTCATTGGTACCCCCGCCCCGCCTTTGATGGGGAGCAGCACTACTTCCTTGTCTTCTTCCCGAGACTAGCAGGGTCTCCCTCTCCCTAGCTGAGAGTGAAGAAGGCAGCCAGCAAAGACCTCTAAGCGGTCCCATGCACTTGCCATCAGCCCAAAGGCCTGGCAGGAGCCGAGAGGGGCAGGGTTTCATGAGCCCCAGGGCTCCGCGCAGAGCACGCATGGCATAGAACAGGGGACCTTGCATATGCTGGTTGCTAAAATCAGGATGCTGCAGATGGCTGTAACCTTGGACACCTGCCCCCTTTCTTCTTGTCTAGAGTTCTGTGTTTGCTGGGAGAGGAGGTGGAGGGGAGCAGGGCTGGAATACTTTCCCTGCCATCTGCCTTAAGGCATCAGACGCACGAGCTGGCACTGTTAATTTCTGATCTCTGCCAAACCTTGTTAATAGGGAACATTCCTGCTGGACTGACGGCAGTTCACGTTCCATGGATGCTATGGAGATAGGGAGGCGGCCGTGTGAGCAGGGTACAAAAATAGAGGCTCCGACAGTCGTCTGTCATTTTTTTTAAAAGCTGCTGATAGCTCTGAGTAGCTGTTGCTTTGTGCCGGGGAGTCAGAGGTGAGAATCGTTTGCTTGCGCACTCTGCCCTCGAGGGCTTGGACGTTACCGCCGCTGGGCCTGGATGCTGGTCTCAGTCACCCCAGGATTCACATGGGATACGTGCGCTCGGAATCCAGCCCTCGGATCACTGTGTGGCGGCTTTCAGTTTCGTCTGCTTGCAGCTGCCCTCTCCCTTCCTTCCCAGCATGCCTTTGCCTGGCACTCGTGTAGCTGGTACAAGAGCCCTCGGTACACTTACTTAGCCATGTGGCTGAGGTCGAGTCTCCGCTCTGCTGACTGACCTTGGGCAAGCTACCTACCAGCCTTGCCTGAGTCTCCTTCCCGGCCTGCGAAGGGGGCAAAAGACACTTTTTGCTGACTGAGATTAATCCGAGCCACTGTCTGTAAAGTGCTCGGTGCTGTTAAGGGAGGAGGGTGGTCACGATCCGCATTGCACCACAGTTCATGCATATGAGTGAGGGGACGTCTCTCCTATCAAAGTCAGGAACGACCTTCCTCCTTGTGAGGTCAGCAGGGCGTTTGTAGTGGAGGCAGAGGAGACACATCTGGGGATCCGTACGGGAAGAGGTCAGGAGAGCCTGACTGGAGGTGCTTCATTCATTCATGTGTACACATTGGTGCAGTCCCCCCACGGGTGTGAGTGAAAGGTTTGCACTGTCTCTGGTAAGAGGATAGGATTCAGCAATGCAAAGTGTTGGCTGCGCCGAGAAGGAGCTGCAGCATGCTGGCAGGTTGGTCCTTGTAACCCGGTGCTCGCTGTGAGGGATCGGCGTTTTAATGCTGGGGTAGAATCTATGAAGAGCTTGTAGCAGATCCTGATTCTCTCCTTTACTGGGAGGAAAGTCCCCCACCCCCACCTCCCTGAATCCAAGCACCAGCTTTTTGTTCCCTATTTAAAGAAGCCAAACAGCCGCCCAGGGAAGAAGGAGCTGCAATTGAACTCTAGCCCGTGGGAGAGTTGAAAGGCCTCTGAAGCTATGTCTACACTACACTGTTCTTCCGAAAAAAGAAGCAGAAAAAGCTATGCAAATTGCAGTTCACAATTTCCGTAGCTTTTTCCGGAATAAGTTTTTCTGACATTTGGCCTGTCTACACTGGGCCAAATGTCGGAAAAAAACCCTTTTCTGGAACACTCCTTCTTCCTCGTAAAATGAGGTTTACAAGGATGCCGAAAAGTGTGTCTGCTCTTCCAAAAAAAAATTTCAGAAGAGAAACCACAATCCCTGGATGTGGCAGAGTTTTTCCGGGATACCTCCAGTATCCCGGAAAAACTCTGTAGCGTAGACATAGCCCGAGAGATGCAAAGTGCAAGCCTCGCTCTTGCTTGTAAATCAAAACCAACCCAAACAGTTTTTCTTGAGACTTCCTCCTCCTCCTTCCCCCCTTCTCCCTCTGCACTCGCTCTCCCACTCATGCGTCGAGTTTCATCTCCAAGCCAATTTCCCTGGCTGAGTTGAAATGTAAAGGCGGACAGGCCCACGAGAGCATGAAAGTGACTCACTAAAACAGCGGACTGCATTTAAACGGAGCCTGGGAAGCTGAATAACCCAGGCCAAAGCTTGTTTCAAAAGCCAAATCCATTTTCTCTGTAGAGCTTGTGCAATTGCTTGAACGCTGGTCTTTCTGGTGCTTCCTGCTGGCTTGGAGCACCTTGGTACTGGGCCTGTGGAATGCAGAGATGTTTGAGTCTCTGGACCTCATGGGCTTTTTGCAGTGTCTGGGACGCTGTATGGGGATCCATGCCTGCATTTCAATAGAGACTTTGTGGCGTTCTGCTTCCTCTTCTGAAATCTCTCTTTGGAGGCTGGAATGCATGTCACGACCACCATTTTTACATAATCAAATGAATTCAAAGTTCTTAGATCAACCGCCCTTTCACACCTAACTGCTAACCCCCACATTTCGGCTCTAGTGGGCCATGCGTCTTTGTGGACAGAGGCTGTGGTCCTTGGTGTTGCTTTTTTGTTGTTGTTGTCACTGGTATCTAAACACCAAAGAACGGAGCACGCTAAACATTCTGCAGCATCACATGCAGGAATAAAGCACCGTTCGGGCGCGCTCTACACCGGCCGGTAAGCATTTTATTTCCGATGGAACCGCTTCTTCTGCAGATAAGTTTCCTTGTAAATCCGATGCTGCTACATGGAGCAAATTCCTCTGACAGTCACTGTGTAGTTACGTGGGAGGTTTGCCAGGTAACTTGCCTTGGACCTTGTTTAGACCCCAGTAACTGAGAACGAGGCTGAGAGCAGCGTTGGTAGTATGTCTGAGAGGACATTTCCAGTGGAAAAGCTTCTCTCTGTGTTCTCTCCTAGGTGTTCTAACTCACGGGGTTAAGACATCTCTACTGGCCTCAAATCTTTGACAGGACTCCAGTAAACTGAGGGCCTGATAGCTCCCTCAATTCCAACGGGAGCTGTGGCTCAGGTTGCATCTCCCAAATCTGGGGCTCTCTGGTCCAGCAGCATTGTGACTTGAGCCAAAGAGCCCCAGAAGCCAGGAATGGGAGCCAGCCGGGAGAACGAAGGGGCTGGGGAAACCTGGCTGGGCCAGGGAACCTCTGCTGGTAGCATGGCTAGCAGGCCAGGCGGTTGAGGCGCTCCAGCCCTAGCCCTACCAAGGGAATCTCTAGTGGCAGTGGGGCCTGGTGGTTAGGGATCCCTGCAAACCCCCAGTGGCAGTGGGGCCAGAGTGGCCAGGCAGCCCTGCCGGGAACCCCTGGTGACATCGGGATGGACAACGGGGGGAGCCCTGGCTGGCCAAGGTTAGTCAGGCAGCAGGAAGGCAGGAGCTGCAAGGAGAGGAGCGGGCAGCGGGGAAGCCATCAGGGGAGAATTGACCCTCCCTGGTCCGGGACCACTCGGCTCCTGAGGGCTCCGGACCAGGGAGATCCAACCTGTATCTGCACCTTGTGCAGGCAGCCAGTGCTGGGTCTACACCGGCTGGGAGCCAGCACTGAAAGGATGGAATTTAAAGAGCTGCACATCCAATGACTTGTCCAGGGCCACGTGAGTGAACGGGTGGCAGGGTCAGGAAGAGAACACAGGCCTGCCTGGGCTTGCGGTTCTGCGCCTTACCCACAAGGCCAGCCCCTAGCTAGCTACAGCGTTTGCCGCTGGCCTTCAGTAAGAAGGGGAAGCAGCGTCTCCGCCTATGAAGGGCTCTCAGAGGGCACGTGTAGGATGCGTCCCCTGGGCAGGTCCCCTCAGGTACCATGTGGGATATTGTTCGTGTCCTTCGTGCTGGGTCGTTGCACTGCATAGAGGCTAGGGGAAAACTCCATGGCCGTGTCCAGACTCAGGGGTTTTTTCGGGAAAAGTAGCCTTTTCCCGAAAAAACTTCCCCTGCGTCCAGACTCAAGCCGCGTTCTTTCGAAATTATTTCGAAAGAACGCGGCTTTTCTTTCGATGGCGGTAAACCTCAATTTACGAGGAAGAACGCCTCTTTCGAAAGTTCCTCTTTCGAAAGAAGGTGTTCTTCAATGTAAAGAGGCCGTCTTCGAAAGA
Source organism: Pelodiscus sinensis (assembly GCF_052426305.1). NCBI lineage: Eukaryota > Metazoa > Chordata > Testudines > Trionychidae > Pelodiscus > Pelodiscus sinensis. Next base: position 15,016,471 of record NC_143075.1, read on the forward strand.
GAGCATCCAGACTCGCTGGGTGCTCTTTCGAAAAAGCGGATTTCTCTTTCGAAAGATCTGCAGTCTAGACGCGATCTTTTGAAAGAGGCTTGCAGTCTAGACATAGCCCATGAGTCTGGATTTGGGAGGCTCCCCTGTAATCCGTTGAGTGTGTGGTAAGGGAGGCTGCCCCCTGCTCCATCCCATCTGGAGAGAGACCTTGTACCCCCACGCACCACAGCCTGGCCGGTGGTCAGCATGGGTCTTGCAGGAGCTGGGCTCCCTGTGGGGTGATTTTTCCCCTTCCAGGCAGCACCCCTTGCGGACTGGAGGGGAATCAGTACAAACTTATCAGCCATATTCTTGTGGGGTTCAGGGCTGTGTACGGGGGGGCAGGGGATACAAGGGGGAGCATCCTCCTGTTTCTTCACCTACCTGCCCAGCCCAGCTTTCCTCGGCAGCAGCTCCCACCCTGTGCTCTGGAGAGTGCAGCCTAGGGCCTGACCCGCCCGGGAACCTGCCCCTGGCTCTCAGGTTCTAGCCAGGCAAGCGCTGGGCAGGGGGGTAGCTCTTTGCAGTGGCAGCCTCTGCGAACGGTCTGCAGGGATGTGCTCACTGCAGGGCGGGAGCCCCTCATGTGAGTTACTGCAGGGCAGGCACAGCTGGCTGGGGCCCCAAGCCCTTGTCCGGGCAGGGCAGATGCAGATGGGCTGTTGAGGCATCTTCTCCCCCTCTCTGCCCCCATCCCTGGGGAAGTATTTGGTGAGTCACGATGCTGCCTCCCTCCCGCGCTTGGCCAGAGCTGTCTCTGGGTTTTACGCCTCTGCTTCCAGATTTCTCACTGATCCTGGGAAGATGAGAAATTAGTGCTAATGAATCTAATTCTGGACGTGGTTTCCATGCAAGGGGAGCAGCTGGCTGAACACATCTCTAAGGCGAAGGGCGAGGGATACGTGTGCCTAGACCGCACCCTGCCGGCTGCCAGGACCGAGATGCAGGATGCTGTGAGCCCTCCTGGGTCCAAAGGGAGCATTCCCCTTGATTTCAGTGAGAGCGGGGTTGTCCCAGTGACCGTCCCAGGACCTCAGCCCTAGAAGTGTGTCTCCATCCCTTGAGCTCCAGTGATAACTCCATTGCCTGGCAGATGTAGGAGACTCTTATCCTCTGTGGACCAGCTGGCAGAAGGGACACCACAGATGTACACTGAATAGTGGGTTACACAGGGACACAGGAGAATTATTGGGGCAGCTGAGAGGAAGGATGGACCAGGGATTAGCAGCCTAGCCTCAGAACTGTGTTCAACGCCTGCCCTGCCACAGAATTCTGTGACACCTTCGGCAAGGGACTCAGCCTCTTGGTGCCTCAGTTTCTCCTCTGTAAAAAGAGGGTAGTAACATTTCCCTACCACTCCGGAGTACATTGAGGATAACTATGTTAAAGACGGTGGGGCGCTCAGGTGTGTGTGTGTGGGGGGGGGGAGAGGGCAGATAAATGCCACAGATAGACTTGCTTTTGGAGATCTCCGGGTGGAAGGTGCCATAGAAGAGCGGAGTGCTGTTAAAGTGCCATTGGGATCGATTTCTCTCGCACAGGAAATGTTCCCTCTGACCTTGATGTCTGGAGTCTGGCATTTCTGATGTCAGTCAATTACCGCAATAAAAGCGAGACCTTCTAGTTCATGTGGAATGGAGGTTAAATTGTGTCTGGAATGAGGGATTGCCGAGGTGTGTGGCTCGGACACGCCTCCCTCCGCAAGTTAACGTCGTCTTGCGCCGCGGGCAGGCGGAACTGGGAGAGCTATCTCAAATGGAGGCCAGGTTTAAAAAAAGCAAAGAAGAAGCCCTCAGTTTGTGAGGCTGAGGCAGGGCAGCCCCTCAGATGAGGCAGTGGCTGAGGGCTAAGAGGAGTTGGGAGGGATAACTCGGTGGTTTGAGCATTGGCGTGCTAAACCCACGGCTGTCAGTTTGATCTTTGAGGGGGCTATTTAGGGATCTGGGGCAAATCTGTCATGGATGGTGCTTGGTCCTGCTGGGGACTGGACTCGATGACCCCTTAAGGTCCCTTCCAGCTCTGAGATGGTTTATCTCCATATAAAAATAATAAAAACTGGGATTGAAGTAGCAATGCAGCAACACAGAGGTATACGTGTGTCGTACCATTGCAAGCTGTGAATTACACCTGTTCAGTGCATCTCCACCCTGTAGGCTGTAGTTAAGCTTGGGGCAGATGTGCTTATATTTACAAAACAAGTCTTCCTGGGACCCAGCCGCTGCTGCTCGAGGAGGTGGATTAGCTAGGGCAGTGGAAAGCTCCCTCATGTTGAGGAAGGAAGGGTTTGTGCGATGGTGTTACAGCAGCGTGGGTGCTGCATTGCTGTAGTTGTGTGACAAAGCCAATGGTAGGGATTTGCATTGCAGTCAGGGGAGGGAGGGACAGACAGACTTGCTGGGTTCATGGACAAAGTGGGAGGGGGGTTGGCTCTGCACTCCCAGAAGGGGTGGGGCTGGAGCTGCTAGCCCTCAGTGCTGCCTGGAACGTGCTCCAGCGGCGATTTAAAGGTTCTGGGGCTCCGGTAGCAGTGCCTGGGGCCAGGAGCCTTGGGCCCTTTTGAATCGCTGGGCCCAGGGCAACTGCCCCCTTGGTCTTCCCCACCCCCCACTGAGGCCTGGCCACATTGTGGCTATGCTCGTACAAATAGCCCTGCTGCAGACTGGCCCCCAGTGGAACTGAAGACTTTGGTGATCGAAATCCTGCACAAGGGCACAAAGAGCCAGGCAGGAGGTGGGGCACAAAACGGGCTCCCTGCTCTTCTTCGCACTCAGAGCAGGAGCTGCCCTACCTAATCGTTTGATTGAAAAATCACAATTTTACAGCCAACAGCAGGACCTCTTTCTTTTTGCCTTTTGGCTCCTGAGCTTCGACGCAGTCACAATTTCCCAGCTTTTCTCTGCATCCATGAAATGGTCAAGCTGCATCGCACGCGTTCGCGGGACACCAGGAGCTGCGGTTTGAGGAAAAGCGCCGAGTAGGGCAAACGTTGCTGTAAAGCCAGGCCGGTCGGCGACACCGTGGCTGTTACGGCAGCTCTGTGTCACCGTGTGAAAACCGCTGAGGCTCGATGGAGGGGTATCGGAGTCAGACCCCATCGTCTGCAGGCACACCCGTGTTCTCCTGCTCTGCCTGCCCAGCGGGGCCGAGTGGCAGAAGCCCCCCTAATTTTGGTCTCAGTTCCTGACACTGGGTGATTTCTGCCTAGGTGGATTGAGTTCGGCACAGGGGCTGATTGTTCTGCTGATAGACTGCAAATCAATGGTCTGTGCTGAAGGATCAGACCCACAGATTTTCCTCTTTGCTCTTTGTATTAGTAACCAAGGGGTTGCTATATTGGAGAGGGGGCAGCTGCTCTCCCTGCTGTCAGGTTACGGGAGGCTCTCAAAAGGGGAACTTTGACGAGTGTATATTGATTAGCCCCAGAGTCGCCATGCACTAACGAGCATGCTATTGCAGGGGAGTTGCAGAGAGAGGCCAATGCACTGCCAGCCTCCCCCGTGTCAGTACTCCCTTGCCAGCCCTCTGGGAAGCAGGTGCCAGGGAGCTAGGTCAGAGCTCAGAAGCACGCACGAGGAGGCAGCTGAGCAAAGAACGGCCTTGCTGCCCTGGTCACGTAAACCGGGGAGCCAGGGAGCGTGGGCCGGAATAATAAGCGGACTAGAGGGGCTGACAGCAGCGCACTGCCTTGTCAAGGGTGGGGTGAAGCAGGAGCGCGGGGAAGCGGGAGTCCCATGAGAACTTTGGTGTGTGAGATTCCTTCCCAGAGCGATGCGCCTTGCTCGGCAGCTGGGTCTTTCCTAGCGCACTGGTGTGTGGCTCTCAATGCAGGAAGGCGCTGAAATCCAGGCACCCGTAACAAGCTTGTCCTGGCGGGCCCCACGCGCAGATGGCGGAGTGAGTCGCTCAGCGACAGGGAGGCAGTCCCAGCGCTTGTTACTTCCAAAGTGTTTCCGGGGCTTGGGTGCTGCTGGGTGGAAGCCTGGAAAGGTCCGACTGCACTGCCACTGGGAGCCGGCCTCTCGGCCTCCGTAGACAGCCTTGGGCTAGTGTGGCTGGTGGCAGCATGCAAAAAGCAGCGTAGCCCCCGGAGCCGAACTTGTGCGGCTGGCAAGTGCCTCTGCTGGTGCTGCGGGTCCACGTGGCTCTTTTGAATATGCTAGCACAAGCTCCACTAATGCAAGTCTCTCTACCCACTTGCAATGTAGACGTGACTCTATGTGCCTACAACGGGGTCCGCCCGCTTGTGAGTGGCCCCCCTGTGGCAAAGGGATGCTGCGGAAGCTCTTTGCCTGGCAGTCTGGTATTTTCCTTGTTCCCAGGGTCACTTCCCCAGATGCTGCCCTGTCTGGTTGTCTTTCAGGGTTCTGAGGCTAGGATCTGACTAGCCCTGTCCGCGGTGCTATTAAGCTCGTGGCCAGTCTTCGGCCACTGGACCTGGGCCTTACCCAGGTCTAAGTTCAGCTCACGCTCAAGGCTGCCCATAGTGCTGCTGGTCTCCCAGTCAGCATATAGACCTGCCTGAGTTGAGCTCCTATGAGGAACTCTAGATCCTAGCCCAGCAGCTTTTTTTATACTGGTCTGTTGGGCCCTGATTGGCTGCTGTAGAGACAGCCACTCTCTCCTGCCTGGAGGACCTCTCTTCTGCTCCTCTTGCTGGGATGGGGTGTGGCAAGGCCTCTAGCCTCCTGTAGGGGGTATTGGGGCTTTGTCCACCCCACCACAGTGCCACAAGACTGAGTTCCAGGTAGCCCTCTGGCTTTAATCATACGAAAGCCCTTCTGCCGTGTTTGCTGGTAGAGTTATTTGTGCCTGGTTTAATGCTAGGTTTCAACACCCCCAATAATCCCAGAGAGACACGATTAATTTTCTTAGCCAACATCCATCTCCTTTCCTAAGCTCAAGCATCATTTCAGATGTAAAATGCTCTCTGAGGAGAAATGATTGTTTGTCCTTTATTTTATTCTTTGGGCTGTGGTAGTGCCTAGCTGCTCCAGTGGACGTCAGGGCTCCCTGGCGCTAGGCAATGTTCCCTCTAATTTTTTTTCATCCATGTGCAGAATAAATTTTATGTGCACCAAGACGTGCAGAGATGCACCATCAGTATAAATAAATGCTGCTGGCTGTGGGTGCTCTGCTAATCAGCTGGGCAGCGGTGCCTGACTTTCTCCTGGGTGGCCACCCAAGTGTTCAGCTTCCAGGGATCACTGGTGCTAGGTGCTGGATAGATGCAGAAATAAACAAGACAGGCAAGTAAAGGTGAAATGACTTGCCCAAGGGCCACATAGCAGGTCAGTGGCTGAGCTGGGTGCAAATCCCAAATTTCCTGGCTCCCAGTCCAGTGAATGATCCATTGAACCAGAAAATAAGTGGGTGGTGGTGCTGCCTGTTAAGGTTGTCTGATGCTTCCCAAGGAAGGACCCTGTTTTCAGTTTCTTGTAACTTTGCCAGATTTTAATCATTTGGGCTGAAATTTTCCATGCCGAGTGTCTGCCTCAGGCTGATCATTATTATTTTGCTTTTGAATTTCAGCCCAAATGAGTCAGCTGTTTTTGAGGACAGCATTTCCTCCTGCCCCCCTTTAAAAAAAAAGTGCTGGTGACTTTCTTTGAAGCACTCTCACACCTTCACGCTTTGGAGGAGCAACTTGACACTTGGCAGGCAGGTGCTTTGTACCATGGATGTGTCTTTTGCTGTCCCTGTGCAAATCCACCCACATTTTTCACAGATTTTATAACAGCCAAGAATCCCAGTTCTCACATGCTCACTGTAAATTTCTCAGATCTTTCCCGAACTTTCCAGCTGCACAGTATATGCTCCAACTTGGGGCTGACTAGGACTTTTCCTGAAATCAGAATTCTGGGCCACCATGGACGATATTTGGTTCAGGTTCACTGGTGCAGACAGACCCCCTAGCTGCCCTGCTAAAGTATTCCAAAAAATCAAGTCAGAAGTGTCTCAAATTAGCCACCCAAAATGAATGGATACTTTTTACCTTAATCTGTGTGGGTCTCAATTTCCCATCAGTGATATGGGAATAATAGCGCCCTTCCCTTGGAGGGTCTGGCCCACGAAAGCTCACTTAATAAACCATCTTGTTAGTCTTTAAAGTGCTACATTGTCCTGCATTTTGCTTCAGCTTCCCTTGGAGGGGTACTTTGAAAATACATTTCTTTACATTTGTGAAACGTTGATATTTCAGCAGTGGTGGGCAACCTGCGGCCCTGCAACCTTCTGTGTATGGTGCATGAGACGTTTTGTTTGCTGTTGCCCACACGCAGGTTTGCCAGACTCTGCTGGTTACTGTCTTCGTAGTTCTTTTTCCTCCCAGTGGTACTAAAGTGCCATGTACATAAGACAAGAGTAGGGCATACGGAGGGAGGTGCGTGCTGATGGCACACAACGTTGTGAGAGCTGCCTGCTCATCTACGTCTAATCAAAACGCTGCTCCAGGGAAATTGGCACAACCCACAAATTCTAGGTACACAAGTGTAATGAGCAAAACTATCCTTGTGACAGTTCCCTCCCCTTGCTTTATGAAATAGGCAAATTTGTATCCATAAGACAAACTCGAAGATGCTTTGGACAAAATACCTCTTGTACCCTAGCAATTTTAATGTCATAATCTGCTGGAGCTGTATCTTATTTTGGTGTATGGATCATTCTTGTATGTGAGGTTATCAATATGGGGTAGGGAATAGTTCATGGTTTTAAATGTGCAAATGAAAACCATCATCAAGGGTGCTTCCAATACTGGGTGGTCACTGAAAACAGCCACCTTTGGCCTTTAAGTCTAAGCAGTGGTTGGTTTTAGGAAGGCATGTGACCCCAGTTGGTAGGGTTTGACCAGGTAATTTTCCATGGAAACGGGGGAATGTAGAAACAAAGAATTCCCGCCCAGAAGGAAGTCGTATTTTAAGATGCAAAGTTTTCATCTTTTGGCTGGCATGACACACCCAAGCAAATAGCCAGGGACCCCAGGGAGAAAAGATCTTCTCTGGTTTGGAGGATTAGCCAAAATAAGAATAGGATAAGGGTAGGGTAAGTTTGCAGTAAGTTTTAGTGTGTTAGAACTAATCATGCATTTTCTTTTATTTGAAATTTGTGACTTCCTTTGCTTTGTCCATTTTCACTTGCAACCACTTGAATCCTACTGTTTGTACTTGATAGTAAATAAAAGTAATTTTTTTAAGGCCAGTATAAATAATTGTTACCTGGGGGAGCAATCAGTGTGTACATCCTCCATTCATTGTTAAAGGGGGTTGCCTGGATGGTTTATTTGGGGTTCTGAGCCCATTTGGGGGGTGGTTTCCTGGATGCTGTGCCTGAAACTGCATTCTCATCGGAGCTGAAGTGAATCAGTGTCTGCATTGCTTTTTGGGGAGAGAGAGGGGGGAGAGGGGACATGATCGCAGCTCTGTGCCATGGCTGGGGGAGACCAGGAGATCTGGCCTGGCAGGGCTGGGTGCTGAGAAGCATAGCTCCCCCTAAGGTGTGTGCCTGTGCAGCCGTGCACCAAAAATTCTTCCCCCGCCCATCTCCTCTGGAGAGCTGCGCAGCAGCACTCTCGCAGCAGGCAGGGCCTGCTGAGATGGGGTGGTGAGGGAGTCGCTGGGGCGGGGGGGGTGGCCGGACCTGCCGTGGTTCAGGGGCGGCCTGCACCCGTGGCCAGGGCTGCTAAGTGGCAGGAAAGGGCCAAGGCCTGTTCTGGTGGCTGGGAACAGGACCTCCCGCATGGCTGGGGGGGCGGGATCTGCTCCGGCAGCTGGGAACAAGACCTGTCTCATGGCGGGGGAAGCGGTGTGTCTGCTCTGGCGGCCGGGAACTGGACCTGCCGCATGGTGTGTGTCTGCTCTGGCGGCCGGGAACAGGACCTGCCGCGTGGCGGGCGGAGGGGGTTCTGCTCCGGCAGCCAGGAATGTGTGTGTGTTAATAAATTGGGTGCCACGTGGCACACATCCAAACCGACACATGTGACCTCAATATTGGTGCACAAGCCAAAACTCACTCTGCTCATGATTGGAAAATCTTAGCGGGAGCGCTGGTGAGAAGCCCTGAGAACAAGTAGATGAGTGTCAGTGGCTTTATCAGCACGCTGGGAAGCAGCCGCAAGGGATCTTCTGTGACAGCCCCCCCATCACAACCCTAACCTGAAAGACCATCTGGGTTTTGACAACCCTGTGACCCACTGTGCTGAAGGAGGGCCACTCATGCAGCCCACGCACTAGCCTGGGTTGCCCGTCGCTGTACTAGAGCGATGAGCTCCAAAGAAAAGTCTGGGCGGACGCTAATGTCTTCAGAGCAGCGTTTGAATAGTGGGCAGTAAATAAGGCCTAGGACTAGGGTTGCCAGGTGTCCGGTTTTGAACCAGAGAGTCCAGTATTTGAGCTTTCTGTTTGGGAAACAAATTGAGAAAATAGAAATGTCCGGTATTTTCTAAATAAGATGTCATGTCGATTGTGATGTGATGTCAAGTGTGTCTGGTATTTTTGTTGAAATCATCTGGCAACCCTACCTGGGACTGTTGACTCGCTGCTGATTCAGGGAGCAACAGCCATCTAGTACACTGGCTCGGGGGGAAACCTGCAGGAAATAATAGTATGTGATCATGGCATTAAAGACCACCAGGCATTAATTCAGTCCCCTTGTCTGTCTGCATTAAAGCAGGGGTGGGCAATTTTTGATGGGGTCCAACTCTAGGATTTTTGGTAAGTGGCCAAGAGCTGGCCTCCTCTATGGAGGAGTGGAAGTCCGGGAGAGACTGGGTGCAAAAGGACACTTGGGGTAGGGTACTGAGATGCAGGAGGAGGCGTGGGGTCCGAAAGGCAGTTTGAGTGAAGGAAGGGTTGTCACCTGAGGCAGGGGATTGGGGTGCAGGGTCAAGGCAGGCGCATGGGGTGAAAGAAAGGATTCTGATCTGAGGGATGGGAGTATGAGGGAGTGCAGGGTCAGGGAGGGACTTGTGATCTGGGGGAAGAGGGGTGCAGAGAGTTTGGGTGGTGACCTGGGGCAGGGAGTTGGAGTCCAGGAGGGGGTGGGGTGCCTTCTGGGCTCGGGCCAAGAGGCACTTACCTAGGCAGTTCCTGGCCAGCAGCCCAGCAGGACCCTGAGGGGGAGAGCCATGGGCCGGACCCAAAGGCTTGGTGGGACGGATGTGGCCTGCAGGCTGGATCTTGCCTACCCTTCTATTAGAGCATACGTACAAGGGGACTGAATCAAGGCTATACAAGCAACCTCCGTTCTGGCATTTCCCTAACTTGGGAGGGTCTGACTTGGCAACCGTATTCTTTTACGCCAGGATTTGTGTGTGGAATCACAAGCAGGTCAGATCACCACCTGTAAGACAGCCGAGTGGCAGTTGCATGGGGAGCAGGTCACGGTGTTGCACGCTCCAGGGGCTCTTGGGAGCCTAGAGGAGACAGGGCCTTCCGTCTAACTGGTCTCTTTCAGTCCTAGTTGCGCTGATGCTAACCCAGCATGCTGCTAATGGAAGTGGGGCAATGGCCATTGGTTTGAGAGAAGGCCTTACCGAGGAGACTGCGCTTGGCAGAAGGGCTGGGAGATTAGTCAGCCTTCCCTCTTGCACGTGGCCTGTTGTGAAGGGGACGGCCATAAGTGCAAGGGGGAGGCCAGCGAAGACGTGAACCTCATCGGCGCAGGGTGGGACTGTCTGTTCTGCCTGGCCCTGCCGCTGCTCCTCTGAGTGGGAAGTTGATCCAATAACTTTGCAAGCTGTGTGAGAAGGCACAGAGCCCCCCTACAGAGACTTTATTCAAGTGAGGGAAGAGGCCGAAAGCTGCCGCCTGTAGCAACTCTGTGAAGTTTCAGGAATACAAATCCAGCCTCAGAACTGTACGTTGGGCCGGGAAGCTCTGCCCAGGGGGAGCAGTGAATATGAAGTTTAATTATTTTGTCGATTGGGATCTCGCGTATTACAGAAATTGTCTTTCCCTCCCACTTCTCGCCTCTTTCTCTGTCTCCGCTTCTTTTGGTATCGCTGGTGCGCGCGGTTCCCTTTCCTATAAAAGGAACAAGCGAGTAATTGAAATGGAACACTAGCAAGGATTTTTTCTAATCTGGAAGTCGGCATTAATTAGTCAGATCGGGAGTAATTAGCTTCCTTGTCTGTCTCTGCCTCTCCCTGACTTGGTGAGGACTTGCTTTGTATCCCAGAGTTTATGGAGTAGAAGTCATCCTTTGTCATGCAGAAGCTGCAGGGAGGTTTTGCTGGGCCTGGGGGTGAATGAATAATGGTGCTTACAGATCTTTGGGGGCACAAGCCATAGGGCCGGATTCTGCTCGCTCCAGTGACTGGTAAAAACTCTTGTTCATTCCAGCGTGGCCCAGCCTGGGAGCCGCGTATGCTTAGAGCCATAGGGGTAATTACTCAGAGCCTGGTGCTTCCCTGCTCTGCAGTAGCTAATTAACCAAGAGTCAGCCTGGTAAATGGCAGCAAGAGGCCAGTTGGCTTGCCCCCAGGTAGAATGAGGAGATTTGGGTTTTACAGCCCGAGGGGTTTTGGGCCCTAAGGGAGCTGTGGGCCTGGTTCGGCGCCCATGCTGCAGGGCGGTGGGACTCTGGTGGTGGTGTTTGGCACCCACTCTGCCTAGGTACAGGTGATGAGCCTCTGGGATGGGGCAAGAGGGAACGGGGCCCACCATGATGGTGAGGTCTTAGCTTCTCCTGCCAAACTAGAAATCAGGTCCAAGCAGCAGCCGTGATGTCTCTCCCCTCCAAGAACGAACAGCAGCCTGGCTGTGGTGCAGGGACGGGACCTGCCCCTAGTGCAGTGCAGTACAAGGCACAACCCAGAACACGCATCTCCTCTGAGCTGCTTGTGTGGGCAGATCCGCCGCGGGTGCCAGTTGGCTTTATCGGCTGCCCAGTCCTTAGGAGAGTGGCGATCCTTTACACTGGCTCAGGCGCTTGATCCCTTCTGGACCGTGCCCTATCCCGCCCCTCCCGGGGGGGCAGGCCGAGGCCCCTGATGTTGGCAGCCTTCCCGCGAGGCTGAATGGAACGGAATGGTGGCTGGCGCTCGTCCCTAGGGCTGGCTGCTGAGGAATCACAATGGTTTTTTATTTGCTTGGCGAGGGACTTATCCCCACCCCCACCTGCTCCCCAGGGCAGATCATTTCCTGCAGGTCTCTCCCCACTCTGCTTTGCTGCTGAATCTGCATCTGTCGTCCTCATGGGGCGCTGGCGGGACGAGGAAGGCCGCTCAGACGAGCGGTCGGGGCCAGATTGCAGTGGGCGAGGTCGGCTGCGTGTCCAAGACACAGAAGCAAAGCGAGATCTCCACCCAGCGACTGCCCCGGGAGCGGGTGGGAAAAGCTGCTGAGGCGCAGAGCTTGGATCTCCACTGCATGGTGCTCTGCGGGGGCTGCTTTATTGGGGCCAAGTGGACACTTGCACTGACTAGGGATGTAAAGGGTTTATGGTTACCTGGTGAACATGCCCCTTACCAGCATGCTTACCTGGGTAACCGGTTAACCAGCCGGTGGGGGAGGCGGGGCCTGCTCTCGCTGGGTGTGCCTTGCCACGGTTAACCTGTTAAATGCCTGATCGGGATTTTACATCCCTAGCACCTACTGGGCAGAAGCCCCTCACAAGTGCCATGCGGTGAGGGGGCCTGTGGGCGGTGGGTTAGCAGGAATCGACACTGTGTGCTGTAGCGGGGGGTCCAGGGACAAGTTCGGGCAAGTGGCAGGTATTGACTAGCATGGCCCCAATGTTGCTCACCTCCCAAGTGCCAAGAAACCCCACTTAGCAACATCTGCTCAGTGTTAGCCCCTCCATCCGTGTCCCTTTCCACGCCGCCTCCTCCAGCTCCCGACTCCTGCCCGGAATGGGCATCCCTGGTGGACGCGGCCCTCGGAAAGCCAGGGCGTTTGTGGGGGAGCGCAGGGAGTGGCGGCCCAGAGGAGGACACTGCAGGGCAGGCTGCAGGAGGGGAGTGGAACAAGCCAGTTGTGGCAGATCAGCTGAGGAGATTAGCAGCTGCTTGAAAACCAGATTTTTCACCTGCTGTGGGTGGCCAGGGCGGGCTTCCAGGCGGTTCCAGGCATGCAGATGGAGTGGCTGAGCCAGGGGAACAAAATCGTTTCGAGGGGGCCCTTCCTCCTGCGCAGAATGAACCAGCATTTACCTTGCAATGGCTTGTATCTGTTTTTACAGGCAGCAGCCGTGCTCCTTTTACGTCCTGGGGACAGTGGCAGGCCCGTGGAGTTTTCAGGGGTCCCCCTGCCCCTTAGAAAAGGGGGGTGGGCATGTGGCTGTGTGGCCCCAGTTCCCATTGCACAAAGGAGCTTCTCTCTGCACCACACATTCCCGGGGTAAACCCACTGGTGAATCAGGCTGGTGTAACCCGGCGAAGAACCCCAGGGCTCTCCATACCCCTGCAGCTGCTGCACTTGCCTCCCACATGCAGCCTAGAAGCAAGTGTCCAGACTGTGTGGTTGCAGAGAGGACTGGTCGAGGGACGTGTGAGAGTAAACAGTGTCGCTTACACTCAGTGCTTCTTCACCGGGGGCTCTGCCGAATAAAGCTAATCTTTATATTGCAGAGCCCGAAGTGCGAGTAACCTTGTAACTGCTGAGATTTTCAGTGGTACATGGTTACTCTAATACAGGGCTGGGGAACCTTTTTTTGTGTCGGTCACTGACCCACAGAAAAATCAGTCTGGCGGGGAGCAGCACGGGCTGGAGTGCCAGCATGGGCTCCCCAATACTGGAGGGGAAGAGCGCTGGGGGCTGGATCCAGGCAAGCCAGGGACTGCACCTGGCCCCTGGACCTAAGGTTCCCCACCCCTGCCCTAACACATGACTTTTAACATCCCTAGACTGGTCCTCCTTTACACAGCACACAGTCAATCTGTGGAACTCCTTGCCAGAGGAGGCTCTGAAGGCTAGGACTATAACAGGGTATGTTTACACTACAAAGTTAATTCCAACTAACGGGCGTTAGTTCGAACTAACTTTCATAGGCGCTACACTAGCGCTCCGTTAGTTCGAATTTAATTCGAACTAACGGAGCGCTTAGTTCGAACTAGGAAAACCTCATTTTACGAGGACTAAGCCTAGTTCGAACTAGCTAGTTCGAATTAAGGGGTGTGTAGTCCCTTAATTTGAACTAGTGGGAGGCTAGCCCTCCCCAGGTTTCCCTGGTGGCCACTCTGGCCAGCACCAGGGAAACTCTTCTGCCCCCCTCCCGGCCCCGGACCCCTTAAAGGTGCACGGGCTGGCTACGGTGCCCATGCCAGGTGCAAACCTGCCAGCACCCAGCTAGCAGACCCTGCACCTGGCACGGCTCAAGCCAGCCACCCGATGCCCCCCAGCCCTCCCCCTCTTCCCGGGACCAGGCTGGCGGCTCCTGGGAGCTTGCCCGGGACCGCAACAGGCGGGCACCCGCCTGGGCTAGTGCAGACATTGTGGACCTCGTCCACGACCTCCGCACTAGGCACAGGAAAGTGGCCGGCTAGGGCAGGAGAGCTGCCAGCCTGGCCACCCAGGAGCAGGTGTGCAAGAGAATCAAGGGGGGCCACTGAGACCCCTGACCCTGAGCCCTGAGCTTACAATGGCCGTCCTGGGTCAGACCAAAGGTCCATCTAGCCCAGTAGCCTGTCTGCCGACAGCGGCCAACCCTAGGGACCCTGGAGGTGATGGACCGAAGACAGTGACCAAGCCATTTGTCTCGTGCCATCCCTCTCCAGCCTTCCACAAACCGTGGGCAGGGACACCACTCCTACCCCCTGGCTAATACCACTCCATGGACCCAACCTCCATCACTTGATCTCACTTTCCTTTAAACTCTGTTCTAGTTCTAGCCTTCACACCCTCCTGCAGCAAGGAGTTCCACAGGTTGACTCTTTGCTTTGTGAAGAACAACTTTCTGTTACTAGTTTGAAGCCTGCTACCCATTCATTTCATTTGGTGTCCTCTAGTCCTTCTTTATGGGAACTAATGAAGAACTTTTCTTTATGCACCCTCTCCACCCAACTCCTGCTTTTAGAGACCTCTATCCTGTCCTCCCCCCTCCGTCTCCTCTTTTCTAAGCTGAAAAGTCCCAGTCTCTTTAGCCTCTCTTCATATGGGACTTCTTCCAAACCTCTGATCATTGTAGTTGCCCTCCCCTCTCCCACCTCCTTTTCCCAGTCACCCACAGTTTTGTTCAATAAAGACAGATTCCATTTTGGAAAACACGTTATCTTTATTTTGTACATCAAGAAGAGGGGCTAGGGAAGGGTAAGTGGAAGGAGGTGAGGGAGGAATGGGGCACGAGCCCCCGATGGGGAGGACTGGGCTTCTGGGGGTGGAAGCTCTCCTGCAGCCCCCCAATTGCCTCCTCTCCCCAGATGGCAGCCTGCGGCAAGTGCAGCTGGGCTGATGGCCGAGTGCTGTGATGTGCCCAGTGTGGGTAGTCCGGGCACTCCAAGCCAGGACTGCTTGCAAGCGGGGCACCCCTGAGAACTGTCTGTCCGGGGTGGGGGTCGGGACCCTTTAAGCACAGCCCTCGGCTAGCCTGAGACAGCATCTCCACGCTCTAAGTCCTCCTCTGATGCCCTGCCAGCACTGCTTCCGGCCAGCCTTAACCCCGGTTCAGGGTCCACTTAATGTGGACATGCTGGTTCGAATTAGCAAAACGCTAATTCGAACTAGTATTTTAGTCTGGATCCGTTAGTTTGAATTAGCTTAGTTCGAATTAACTAATTTGAACTAAGTTAGTTCTAATTAACGTTGTAGTGTAGACATACCCTATCTTCCCTTTCTTGTCATGCACAGGCACTTCTATTTAGGATTACTGGCTTTCCCCTCCTCTTCTCAGAAGCTCAATATATGGGGACTGATTATAGCTCTTTACTTTGCTTTCTCACTAAGATTATTTTAAAAAAAATTATATACCTGCCCTTGGCTGGGTCTGGTGGGTCTCCTGTCTCCAGGGCAGTGGGATGGGAGGTCAGAGGGATGGGGTTGTAGATAATAGCATTCATACAGTATCATCATCATGTGAACCTAGGATCTTTAGCACCTTCTTGTGAATAGAAGCTGCTAAGGAGAGTCTGACTTACCTGGAGAATGAGGAAGGGGTTAAGCAACTCCGAAGATGCCCTGAGGGAGGAGGCTTCAGGCATTTAGCCAATGATATGCAGATAGGAATTTCAGATGGAGAGAGGGTTTTTTCTCCCCTTCTTTTCCTTTGTTTTGAGATCAGAGCAGTTTTCCCAAGGTAACAAGGGAGATGGGCTCTCCCAGGAATGGACTTCTTGAAATGTGTAAGCATGGAACAGTTTAGATAGTCCATCAACTTTTATTGTTTTCTTTGTTTGGGGCATTGGAAATCATGTCTGAGCTGGTTAATTGTTTTTCTCTTTTGTAACTAAGGATTACAACCTAGGAATTTCCCCTGAGTCTGTTTCACTCCATCGCTTTTAACACCCAGTCATTTACTGTGCTTGCAACAGTAGTCTTGTTTTGATAATAAAAGTGTTTTCCTTTCTGTTTTGATTAGCCGGTATTGGTTGATTTTTGTGATTTATGTGTCTAAATTACCCGGGAGAAGCAGAGCCCCAATGTTCTCTGTGGATTCCCTTTGTTTGTTTTCCCAACTCCAAGCGAAAGGGAGGTTGGGGGAGAGGGGAGAGCTTTGCCTCAGGGAGGGGATTCACAAGTGATTTCTTCCCTGGAAAAGGGTTTATTTTATATATTTTTTAAAATTACACTTGGGTGGTGGCAGCAAATTTTTTTGTCTTAGATCTCAGGGAAACTGAGATTGGACAAGTTTGTCTCTGGGAGTTACAGAGACAGGTTCTTACAGGCTGTGTCTACACTCGCGGCTTCTTGCACGAGAAATATGCAAATGAGGCTAAGTGTGGAATATCACTGAACCTCATTTGCATACCTAATGATCCTCCATTTTTGCAAAGACGCTCTTGTGCCAGAAGGAGCTGTCTACACTGCCCCTTCTTGTGCAAGAAAAACCCTCTTGCACAATGCCGTTATTCCTGAAAATAATCAGCGTAGCAGCATTACACAAGAGGGTTTTCCTTGCTCGAGAAGGGGCAGTGTAGACAGCTCCTTCTGGTGCAAGAGCATTTTCTGCAAAAAATGGTGGCTCATCAGGTATGCAAATGAGGCTCTGCAATATTCCACGCTTAGCCTCATTTGCATATTTCTCATGCAAGAAGCCACGAGTGTAGACATAGCCACAGAGTTTATTCTGCTAGCCGGCCTGCCAGGTTGGGGAATTGAGCCGTGACACATCTGTACATAAATATCAGGTGGGTGGGGCCTGGCTTGAAATTGACCATGTGAGCAACAGTCGCCTCACTGCTCAGTGTTGTCAGTTTGCTTTAGGCTTTGCCCCGGGGCCTCAACCCCAGGCCTCAGCGCACGGATGGGCAGTGAAACGTTATGGTGCCCGGGCTGCTTAGAAGTGTGCATGCCGGGAATGCTCATCCTGAGCCCTCTGGCACGTCCAGGACCTTCCTGGATGCTCTAATTAGATGCCCCTTTGCTTCTTGCCCCCTCCTGCCCCTGCCTTCCCCGGGAGGACAGTGCTAGAGTGACTCCTTTTCAGGGCACGGAGATGGAGCAGAGTGCGAGGCAGATGCCAGGGACATCCCCTGCAGCCTCAGGCACGTAGTCAGTGTCTGGTGAGAGGGAGACTGTGGCTGTCTGGGCATCAGCCGTGCCCCCTGAGGCTGCACCCTGGCAGGGCAGGCTGGGAGTTGGGTCAAGGTGGAAGTGCCCCTCCCTTGTGCACAGCTCCTTGCAGGCTGGCAGAGGCAGGCAGGTAGGCGGGGACTGTGCGTGTGTGTTGCCGCTGAGCAGACTGTTCCCTCTGCAGCCGCGGCAGGTGGGCGGAACAATTAACGTGTTGTGACAGTTCCCGGTGTCACTGGTGCTGGAAGCGGGAGGCGGTTGGGGGAGACGGGAGCTCCTGACAGAGGCCTTGAGTGAGCCCAGGGTGGAGGTGGGGCAGCGAGCCAGGCTGGCTTCTCCCGCAGCGGCCAGGCAGTTCTGAGCAGTGTGTCTGGGGAGGTGTTACGGGGAAGTGCCGAGGCCGCTGTGCTCCAAAGTCGTTGCTGATACAGGCCCTTGTGCTTGGGGTGCTCAGTCTGATGCAGTGAGGGCGCAGCCTTCCAGAGGGGCCAAGCACCCGCCGCTCCTGTCGGCTTCGGCTGGAGGCGCAGGTGCGGCGTTTGGGGCCTTCGTTTGGACTTAAAAAATTGGAGCTTAAATCCTGTAAGAGCTGGCGAGGCCCGAACGGCAGCCCCGCTTTACTCCTCTCCCCCCCTCCCCCCCCGACAGCCCCGCCCCCCGGCAGCCCCACTCTGCTCCTTCCCCCCCCCACTCCCTCCCTCCCCCCCGCCCCCCGGCAACCCCGCTTTACTCCTCTCCCCCCCCCCCCGGCAACCCCGCCCCCCGGCAGCCCCGCTCTGCTCCCCCCCCTCCCCCCCCGACCCCCGCCCTGCCCCCCGCCCCACTCTCCTCCCTCTCCCCTTCCGCCCCCCAGCACCCCTCCTCTCCCCCCCCCGGCCCCCGCTCTGCCCCCCCGCCTCCCCTCCCTGGCCACCCCCAGCAGCCCCGCTCTGCTCCCACCCCCTTCCGCCCCCCAGCAGCCCCGCTCTGCTCCTGCCCACCTCCCCCCCACCCCTAGCAGCCCCACTCTGCTCCCGCCCCCTTCCGCCCCCCGGCAGCCCCGCTCTGCTCCCGCCCGCTCCCGCCCCCCTTCCCCCCCCACCAGCCCCCCCCCCAGCCCCGCTCTGCTCCTGCCGCTCCCCCCCACCCCTGCCCCCCGGCCCCCCTTCCACCCCCCGGCAGCCCCGCTCTGCTCCTGCCCGCCTCCCCCCACCCCTAGCAGCCCCACTCTGCTCCTGCCCCCCTCCTGCCCCCCGGCAGCCCCACTCTGCTCCTGCCCGCCTCCCCCCCCACCCCCGGCAGCCCCGCTCTACTCCTGCCACTCTCTTGCCCCCCGGCAGCCCCGCTTTGCTCCTCTGCCCCTCGCCACAGCCCTGCTTTGCTCCCGCCCGCCTCCCCTCCCCACCCCCAGCATCCCTGCTCTGCTCCCACTACCTTGGCTTGCTTCTGCCAAGCACCCGCCACTTATGGAAGGACGCTGTCCCGCTCGAGCTGTGCACTGAGGTGTCCATCCATCTCCAGAGCGTGTCCTCCTTGTCTTCCCCACAGCCCACCTCTCCCCCAAGGCCTAGCTCCAGGGATTGTTTTAGCTCCCCGCTGTTCTACAGCAAGGGATGCAAATTCATGCAATAAACCCTGGTGACTGACTCCCACGGCTAGAGGTTGGGGGGCCCCCAGGCTGGGCAGTTCTAGGCCACAGTGTTGGTGGAGCTGGCTGGTGCTTTTGCCCTTGGGGACCATGTGGTGGCCCCGGAAGTTAGCAGCATTTGTCATGTGTTTCCTGGGAGGTCCCTGTCGGGCTGCCTGTTCCCACGCTGGCCAGGCTGGGGGATCGACCAAGGGCCAGGCTGCATTGTGCACGTGCGCTGTCGGGGAAGATACGTAACGCAGCGATCGATAACCGGGGGGAAGCAATTCTCCACCTCTGGGCGAGGTGTCCTTGGCGGTGCATAAGCCGTTCCTGGCACGAAGGGCCAGCCAGCGACAGGAAGGCTCCCGGCTGGGTGTGTGCCCAGAGGGTTCCCTCCAGCCTGCGTGCGCTGGCCGTCGGGGGCAAAGTGCGGGAAGTCGGAGCAGTGGCGCCGGCTGGTTCGGATTCCTGTGTCTGAAACGCCCGGCGCGGCTGGAGCCAGGCTGGGTCCCAGCATTTGGTTGCTATGGGAGCTTAGCGATGAGGCAGGGGAGCAGCAAGGTTGAGGCCGAGGCCTCCGAATAGAAGAGCGCTCTGCTGTCTGCCCGAACTGGGGCTGGCGGGGTGGAACTCCAGCCCCCTTACTCCCCAGCATGTCTAGGCCATTGCCATGACTGTAACGCTCCCAGGGCCCACCCCCGCTTCCAGGACTTCTGCTGGAAACCTCAGGAGGTCCTGAAGGGCCTTCCCCTGGGCTCCTCCTCAGCCCCTTGGTGGCTCTGGGCCAGGCAGCGCTCCCTCCCTCCCTCTCTCGCAGGGGCCCTGCTGACTCCTGTGTCTCTCTCCCTTCGGTGCAGGTGTTGGCCATGGACGCGGAGGATGACCCCTTGTTGCAAGACGCTTGGCTGGATGAGGAAGAGGAGGAAGTTGCCTTCGGCCCCCGGAAGAGGCGGGAGGGTCCCCCGCTGTGTGGCAAATGCCAGTGGAATCCCAGGCTGCTGCCGACCGTGCTGCCGGCTTCCGGCTTTTGGAACGTGCTGGGCTGGGTCTTCACCAACCCGTACTGCGCCGGCGTGATCCTCTTCCTGGGCTGCAGCATCCCCGCCGCCCTGGCCATCGTCATGTTCCTGCACTCCCCGGCCCTGGACATCGACATCTCCTACAACGCCTTTGAGATCCGGAACCACGCGTCCTCGCAGCGCTTCGACGCGCTCACCCTGGCCCTCAAGTCCCAGTTCGGCTCGTGGGGCCGGAACCGCCGGGACCTGGCCGAGTTCACCTCGGAGACCCTGCAGCGGCTGATCTTCGAGCAGCTGCAGCAGCTCCACCCCAACGCCTCTCGGCTGGGCGGCGCCGCCAGGCCGAAGCGCAGTGCAGCGCTGCCTGCGGGCGGAGGGAGGCCTGATGCCCGGCGTGGCCCGGTGAACCAAACTTCCCGCCTCGCCCGGGGCGCTCCGCACTGGGACTACTCCAGCACCTACGTCAGCGCCAACACCCAGACGCACGCCCACTGGCGCATCGAACTCATCTTCCTGGCCCGGGGGGACACCGAGAACAACATCTTCACCTCCGAGCGCCTGCTCACCATCCACGAGATTGAGCGGAAGATCATGGACCACCCCCGCTTCCGGGAGTTCTGCTGGAAACCTCACGAGGTCCTGAAGGACCTTCCCCTGGGCTCCTACTCGTACTGCTCCCCACCCAGCTCCCTCCTGACATACTTCTTCCCCACCGAAAGGGGAGGCAAGATCTACTACGACGGCATGGGGCAAGACCTGGCCGACATCCGAGGTGGGCCCTGGGCGCTGGGTGGCCTGGACTGAGGCGGGTGTGGGCCCCTCGCGTGCTTGGGCAGCGCCTCGCATATTGGGGTCCCAGCTACAATAGAAACAGGAGTGATGGTCTCCATCTTCCCCGGGGGAGGCTTAATGGCTCCGCCCCTTCCGCCCGAGGCCCCGCCCTTTCAAGGCAGCCTGTGACTGCTTCAAAATTTTTTGACGTGGCCCCCGCTCAAAAATTTTCGCCCACCCCTGTGCAAGTATGTCTGCCTCAGCGGGGGTTGGGGGGATGAAACGGGCCAGCAGGGTGGACCGGGTGGCCTGACCTCAGCGGCGATCTCTGGCATCTTGCTGAGCGTTGGGGGCTGGGTTTATTGTGGATGGGCAGGGGAGTTTGGGGGCTCGGGCAGGTGCCAGGGGCAGCACGGCTGATCGTAGCTCTGCTAGCTGCTGTGGGGCTGAAATGACTCTCTATGAGCCCCCCCCCAGGAGCTGAGGGGTGAGGGGAAGAGCTGCAGTGCTAATGCCAGCCCTCCGGCAGGGAGGGGTGCAGCCGAGCCGGAGGTGAATCACTGCGAGTCCGTGGGAGGGCTGTAGCTGTGGGAAGCAGCTTCCATCTGTCTCTCAGGCATATGCTGCAGATTGAAAGCCAGCCAGGGGGAGCAGCGTGCTGGGAGCAGGCAAGCGATTTCTTCCCGCCGCTCTCCTGCAAGGAGCAGCTCTGCTCCTCGGTACCGGCTGGAGCCTGCAACCAGGAGGGCACAGATGTGACGCGGAGCCGCCCGGCTCGGTTCCTTGCAGAGCCCTGGGAGAAACGCACCCTCCCTGGGCAGGTCTGTTCCCAGGGTGCGCAGGAATCCCCGCTCCTCCCCTGAGTCGGGGGGAGCCGAATCCCCGCGCTTGATTGGCCAAGGCCACCCCGCGAGCAATGGTCTCTGGCCTGCGCAGTATTTGATGCTGTACAGGGTCCCCCTCCCCGCCCCCACCCCGCCATATAGCAGCCACTCCTGGCTTCCCCTCCTGCAGAGGCAGAATTTCCTCCCGGCCCCTCCCCAGCGCCCACTGTGAATGTTTGGCTCCGTCTTCCCCTTGTGGGCTCCCCAGATGCAGGGGGGCGGGGGTGTCGGCGTACTCGGAGGGAGTGCTGGATGTCCACAGCGGTGGAGGAGTTGCCGGGGGTGCTGCGTATATCACTGCACTCAGAAGCTTCTCCTCAGATCAGCTCGGGGGGGGGGGTAACAGGGACCAGGGTTCAGAGCCTGGTGTGGCTGCTCTGTGGCTCCGGAGTCGGGCCGCACGGGGAGCAAAGCAACTGCGTGGAGACAGCGTGGTCCTGACACTTCGTGGCCTGGCTCCTTGGCTGGGTGAGCAGAGGCTGGAGAGGGGAGGGAGAGATCCCCCCCGAGCCGGCTGTTCTCTGAGAGAGAGGGGGCGAGAGCATGCTCGGCTCTGTCCGCGTCAGGCTGGCCCTGCTGAGCTCAAGGGCTCTGTGCGGGTCTCTCCCGCAGGGTCCCTGGAGTTGGCCATGACCCACCCGGAGTTCTACTGGTACGTGGATGAGGGGCTGTCGGCGGAGAACATGAAGAGCTCCCTCCTCCGCAGTGAGATCCTGTTCGGGGCGCCCCTGCCCAACTACTACTCGGTGGAGGACAGGTGGGACGAGCAGCGCAGCAAGTTCCAGAGCTTCGTGGTCACCTACGTGGCCATGCTGGCCAAGCAGTCCACCAGGTGAGGCGGGAGGACAGTGCCGGGCCTGGGGGCTTCGCATCCAGCCAGTGGAGGGGGCTGGAGAGGAGTGGGCGGGGCGAGGGGTTGTCTTTCCTTTGAATCAGAGGAGCAGGTGGCTTGTTGGGCGCACGAGGGGTTAAACCAGCTTCCTTTAGCTGTTACTCTTGGCACTGAGGCTGGGGAGTGAGGCTCTGGGGTTAATTCCGCAGGTGCCAACCGCCAGGCACCTATTAGCCCCTGCCGGGGGGAATCCGATTAGGAGGCTGTCCTCAGAGGTGGAGTGTAGGATTTGGCAGGGTGGATCAGATCATTGCCCGGCCTGGGTGGCCTCTACAAGGCCCTTGCGGCTGGTGCTGAGCAGGGGGAGCACGCGGCAACGAGTGGTTCACGCAGTTCCTGTTCGTGTCCACATGGCCCCAGCTGTGTGCATGAGATGGCGCAAGGAGCGGATGCCTCCGTCCAGCACCAACTGGCATGGCGGTCGGCTTGGGAGCTCTGCCAAGTGCCCTGCAGAATTACTCCCCTGGACAGAAGCTGTTCCAGCCCTCTGCCTGCAGCAGACATGGGCGGGGGCTGCTCCCAGGGAACCGGTTAACCCTTACCCGGTAGGCATCACCCAGGAAGGAGGATGCTAATCATTTAACCCAGGGGTTCCCAAACTTGACACAGGGACCAGTAAATCCATTCATGAGCTTTTGGAGGACTGGTAACATTCATGTGCATATTTGCATATTAATTAAGCAAATGATGAATATGCAAATGAGTTGTTTCTGGTCCTCCCAAAGCCCCCAGTGCCAGTGTTAGCAAAGCTTTTGATACAGTCACCCACAATATTCCTGCCAACAAGTTAAGGGAATATGGATTGGATAAATGGACTGTAAGATGGATAGAGGGCTGGCTAGACCAGAGTTTCCTAAACTTTTTACTGTAATTGGAACCCATTTTTTTCAGTAGTTTTTTGCAGCCCAAAAATATAAACGCATATAAAAAAATAATAAATTTTCACTGTTTCACCTGGCTGCACCCTCCGCCCAGCCCGGGCCAGGGCTTGGGGTACCTAGCGCTGCACGGGAACTCCGGGAGCCCGGAAACCCTGGCAGCCATGCTGAGACCCGGTATTTTTTTCCCGTAGACCGGTACCGGGCCACTGCCCATAGTTTGGGAAACGCTGATTTAACCGGTCACCTGTTCACCTCCGTAGTTGCAATTATGGGACCAGGGAAGGGGCATGGGAGGGGATACATAGAAGCCCCTTAAAAAGGCTGGATTCCAAGCATGCTCCTGCAGCACAGGTCTGTTGCATTCCCGGTTTTAATGGCCTCCGATTACCTCTGCCCAAAACCAGCCTCCAGCAGCAGAGGCTGGTAAATCATGTGGCAGGTCACAGGCCCGGGCTCTGCCTGCATCTGCCAGTTATTACGTATGTGCTTAATGTAATAAGCAGTGATTTAAGATTCCAGACGGAATTGGCTTTGGAAGCGGCAGGAGCCGTTTACCAGCAGCGGGAACTCTATTAACACCTATGACCGCATGCGCTGGAGGAGTTTTAAAAATCGGAGACCTGCTCTTTGTTATTGCCTGCTCTCCGGCTGCAAACCTCACCCGCCCCTCCTTGCAATCCGACCCGATCCCGGCGCTCGGCTGCTTCCCCAGTTCTTCACATGGGTTTTCTCCTCGGGTTTTGGGGAACGTGTATGTGGCTTGATACGCTGCTCACTGGATTGTCTCCTTTGTGCCTTCTCTCCCTCCTCTCTCTCTGCCCAGCAAAGTGCAGGTGCTGTACGGGGGGACGGATTTGTTTGACTACGAAGTGAGACGGACTTTCAATAATGACATGTTGCTGGCCTTCATCAGCAGTAGCTGCATCGCAGTCTTGGTCTATATCCTCACCTCTTGCTCGGGTAGGCTGCCTTCAAACCCTCCCTCTGTGGGCAGCTGGTAACGTGGGCATTGCCTTCCCAAAACTGACCACGCTCCCTGGCTGCCCAGCAGGGCTGGGACCACAGCCCGGCAGCCCTGGCCCTCTAGGTGGCCAGGAAGGATCGGGCTTCAGGGTTGGGCTTGGCACCGCTGGAGGAGGCTGCTGAAGGGGCGAGGCTGGGGCTTGCCTTCCCCTGCTGGGCCTTCCCCTGCTGCCCATGCCTCCCTCCCTTCCCCAAAGCAGAGCAGGGGCTGCAGTGAGCAGCCCAATGGAGCACCCCTGGGCAGGCCGTTGCCCCTAGCAACGCCGTTCTACAGAGGCTGCCCATGGCCGCAGAGACATGGCCCCAAGCAGAGATTTTGGGGGGAGGGGGCAATGGAAAGGGTCCCTTGGGGGGATGTGGCCAACTGAGAAGCAACTTCTGCTTCCCCCTAGCTCCACTCTCTTCAGCCGAGCCCCTGTCGCTTGCCCCCGGTGTCATGGAGTCCAGGGCGGGCCATTTTTCCTACTGGCCTGGAGGAGGGTTGAATTGGTGGAAAGCTCCCCGTTCCATTGCCCAGTCTGGACCCTCCCTGCTCCTTAGGGCCACCAACGTCCCCAGCAGCCTCTGACTTTGGGGCCCTGAATTGAGACTCCGAGGGTCTAATTTCCAGAGGTGTAGAACCGGCGCTCCCCTGGGCACCCGCAGGAGAAGGGGATGCTCAGCATGTCTAGGTAGCAGGCCCTCGGGGCCTCAGACTCCTCGCCCGTCTTTGGAAACATCCCCGGGGCTTGCCCCAGCCAGCCCAGACTGGAATCCCTCCCTCCTGAGTAGCGATGTACAATGTATCGTTTAACTGGTGAACCGATTTATAGGGAGGTTGGGGGGCCGCTCCAGCCCCTGCCCCCGGGGCGCCTGGGCCCACTACAAACAGGGGCTGCTTTGGACAACCGGAGCAGCCCCCTGTCCAGGCCCCCTGCACGGGTGGAGCAGCTCCCTGTCCACAGCAGGCCCGCTGCACGGGTGGAGCAGCCCCTGTCCATAGCAGGCGGGGAGCTGCTCCAGCCCCCACCGGTTAATGGTTAACCGGAACCAGTAAGCCTCACCTGTTGAGGTTAACCTACTCCTGAGCAAGACAGCCCTGCCAGGTCAGAGCTCTCCCCGGGCGGGAGCAGGCCAGGCGCCCACGCCCCATGGGATGGCAGGGGATTGACAGTTCCTGACCTGAGATTCCTAGCGTGGCTCTCCTCCCACAGTGTTCCTGTCTTTCTTTGGCCTGGCCAGCATCGGGCTGAGCTGCCTGGTGGCGCTGTTCCTGTACCACGTGGTGTTTGGGGTGCAGTACCTGGGCATCCTCAACGGCGTGGCTGCCTTCGTCATCGTGGGCATTGGTAAGCCATTCCTAGCCTTCCCCTTCCTTTGCTCTGCCCCAGTGGCTCCCCCAAGGCCCTGCCACGCCCGTGCCAGCCTGCAGAACGGTCTGGCCCTCCTTTGCTGGGCGACGGGTGGCACAGGCTTCGCAGGGGGGGCTAAGTGCCTGCTCGTGTGAATCTGTCTAGCCCCAGTGACTTCAATGGGTCTGTGGTGCCTTCTTTCCACTGAGGAGCTGGCCTCATGCGTCTCTCACCCTAACTTCTGACCCCCCCTTCCCGCCCCTTTCCCCCAGGGGTCGATGACGTCTTTGTCTTCATAAACACCTACCGCCAAGCCACGCACCTGAAGGACCTGCAGCTGCGCATGATCCACACCATCCAGACGGCCGGGAAGGCCACCTTCTTCACCTCCTTGACCACGGCCGCGGCGTATGCCGCCAACATCTTCTCGCAGGTGTGTGGGGCTTTGCAGCGCCCCCCACCCCGTGTCACGGCCGCCTTGCTGGAAGCCATCGCCACCGGCCTTTCTGTGGTTCCCCTGCCCACAAGAGGGCAGCCACGGGCCTGCTCTGGAGATCTCCGCCTCATCTGGAAGCTCCTTGGGACCTCTGCCCGCTTGAGACTGACTCACTCCAGGCTGTTGCCGTGCACTTGTGGCAAAGCCAGCTCCCCTGGTGCTTTGGGCCATGCACTTGGCAAGGGGCTGGGGCTCCAGGGATGGGCTGAGACGTCTGCTCCCCAGGCCTGTGGTGCATGCGATGTGCTGGATTTGGGAGGAAAGGGGGCAGGTGACGAATGTTGCCAGCTTCTGCCCGGCTTGCTAGTCTGGGTCACCCTGCTCCAGCTGGGAGGAGGGGCTCAGGGAGAAGCAGAGCCAGCATGTCTAAGGGTCAGAGTCCCTCCACAAACAGATTGGGAATGTGTCCCTTCCAGACTCCTGAGCCCAGGTGCAGAGGGAGGAATCGCTGCAGATTCCATCCCAGGTTTTCCCTCTGCTTTGGGCACACTGGTGCTGCTGCCCCTGACAGCCCTGTGGTCACCAAGCACAAGGAGAGAGGAGGGTTGGGCCTTTCCCCCAGCCACTGGCCCCCTCTCCTGCATGTGCCCAGAGCCGGAGACGCGGGAGAGCTCCCTCCCCCAGCCTGTTCGCAATGCAGAGGCCCCCGCCGCCGGAGCGCCCTGACCACATGGGCCGTGTCTACAGTGCCCTGCGATCGTGTGCAGCCATGCAGCTGAGCCCCAGGCTGGCGCTAGCCGAGCTCGCCGCATTCCCCGGGGGCAGCTGGCCTCCTGGCGTTTGAGCAGCATGAACCGGCCCGTGTTCCGGTCCCCTACTCCCTCTTGGGTTCGCTCCCCTCCATTGGGTTGTCCCAGTGGGGCCTCTTGCTGGAACGTCTCTGGGATCCGCCCCCCCCTCCTAGCTGAGCGCTCTCTCCGCAGATCCCGGCGGTGCACGACTTCGGTCTCTTCATGTCTCTGATTGTGTCCTGCTGCTGGGTGGCCGTGCTCTTCACCATGCCGGCAGCCCTTGGAATATGGACCCTCTACGTGGCCCCCCTGGAGAGCGCCTGCCAGGCCAGGTGGGTGTCCTCACGGGGCTGTTTGGTCAGTGACAGGGCACGGACTCCCCCAGCAGCCTGCCTATGCCAGGCAAGGGATCTACAGCCTGGGCACAGAGTCCATGGGACGGCTGGTCGCTGGGTTGCCCTGGCCATGGCTTAGGGCAGCCACATGGCAGAGTATCAGTGCCGTGCGGCTGTGGCTGTACCACTGCATCCTGGGAAGGCTGGAGCTGCCGTCCCGCAGTGCTCAGCCCTGTGGCACAGCAGTGCATTGTGGGATCTAGGTCAAGGTGGCTATTGCAAAGCAGCTGCCACCTCCGGAGGCCTGAGCGACAGGTGTTGCAACCGGGGCATCCAAAGTGCCCTTGCGTGTGGGCACCAGGCCCTGTCCGGCACTGAGTATCAGGCAGCCCAGCCAGTCATGCGCCTAGCGGAGACCGAGCCCTCTCCCCGAGCAACAGCCTCGCCCCACACGCCCTGCCTCCGCTCTGCATGTGATCCCCTCCACTCGGGATACCAGAGAAGGCAGCTTCCTCCTAGTGGGAGTCCAGCTGGTGGGGAGGAGGCAGCGTGTGATCTACACGCTCTGCTGCACCTTCCCACGAGGGGCATTTCCCCTTTGGAAATGGCACCAGGTTTCCCTGGGCTCTTTCCGTCCCCTGCTGCTGGGGGCAGCAGGGAATGCTGGGCTCTGCCCAGCCCGGGGGCTTGAGGGGTTGCTTAGCGAGCTGCGTCCTTTATCCCACGTCCTGCACGCCGGGGCTTTGTCAGCTACTGCGTGTGCGGCTGGCGGGTGTGGCCATTCACCCTTGTGCGGACGCGGACAGTGAGCAGGTGAATGCACCAGGCTGTGCCCCGCCCCGGGCAGTGGGGCTGGCAGACTGGCCACAGGATTCTGCCCTTGCTGGGAGAGGAGGTTGATTCTTTATCTTTGGGATCAGACCAGGAGTCAAGGGCCTGCTCCTCATTTCTGCTTGTGTAGACACAGGGTGGCTGCTGCAGACTGACTCTAGATTTGTAATCAGAGCAGCCAGGTTCTCTGCTGATGTCAGTGGGGGCAGCCCCATGGACTCCCAAGGGGTTTCTGCCTCTTACACCTGCAGAGACGTTGTCCCAGGCCCTGCAGAGGGACCTGGGGACGCAGCTTTGTATCTCTGTATCTCAGTGCGGCTTCCCCCCACCCCCCTCTGGTGTTGTACAGCAGCCAGCTGGTTTCGTTCCTTGGCGGGGAATTCCCTGCACATCTCGCCCAGTCATCTGATGATTTGCGTTAGCAGCCAAGCTCTCCCTCCCTCCCCCCCGGGCTCCTGAGCAGTGGATGGGGTCGGCGAGGCGTTGGCATTGGCGTGCCTAGCAGGTCCCTGGAACAGGCTGTACTGCCAGCCCTGCCTGCCTCTCAGATGGGGGCCAGGCAGCAGGGTGCGTAGCCCAGAGCGGCTCACGACCGCTGCCTCCCTCCCCGTCCAGCTGCAGTCAGAGGTGCGGGGAGACGAGCGCCTTGCCCATCGCCGACGACCTGTTACTCGCCTCGGAGGATGCAGCCGGTCCAGACCGAGGGTCGCTCCCGTACCTGGATGATGACATCCCACTGCTCAGTGTGGAAGAGGAGCCGGGTAGGTCTTCCTGGGGACATGGGGCAACCCCCAAGGGAGTGGCAGTCCTGGCTTTTCCTCCCGGCTCTGCCACTGGCCCGCTGGGTGACCTTGGGCAAGTCACTGGGCTGCTCCGTGCCTCAGTTTCCCCAGATGTGAACTGGTCCGAACGATCCTTTGCTACCACCTGGGGTGTGGGGGGAGGACACTGTGAATCCGAATTCCCTAATGCCTGTGAAGTCTTTGCCTGAATATTACTTTAGGCATGGCAGTTTTTATGCTTCAGGGCTCCAATTAGGAAACCGTTTTGGCCAAAGTAACTAATGACCCTATGAAGGGGGCCAGAAAATATCTGACCTAGCACACCTG
Source organism: Pelodiscus sinensis (assembly GCF_052426305.1). Classification (NCBI taxonomy): domain Eukaryota; kingdom Metazoa; phylum Chordata; order Testudines; family Trionychidae; genus Pelodiscus; species Pelodiscus sinensis. The sequence continues at coordinate 15,045,071 of NC_143075.1, forward strand.
GGCAGCAGTTCAAGTCTCCTGATGGAGAAGCTTTATTCAGCTAAAATCCCAGTCCCCTCTGTGGTCTTTAATGTAACATCAGGTGGGCACATGGGAACAAAAGGTACTTTGTCCTTCTACAGCGCTCTGTGTCTGAGGCCTTCGAGCACTTCACAGGCATAGAGAGTGAGGCCTCACGGCCAGCTGTGGGGCAGGCCAGTACTATTATCCCTACTTTACCGGCGGGGAAACTGAGGCACAGAGCAGGGAAGTGACTTGCATGAGCTCAGAAGGGGGAAGAGAACTCAGGAGTCCTGATGGCCTCAATCACCAGACTGTCCAATTCGCCCTGGCTGGAGTGAAGGGTGGGAGCTAGTTCACTGGGAAGGGCCCTTGTACCCGTGGGTTTGAAAGCTGGCTGTTAGCGCTGCCTGGCTGAAACCGCAGCCCCGGAGCACACTCAGCACACTCCCTTGGGGATGGTGACAGACTTGGCCTGGTGACAGCTGTGTCCTTAGGGCAGGTTTAAACCTTCTCTGTCTGCCAACCCCTCTCCCCACCGCCCCGGGCTGGCGAATTTCGCAGTCCCAGAACAAGCAGAGGTCAGGCTGCTCCTAACATGCTGCTGGGCTCCCGCTGCAAGCCCTGAACCTCCTCAGTATGCCAGAGCAGCGCGGGATGGTAATTTATGGAAATAGCTCGTCCGCCAGGTCCCTGGACCATACGAAACAGCAGGAGAGTTTCCTGTAGGGCTCGTGAGCGAGGCGAGGACGTGGCTCTGTGTGGAGGCCCCGTGGAGCCTGCCAGGGCTGCTGGAAGGCACCTGGCTCCCTCGCTAACCCCACAGGAGAAAGCTCCATCTTGCCAATTGCAAATGAGAGGCCGATTCTTTGTGGGCTCCAGGGCACCCATGGCAGTCGGGTGGAGACCGAATGCAGCTGTTCACCCGCCAGCTAAAGGCACCGGAGCGCCTGCTGCCCCGGAAAAGCCTTGGGGGTCGCAGCCCGGGGGTGAAGGCACAGGAGGCGCCAGGCGGGACCATTGTTTTCTTGTAAAGCTGCTGGGGATTGCGATGTGGGAAGGGGTTCTCACTGACCCCCAGCGTTCTGCAGCACGGATTGCGCTGCTGATCACCCCCACACCCTAGCAAAGGCAGTGGGAGCAGAGGGAGTCAGTTAGGGAGTCAGTCACTGTTCCCGCTAATATTTGCCATCCATGTGCAGATTTTTTCCATCCATGTGTGGAATACATTTTATGTGCACGAAGGCTGGTGTGAATGTGCACCACCCAGACACACACAAAATCCATCCGGGGGTGCTCTGCTAATCAGCTGGGTGACGTCTGAATCTCTCCTGAGCAGCTGCACAAGTGCCCAGCTTCCAGGGAATGCTAGTGGCAGAATAGGGATTCATTTCCTCTTTGGTCATTTGTGGCCACAGATCTCAGTGGGGTGATCCTGGAAGGGGGAGACCCAGAGGTTGGTAAGTTCCCTGCTGCACAGGGTCAGATCCTGCCTGGATCCACACGTGTACTATCTTGATGGCAAAGTTCAGGCCGAAGCGGGGAAAGAACGAGCTTGTGCTTAAAGCATAAGGTTGGGATTTGGGACAGTAGGGGTCTGTTCCCGGTTCGCTGCTGGTTTCAGTGTGTGATCATGGACAAGTTGCTGCCCCTCTCCGTGCCTCCGTTTCCCCCTCTGTAAAAAGGGGATAATGGTACTTCCCTATCTTGCACGGGTGCTGGGGGCCCATTGAAATATTGTTAAAGGCCATGAAGATCCCACAGACCTGCTGAATTATCTGTTAGAATTTAAAAACTCACCCAGACCTTCACTGGGGACCTTCATGGATGTCAAATCTATTAGGTGTGGAGAAGTATGTCATTAACATTTTCCTCCCCGTCGGAGCCAAGAATGAGGGGGAGCCCTGGAAATGCTAAACCCCAAGATGTTGTCAGGGCAAACCACGCCTCCCGGGGGCTGGCGGTTGCTGCCTGTGCCAGGGTGGTATGTGCCTGAGGGGGTAGGGCACTAGACGAGGCCCTGAGGGCTTCTTTTCCTGCCAGTGACCTGCCGTGTGCCCTCGCTCAGCCACTTCACCGCCCTGCCCCTCTGGTCCCCTCCCACCAGCTCATCTCATAAGAGTTTGTGCAGCCCCTACCACGTGGATGAGAGCCACAGGGCGGGGGAGGGTTGCTGAGCACATGCCTCTAAGAGGCACGGAGACACTTCGGGTATGTCTACACTACCCCGCTAGTTCGAACTAGTGGGGGTAATGTAGTCATCCGCAGTTGCAAATGAAGCCCGGGATTAGAAGCCTAATCCGAACTAGCTAGTCCGTGCCGCGTGTAGCCGCGCGGCACGGGGTTCAAAATAGCCGGCATTTAAAAATGGCGCCGGCCGGCTTCATGCAAACGAAGCCCGTGAAATTCAAATCCTGGGCTTCATTTGCAACTGCGGATGACTACATTACCCCCGCTAGTTCGAACTAGCGGGGTAGTGTAGACATACCCTTCCTTGTCCAGCTTCGGCCCGGGCAGTGGGTCTGAGGCACTGAAGGGTGCAGGTGACTGGAATATCCCTCAGTCTGTCCATCTGCCTGGCTCCTCTGAGCTCCAGGAGAACTTGCCTTTCGTGGGCCCCTGCGAGGGGCTTGGGGGCTGAGCCAAGCACTGAGCCTGCCTTTGGCCTGTTTCTCCCCTAGTGGCTCTGGAGCTGGGGGACGTGCCGCTGGCGTCAGCGCTGCCCGAGAACTTGCTGCTCCCGGCCGAGAAGGTCCCAAGGGGTCACTTGATCGCCCACCTGCAAGAGCTCCTCCAGCACTGGGCGCTGTGGTCAGCGGGCAGGAGCAGATGGGTGATTGTGGGTAAGGACAGCCGGATGCCCGCCCCCAGGCGGCATCCCATGGACTGGAATTGGGCAGCGCTCCCAGAATTCCTCAGCCATCCTGGCAAGGGGAGGCCGAGGCTGGGCGCAGGGTTGCTGCCTCACCCCTCCAGCCTCGTGGGAATGGCCGCACAAGCAGAAGGACATAGATTCCTCCCCACAGCTCTGGGTGCGGCAGAGGACACTGCCCGTTTCCAGCTGGCACGGGGCTCCCCTCTGGCCTGCGCCAGCCACGTGGCATCCCAGGACGACATGGGGCTGCTGTGTTCTGCCTGGCATCCCCATGGCTCTCTCTGCATCCAGCACCTGTCGCTTCCCTGCTAGCCCAGGAGACCCCCAGCACCCCGCCATGGACATCCCTGGGGACTCCCTGCCGGTGAGAGCTCTGTGGGTGAGCCAAGTCCCATGTGCTGGCCGCGCCTCTCGTTGCAGGGCTCTTTGTCACCATCCTGATCCTGTCCATATTCTTCGCTAGCCGCCTCCGCCCAGCTAGCCGGGCGCCTCTTCTCTTCCGGCCCGACACCAACATCCAGGTGCTCCTGGACCTCAAATACAACCTGAGCGCCGAGGGCATCTCCTGCGTCACCTGCTCAGGTGAGAGTTCCCGAGGGTCGGAGGGGGGCAGGGAGGGGGCAAGTAGCCGCAGGGCATCTGCACTCCCCGTGCAAACCTCCCAGCGGGGCTGACGTCTCGTGCCGCCTTCTGAGCCCTCCTTGGCTGCTCTCTCGGCCCCCTCGCCCGCTAGACGAGCCCAAGAGAATCCAGGCGGGACACCGATTCCTGTTGCGTCGTGCCCCTTTTCCTCACACTCCGGTTACGTCTACACTGTCAGTTTGTGCGGCAGAAAAATATGCTAACAAGGGACTCATTTGCATGAGTCGCAATCTCATTTGCATATTTTCTGCCATTCCGTTTTTGCGCTAGGGGTTTCTGCGCAAGAACAAGCCTGTGGACGTTTCCTTTTTGCGCAAGATCGGTCTGAGGCATAAGGAAAAGGAAACGTCCACACGGCTTGTTTTTGCGCAAAAACCCCTAGTGCAGAAACAGATCAGCAGAAAATATGCAAATGAGATTGTGACTCATGCATATGGGTCCTTCATTAGCATATCTTCAGCCGCAAAAACTGGCAGTGTAAACGTAGCCCCACTGGCGAGCCCAGCGCGGAGGCCCAGGAAGGAATAACCCAGGGGTTGGGGTGCAAATGTTCCCTTCCTGCCCTCGGGATCGGTGTCAGCCCCACACTTGTGAGCGAAACCACCCCTTTCTGGACAGCCGGGGCTGCCCGTGGCCTGGCCCATTTCCCCAGAAGGTGGGTTCGGTCTCTATGAAGCCTGTGTCTCTTGGCAGCTCGGAGACCTAGAGGAGCTGTGTAGGGCAGGGGTGGCAGCCTGCCGGCCCTGGGGCTGGGGGAAGGAAAGCACAAATTGCACGCGCTCCGGGCAGGCTGTGTCTGGCAGCTGACCGCTCTGCCCTGCCCGAGTGAGAAATGCCCACGTCAGCGGGGATCCGGATGGGGGCACCTCTGTGGGAACTCGCCTTCCCCTGAGGCCCGGGCCGCCCCAGCACAGCCGTGGGTTGAGACACGGAGACGTTCGCTCTCTGCAGAGCCCCTCTCTGCATTGCCGCCTCCGGGGACTGGTGTGGGGCCAAGCAGACAAAGGTCCCCATGTGTTACCTGCCTAGGAGGTGGGGCTGAGCAGAGGGAGGTCCTGGCGTGTTACCTGCCCAGGGGGAAGAGACGGCAGCAGGGCTGGAGATGGGGCTGAGCCACGGGGTCCCGGTGTGTTACCTGCCTGGGCAGTGGGGCTGAGCCACGGGGTCCCGGTGTGTTACCTGCCTGGGCAGTGGGGCTGAGCCACGGGGTCCCAGTATGTTACCTGCCTGGGCAGTGGGACTGAGCCACGGGGTCCCGGTGTGTTAGCTGCCTGGGCAGTGGGACTGAGCCACGGGGTCCCGGTGTGTTACCTGCCTGGGCAGTGGGACTGAGCCACGGGGTCCCGGTGTGTTACCTGCCTGGGCAGTGGGACTGAGCCACGGGGTCCCGGTGTGTTACCTGCCTGGGCAGTGGGGCTGAGCCACGGGGTCCCGGTGTGTTACCTGCCTGGGCAGTGGGGCTGAGCCACGGGGTCCCGGTGTGTTAGCTGCCTGGGCAGTGGGGCTGAGCCATGGGGTCCCGGTGTGTTACTTGCCTGGGCAGTGGGGCTGAGCCATGGGGTCCCGGTGTGTTACCTGCCTGGGCAGTGGGGCTGAGCCATGGGGTCCCGGTGTGTTAGCAGCCCCGGTGCGCAGCCTTGCCAAACTCTGCCAATGCCGTTCGCCTTTTCCTCCCTGACTAACCTTGTGGGACAGGTTTGTTTCAGGAAAAGCCCCACAATCTGCAAAGCAACATCCGAACCTCCCTGGAGAAGAAGAAACGGGGCTCGGGGCCCCCTTGGGGCAGCAGAGGGGGCCCGGCTGATGCTGTGCAGCAGGGTGAGTGAGCAAGGGACTGGCCGGCAGTCAATCTGTCCTGTCCCCGATTTCAGGCTGGGCCTGAGATCCAGTCTGGGAAGGAACATGACAGGGGTGGGCTCTGAGCAGACCGAAAAGGGATGTTGCCGCAGACACCTCTCTACTGCATTCCTTGGATGCTGGGCATTGGATGGTTTGGGGGTGCCCGGCTACTGGGAACGACCTTCCCCCTCTTCCGACTTGCTGCCCCTCATTGCTCCTGGTGCTTCAGCTCTTCAGAGCTGCACAGCAGACAGGCATGCGGGAAGAACAATGCAACAAAGCAGCAGTGTGGTCCAGTGGTCGGAGTGTGGGACTGGGAGCCAGGAACAGCAGAGTCCTCGTCCCAGCTCTGCCACTGACTTGCTGCCAGGCTGTGGGCAGGTCATTAAACCCGCTTGTTTCCTTCGCCTGCACCCACCAGGGTTGGATCGGGTTGGGGAATAATTTTCAATGGGGGGGAGCACTCCAAGAATTGAGTAAGAGGTCAAGGGCTGCACTTTTCTATGATATGAATGGAGGCAGTGCAGGGTTTGGAGAGGAAGATCTGGGGAGGATTGGGGTGCAGGAGGGGGTTTCAAGAGGGGGTTCTGACCTGGGGCAGGAATGCAGGAAGCCTGGACAAGGGCGGGAAAGAAGCTTGGGTGCAGGAGGAGGGTGTACAAGAGAAGGGGTGTAGAGGGTTTGGGTGCAGGAGGGGGATGTGGCCTGGGACAGGGGTACAGAGGATTTGGGTGCAGGAGGGGGATGTGGCCTGGGACGGGTGCAGAGGGTTTGGGTGCAGGAGGGGTTGTGGCTTTGGACAGGAGTGCAGAGGGTTTGGGTGCAGGAGGCGGATGTGGCCTGGGACAGGAGTGCAGAGGGTTTGGGTGCAGGAGGCGGATGTGGCCTGGGACGGGTGCAGAGGGTTTGGGTGCAGGAGGCGGATGTGGCCTGGGACAGGAGTGCAGAGGGTTTGGGTGCAGGAGGGGGATGTGGCCTGGGACGGGTGCAGAGGGTTTGGGTGCAGGAGGCGGATGTGGCCTGGGACAGGAGTGCAGAGGGTTTGGGTGCAGGAGGCGGATGTGGCTTTGGACAGGGGTGCAGAGGGTTTGGGTGCAGGAGGGGTTGTGGCTTTGGACAGGAGTGCAGAGGGTTTGGGTGCAGGAGGGGGATGTGGCCTGGGACGGGTGCAGAGGGTTTGGGTGCAGGAGGCGGATGTGGCCTGGGACAGGAGTGCAGAGGGTTTGGGTGCAGGAGGCGGATGTGGCTTTGGACAGGGGTGCAGAGGGTTTGGGTGCAGGAGGGGTTGTGGCTTTGGACAGGAGTGCAGAGGGTTTGGGTGCAGGAGGGGGTTGTGGCCTGGGACGGGTGCAGAGGGTTTGGGTGCAGGAGGGGGATGTGGCCTGGGACGGGTGCAGAGGGTTTGGGTGCAGGAGGGGGATGTGGCCTGGGACAGGGGTGCAGAGGGTTTGGGTGCAGGAGGCGGATGTGGCCTGGGACAGGGGTGCAGAGGATTTGGGTGCAGGAGGGGGATGTGGCCTGGGACAGGGGTGCAGAGGATTTGGGTGCAGGAGGCGGATGTGGCCTGGGACAGGGGTGCAGAGGATTTGGGTGCAGGAGGGGGATGTGGCCTGGGACAGGGGTGCAGAGGGTTTGGGTGCAGGAGGCGGATGTGGCCTGGGACAGGGGTGCAGAGGATTTGGGTGCAGGAGGGGGATGTGGCCTGGGACGGGTGCAGAGGGTTTGGGTGCAGGAGGGGTTGTGGCCTGGGACAGGGGTGCAGAGGATTTGGGTGCAGGAGGGGGATGTGGCCTGGGACGGGTGCAGAGGATTTGGGTGCAGGAGGGGGATGTGGCCTGGGACAGGGGTGCAGAGGATTTGGGTGCAGGAGGGGGATGTGGCCTGGGACAGGGGTGCAGAGGGTTTGGGTGCAGGAGGCGGATGTGGCCTGGGACAGGGGTGCAGAGGGTTTGGGTGCAGGAGGCGGATGTGGCCTGGGACAGGAGTGCAGAGGGTTTGGGTGCAGGAGGCGGATGTGGCCTGGGACAGGGGTGCAGAGGGTTTGGGTGCAGGAGGCGGATGTGGCCTGGGACAGGGAGGTGCGAGAGGGGGTGGAATGCCAGGTGTAGGCTTTGGCCGGGAGGCGCATGGGCAGCTCCTGGCCGGCAGCCTAGCTGAACCCTTGGGCAGGCTCCCTGGGTGCTGTGGCCCCTCAAGCCGCTCAAAGCAGCCAGATGCTGGGGCCAGCGTGTGTGTCTCTGAGCACCCCGGGGGGAGGGGAGCAGCGGGTCTCCGTGTGCTGCCAGTGCTCACAAGCACTGACCTTGCGCTCCCATGGACCAGTGTTCGGCCATTGGGACGGTGCTGGGGGTGGGGGCAGGGCGCGGAGCGAGAGACACGTGCTGGCCCCAGCGGCTGTCTGCTTTGAGCGGTGGGAGGGGATGGCACCCAGGGAGCCTGCCCCCGGGTCCCGCGGGGCTGCCTTGGGCCGGATCCAAACGGTCTGCCGGCTGGACGCAGCCCGTGGGAGGTGTTAGCCTGCCCCCAGGTGGGAGGATGGACTAGCCAGCCGGTCAGATCCTGCACGTTGGAGCCCTGGGGCCAGCCGGAGGCTAGCGCAGGGTCCGGCCCCACGCTCTCAGAGCCCGTGGCCATGGCGCCGGGCTGTGGTGTTGGGCTAGCGCTGGGGAGAGGCTAGGCCGGGCGTCCCTCTGCATTCGCTCCCCTGCTTTGTGGCGTTAGCCGAGCGGCTTCACCAGCGCCCCTGTTGTTTTGCAGAGCCCCAGGGGACTGTGTACGTCTCCAAGTCCAAAGGCCAGGGCAGGCCGGCCGTCTACAGGTTCTCCCTCAACGCCAGCCTTCCTGCCCCCTGGCAGATGGTGTCCCCGGGAGATGGGGAGGTGCCCTCCTTCCAGGTGAGTTAAGTGGATGCGTTAGACCCTCGCACACCATGCGAGGTGCTTGCGTCTGAGAGCCTCCTGCCCCACAGGCAGGTCACAGGAGCTCAGAGGTGGCATCAATGGGGCACTGCTGTGAGGAAGCTCGCAGCGCTGGCTTCCCAGTCAGCCCTGACAGGGACACTGTGTATGTCCTACCCGGCGTTGCTGGGACGCCACGTGTCAGTGCTGGGCTGCGATTGGGCCGGTGCTGGAGAGCAGGCGGGAGCGGCGAGGGTTACTGGGCAGCTAAGGCCTGCCGGGGGTTCCTCAGATGAACTGGCCCACAGGAGGTTTCTAAGCCGTTCTGGGGTCAATTCTCGCTCCTGACCCCCCGTCCAGGAGCAGGCAGGGCAGCTGAGTGGAGCCTGCACAAGGAGCCTGGGGGCTATCCAGTGGAGATCGCCCCTTTGCAGTGGGGCTGAGCGCTCGTCGCTCCAGCTGCAGTAGGGGGGCTCCCTGACAGCTGAGCTCTGGCTGTCCCCAGCTGCCCTCGGTCTGGGCGGGAGGCCGAGGCCCCGGAGGGTGAGGTCTGTGTGGCAATGGATTAGCTCCCCCCTGCAGAATCTTTTCCCTTGGCCCGGGGAGGGCTCCGGGGAAGGGGGCGGTGTCTAACGTCTCTTTGACCCGTGGCTTGGCTGCGGCACTGTGCGGTTAAGTGTCTGTTTTCGTTAATCCATTGCTTAGGTGTATAGAGTTCCTTTCGGTAACTTCACCAAGAAGCTGACAGCTTGTGTGTCCACAGTAGGGCTGCTTCAGCAGACGAGCCCCCGGAAGTGGATGATGACCGCCTTGTCCTGCGACACCAGGAGAGGCTGGAAGTTCGACTTCAGTTTCTACGTCGCGGCCAAGGAGCAGCAGCGAACGCGGTAACAGCCCTGTCAACTGGGGTGGGGAGCCTACGGCCCTGGGTTGCCTGGATCTGGCCCTCAAGGCTCGGGGCTCCCCCACCAGCATTGGGGAGCTTGCGCTCCAGCCCTGTGGCCCCCCCTTCCGCCAAGACCCTGCACCCCCACTCCGCTCCTGCACCCTACCTCCCGCCCCCACTCCGCTCCTGCGCCCTACCTCCCACCCAGCCCTTCCACCCCATCCCGCTCCTGCGCCCTACCTCCCGCCCCCACTCCGCTCCTGCGCCCTACCTCCCGCCCAGCCCTTCCACCCCATCCCGCTCCTGCGCCCTACCTCCCGCCCCCACTCCGCTCCTGCGCCCTACCTCCCGCCCCCACTCCGCTCCTGCGCCCTACCTCCCACCCAGCCCTTCCACCCCATCCCGCTCCTGCGCCCTACCTCCCGCCCCCACTCCGCTCCTGCGCCCTACCTCCCGCCCAGCCCTCCCACCCCAACCCGCTCCTGCGCCCTACCTCCCGCCCCCACTCCGCTCCTGCGCCCTACCTCCCGCCCAGCCCTCCCACCCCATCCCGCTCCTGCACCCTACCTCCCACCCCCACTCCACTCCTGCGCCCTACCTCCCGCCCCCACTCCGCTCCTGCGCCCTACCTCCCACCCCCACTCCACTCCTGCGCCCTACCTCCCGCCCCCACTCCGCTCCTGCGCCCTACCTCCCACCCAGCCCTCCCACCCCATCCCGCTCCTGCACCCTACCTCCCACCCCCACTCCACTCCTGCACCCTACCTCCCGCCCCCACTCCGCTCCTGCGCCCTACCTCCTGCCCAGCCCTCCCACCCCATCCCGCTCCTGCACCCTACCTCCCGCCCAGCCCTCCCGCCCTCAGTCCGCTCCTGCGCCCTACCTCCCGCCCCCACTCCGCTCCTGCGCCCTACCTCCCGCCCAGCCCTCCCGCCCCTACTCCGCTCCTGCGCCCTACCTCCCGCCCAGCCCTCCCGCCCCTACTCCGCTCCTGCGCCCTACCTCCCGCCCCTACTCCGCTCCTGTGTGCTACCTCCCGCCCAGCCCTCCCCCCCCTTAGCCTGCTTCCCAGCAGCTTCTTCTCACATCCTGAACTCATTTTGGCTTTGTATCAGAGCATGGGGGGCCAGAAAATCTACTAGCCTGTGTCCCGTCCCCCCCCCAGGCTCTGGTGTGAGGGGAATGTGGGGTGGGTTGTATTTTTTTTTTTTGCTTCTCACTTTTGTGTGGTCCCCAACTGATTTGTTTGTGGGTCATCAGTCCCTGACCCGAAAAAGGTTCCCCATCCTTGCCGTAAACGCTCAGCTGCCAGGGAATGGCGCTGCCTCACAGGTAGTGCAAGGGAGGGGAAGACAGGAATCCTGGGTCTCTTCTCAGCTCTGTCACAGACTTTCTGTGTGTCTCTGAGCAAGAGGCTTCATTGTTCTGTGCCTCGGTTTCCTCATCAAGAAAATGGGTCTAATTCCGCTACATGCTGTGTGCTGCTACCCTCTGCTGGGTCAAATTGGAATTACTCAGCCAGGCACCATAGCCCCTTATGCCTACGCCACCTATGGCTAATGGAGAGTCTAGCTCAAGTGGCAGTGGCCGGTGTATTTGGAACAGGAGGGAATGAGTTTGGTCTCTCCAGCCTGCACATGGCTGCAGCACCCTGGCCAGGTGGATCTGTGAAGTCAGGAGTTCCCTGGGGGTATGTCTACACTACCACCCTAGTTCGAACTAGGGTGGTTAATGTAGACAACCGGAGTTGCAAATGAAGCCCGGGATTTGAATTTTCCAGGCTTCATTTGCATATTGCCGGGCGCTGCCATTTTTAAATGTCCGCTAGTTCGGACTCTGTGCCCGCGGCTACACGCGGCACGGACTAGGTAGTTCGGATTAGGCTTCCTATTCCGAAGTACCGGTACCCCTCGTTCCACTAGGGTGGTAGTGTAGACATACTCTGGGATCCTCCCCCACCTTTGCAAAGGCCCCTGGGGGCAAGAGGGCGGGATCGTTGACGGTCTTAGTGTGGTGGGTTTGCTGGTGCCAGAGAAAATCCCTCTCTTGGGCTCCCGGCCTCCGGTCCCTTCTCTCTCTGGCTCTGCGCCCGTGGGCAGTACTCATGCCCCCTCGGAGTCACTTTCTCCCCAGATTCCGTCCTTCCCTCATCCCTGGCCCCTCTTTCCCGCTCCCCCCCCCCCGTGCCGTTCCATTGCCACGCCCCTACGCTGGTGTCCCAAGGGTGCTGCCACACGGAGCCGCTGTGTGCCGGCCTCTCGCGCCCACTGCGCAGCAGCACTGGGTTCTCCCTCATGCCCCGCTCTTTGCCTCGCAGGAAACTCTATTTCGCCCAGTCACACAAGCCTCCGTACCACGGCCGAGTGTGCGTGGCGCCCCCGGGCTGCCTTCTCAGCTCCAGCCCAGACGGACCCAACAAAGGCTTCCTCTACGTGCCCAGCGAGAAGGGTGAGCTGGGGGGAGCTGCCGGGGGCGCGTGGGCCTGGCTGCGCTGGGAGGGCTCGTCGGGGGTTCCTTGCTTTCCTGGCTTGTAACCGTCCCCTCGTTGTTTGGCAGCGTCCCCCAAGGAGAAGCTCTCGGCCACCTCGGGCTTCAACCCGTGCGGGAACACGGGCTGCGGGAAGCCGGCAGTGCGGCCGCTGGTGGACACGGGGGCCATGGTGTTTGTGGTGTTCGGCATCCGCGGGGTGAATCACACCCGACACCCAGATAACCACGTCATCGGAGACATGGTACACCCGCTTTCCTGCCTGTGGGCCCAGCCAGCCCTGGGGTGGTGAATGCAGGCAAACCTCCCCGGGGCTAATCCCCCGAATTCTCACCTGCACTCCTCCCCCTCCAGCAATCGCTCCCCACCTCCGACCGGCTAAAAGAGCAGAAGCAGCCATGCTGGGATGAGGCCCTTAAGAAAGCCTGTTCGTTATCTGTGAGCTTACTCCAGATGGAACTCGGGGGCCCTCCTTGAAATTATTTCACACTCTCCAGAAAAACCCCACCTACGCCCAGGGGCCAACCACTTACATCTGAGACCTCTCTGGGGGGTGTCGTGGATGTTACAGGGGCTCCCAAAATCAGGCTGAGAGGGGACACTTCGCTGACGGGCGGGGGGAGGGGTGCTAGCCGTTGCTGTGTCATTCGTGGCTGGCCTGCAGAGAGGGATTAGCTTAAAGATGACTCAGTCTGATTTGTCAGTGTGCAGCTTAGTTCCCCCGTCTGCTAGCCGGGCACATGGATGGCGCTTTCCCAACCAACATCCGCTTCCCTCTATTTCCGGGTGGCTTCCCCTAGTACAGTGGGGGAGCAGTATGGGCAGAACTAGCCCTTGCCGCTTTCTGCCCACCAGCCCCGCTTGGAAGGCAGCCAGGGGACAGAGCGGGAGGTCAGACCAGGAGCTGTCTGGACTGCTCCTCCAAGGGGGCGGGAGTCAGTTTGCTTATCAAGCATCCGATCCCGCGTGATGTGCCAGTGCTTCTGTGGTGGGCGACCACTTGCCCACGCTCCCCTTGTCTAGCTTGGGGGTGTGATTGCCCCGGGTTTGTGCCTGTTGCATGAGGTTGGGTAGGAGATGGTTTGAATCAGTCCAGCCCCTGGTGTGGACGCAGCGATAGCAGGATCACGGTTCCTCGTCCTTTGCACGGATTAATGCTACAGCTGCAAGTACCCTTTTACGGGAGGGCATGTGCCACTCTAACGACACCAGGCTAGTGAACGGGGGGCTCCTTTGGGGTGTAGATGGGGCCTGAGTCTTGGGCCACGTCTACACTGCAGGTGTTTTGCAGAAGAGGAAGTGCAAATGGGTGCTCGTTTGCAGGGCTTGCCAAGCGGCGGCGAGCCCCACTCACCAGCCGTGCGGTTTTGCGCGGTTCTGTGCATACGCAGGTCACTCTGCGCCGGCTCTTCCGGGTTGTAATCTACTCGCCCATGGATAAGGATTATTTGTCAAGCCCTGCTCATTTGCATATCGCACGCTCTCATTTGCATACCTTCTTCCGATCCTTTTTGCAGAAGAGGTTTTTGCGATAAAAAGCGCCATGTAGACGGGGCCATTTGTCAGGAAAAACCCCATTTTGCACAAGATCCCTTATTCCTCCGAAAGTGAGGTTTACAGGCTCTTGCGCAAAAGGCGTTTTTTCCGACAAATGGCCCCGTCTACACGGCGCTTTTTGTCACATAAAACCTCTTCCGCATAAAGGATCGGAAGAAGATATGCAAATGAGAGCGTGCGATATGCAAATGAGTGCTCCATTTGCATTTTCCTCTTCCGCGAAACACCCGCAGTGTAGATGTAGCCTTGCGTGTAGAAGAGCCTGTGGGGCAGAGCTGTGACCCATCTGGCGCTCGGGCTGGTTCGCTGGACTTGTCTGGATGCTGCTGCGAGCCAGGCAGGGTTCTGGGGTGCCCCAGCGACACCTGCCCAGCCACCCACTTTGCCTCTTCATGCCACTGCTCTTGGTTCCCAAGGCAGGACTCCGGCTCCTGGAGCGAGGATGCCGGTTGTTCTCTCTGCCCAACGCTGGGGCCCCAGACTGGGTGCCCAGTGTGGGGTATGGAGAAGGGGCAGTTGGTGTCGTGAGCTCAGCCGCAGGCCCGGGCCCCCCCCCCCCCAGTCCCCCACAACTCCCCCAGGCCCTGGGCAAGTGCCTCACGTGTTTCGCTCTCGCTGTGGTGTCTCCTTGTGAAAGGGCAGCGTTATCTACGACGACAGCTTTGACCTCTTCAAAGAGATTGGCAACCTGTGCCGCATCTGCAAGGCCATCGCCAGCAACGCGGAGCTGGTGAAGCCGGGCGGGGCCCAGTGCCTGCCCTCAGGTATGTGGGCCCCCGCCTGGCCTGATCCCGGGGACACGGGCACAGCTATGCACCAAGCAGGCGCAGCGGCTGGGCTTGGGAAGAGCCGGTCCTGCTATCTGCGAACCCGAACTCCCGGCCTCCTCGCCCTGTCTGCTGCGGGAGGGGAAGTCATGTATAGATGCTGGGCCCAGCTGCTAACCTTTAGCTGTGCTCAGAACTGGGGGTGAGCAAGACCTGGCCCTGGCCCAGGGGTGGGCAATCATTTTTAATGGGAGACTGCTCCCAGAACTTGGTACGTGGTCAAGGGCTGCACTCTTCTATGATACTAATGGAGGGGGTGGGGTCTGGGACAGCGATTGGGTGCAGAAGGGAGTTCAAGATAGGAGGCTGGGTGCATAGCTGTGCAGGGTCTGGGAGGAGACGCGGGTGTAGGAGAGGAGTCTGACCGGGAGGAGGAGTGCAGGAGGGGGTGCAGGGTCTGGGAGGAGGTGTGGGTGCAGGAGCAGGTATGCAGAGGATTTGGATTATGTAGGGCTGGGGAGGGAGAGGCTGGGGTACCAGGTGCAGGCTGTGGCCAGAAGGCACTTACCTAAGTGGTTCCCAGCCAGCAGCCCAGCAGGTCCCTCGGTCTGGCTCTCCAGCTCCAAGCAAGCCCCGGTGGTGGGTACTTTGCATGCTGCCTGCCCCACAGATACAGTCCAGGCAGCTCCCACTGGCCAGTCTCTGCAAGCTGCGAGATTGTGCTGGAGATGGGGGCAGTGTGGAAAGGCTGCCCCGCTCCCCAGGCTCGTGATCCCTGCACTGTTCGCTTTGAGCAGTGTGTGGGGTGGGGCAGGCAGGGAGCCATGGGCTGCATTTTGCCTGCCCCTGCCGTAGCCAGGCAAGAAGGGATTGCAGAAGGAATCGCAGCCTCAAGGTACCTTTCAGCTTCATCCATCTCCCTGGGCTGTGTGTATCTGTGGCCTCGTTCCTAGAAGCTCCATCAGGGAGTCTGGAGATGGACTAGATCATCCAGTCCATTCCCTCCAGGATGTCCGTGGGGTCCTCCGCTTTACCCCAGTGCAAGGGAGAGCAGGATCTGGTCCCAGTCCCCATGGAGTGGAGACTGAGCCGCTAACTCTCGTGGGTCCGTGGCATCGCTTCGTAGTGGCTCTCCCGGCATGTCACACACGTCCCCGGGCCTGGAGGGCAGTAGCCCGAGGTGGAGATGATGCAGCATGTTTCTTTGTAGCTGCAAGTTAACTCGTATCTGGAGGAGTCCCAGGATGCTTTTAGGCAGCAGCACAGAAAGGCACCCCGAGAACGGAGGGCAAGGCCGCCCACATTCGTGGAGGTGCCCCCCTGCCTGCTGACACCTGCCACTCACCAGCAGGCAAACGTGTCCTGGCGATTTGGGGTGTTGTCTCCCTTTGTCTTCTCACACCAGTGTAAAGGCCGGGGGGAGCGGGGTTCTCTGACGGCCAGTCCCACCCGCTCACAGCTAGGGCAGGAAGGTGGAAAGCTAGGCAGGGCCCGGAGTCCTACACAAGTTACCTAAGGCTGCCCCACGTGGCTCCTGTCGGTGCTCGGGGTTTCTCTTTCATACCCCCCTCCCGTGGCTTCCTTTGCCCCATCCCCCTGCGCACAACTTCTGCCAGGGCTGGAGGTTCCCTCGCACACACGCGCCCTGTGGTTTCCCTGCCTCCCCCATTCACAGCTTCTGCCACGGTTCAGGGCTTCCCTGGGTCATTGCGGAGCTGCAGAGGTGGAAGGCTCCTCTCCCCTCCAGCCAGGCTGCTGGCAGCTGGCCAATTGAGCACATGGCGGGGGGAGGAAGGGGCAGGGCGAAGGCAGCCCTGCAGCTGGTGGCTGAGAGAGCAGCCGTGGGGAAGGGCTGGGCCAGCGGGGAACCAGCGGACAATGGGCAGGGCTGTCTGTGGTCTCCTGATCACACATGGCTACATAGGGGCACCCAAACATCTGGTGCCCCACATTCTCAGGTGCCCTACGCAGCCGCGTACTCTGTGCATGCCTACGGATGGCCCCGATCCTAGGCTGGCATAATGCGGTGCCCTGCCCTGGCTCTAGGCGAGCGGTGCCGACCCCCATCAGCTGAGGCCGGAGGGGTCACTGGCCTACCCCCCATTCTGGGAGGTCGCAAATGCCCTCTGCTCTCGGCCTCCGCAAGGCACCGGCTGGTGCTAAGAATCCAAGTCTGTAGCCAGGGCCACACAGGCGATGGGAGAAGCAGCCGTTCATGAGCAAGAACTGCAACTCTGTCTTCTCTGCCCCCTTGCTCCTGTGTGCCCCGCCCCCCGCCCCACTCTTTCCCTCTCTCTCTCCCCAGGCTACAGCATCTCCTCCTTTCTGCAGATGCTGCACCCTGAGTGTAAGAACCTCCCAGAGCCCAACCTGCTCCCCGGGCAGCTCTCCCACGGGGCCGTGGGCGTGAAGGATGGCAAGGTGCAGTGGATCTCCATGGCCTTTGAATCGGTGAGGGCGCTTCCGTGCTCCCCGTCCCTTCCCCCGCTGCAGATGGGCGTCGGGCTGGCTGGAGCTGAGAATGAGCGAGGGCGCCTACGGCCGCCGGTCATGCCCTCCAGGCAGCCCCGACCAAGGAGGCCAGGCTGGGCGCAGGCTGCAGAGCGGGCCTGGGGAGCCCCAGGGTTTTCCTCCGCTCCCCACGCTGCAGACTCGACCTGGGAGCTGCAAACCCCCCTGCCTCCTCGCCAGCCCCCGCAGCCGGCCAGGCCGTGGTGATCGCGGGCGGGCCCAGCAGCCTGGCTTTGCGGCAGCCGGGGCACCGCACCAAGGGTTTGGCTGAGCCGGGCCCGGAGCGGACGTGCTGCCCCAGAAGGAGCCGTTCTCGCCGGCCTGTCCCGGGGGGGTCTGCAGACCAGTTCAGCTGCTCCTCTTGTGGGCCGGGTCCAGGGGGGATAGGTGTGCATGGGGGACACTGGGGCTGTTAGCCCCTCCACAGACTGACCCATCGGCTTCCTTGCAGACGACCTACAAGGGCAAGTCTTCCTTCCAGACCTACGCCGACTACCTGAAGTGGGAGACTTTCCTGCAGCAGCAGCTCCAGCTCTTCCCAGACAGCTCCGCTCTCCGGCGCGGCTTCCAGACCTGTGAGCACTGGAAACAGATCTTCATGGAGATCATAGGTAGGGACCTTCAGCTCCTCTCACCCCTCTGCAGCCTGCCCTCCTACCCCCCGGGGTCCTCCCCTAGATTCCCCCATGGCTTTCTTATTTGCGTGCGTTGTGGCCCCCACCGAGCGCTGAACAAACACCCCCCGAGCGCTGACCCTGCCCCAGGAGTTCACAGGCTAAAGAGACTAGAGCCAGGCTGGGAGGGGAAAGCAAGGCCTGAAGAGAAGAGATCTGCCCAGGGTCACCCAGCCACCTGGCTCCCCTGACTCTCACTCCACTGCCCCATCCCCTTCATCCTCCCTCTTGCCCCAGTTCGAGCTAGCTCCTAGGGGCATGATCTCCCCACAGCTCGGCTCAGCAGCTGCTGCCTTCCGGGGCTGGAACCCTGCCGCTTGTTCTCTTCCAGGTGTGCAGAGCGCCCTGTACGGTCTCATCCTCTCGCTGGTGATTTGCGTGGCCGCGGTCGCCGTGTTCACCACCCACCTGCTCCTGCTGCTGCCAGTGCTGCTCAGCATTTTAGGTAGGTAGCCCCCAGACGCGTTCAGCTCCAAATTGGGCTTGATTCTCCTCTCACCTGCGCGGCTGTGCTCCCGGGGTTGCACCGGTGTGACTCCTGATGCACAGCAGCACGACTCCGAGGGGTCTGATTCCGATCCCCCTTTCACCTGGCCCCTCTCCTCATTTCCCCGGGGGTGAGTGGGAGGAAACTCTGGACCCATGTGAGCGAAGGGTCCCCATCTTAAAAGCAGGTTTTTTCTATCTGGTTTTCTCTACACAAGCTCCTCTGCTGGTTTAAATAACGGTTTTAGCTACACAAACTCCAGCCCTGCCTCGGATGTATAATAATGTGATTAAGGCCCACGTGTTCTGCATAACAATCGCTCGCCTTTCCAAAGCTCCTCAGTGGGGGATTATAAACACTGAATATTTTAGTGGGTTTGTTAGTATTTTAAACAAATTTGTAAATAGCCTCCCGCTCCCTGGCTGGTGATTTGACGATATTATGGACCGAGCATGTTGCTAAACTTCCCTTTTTAAAAAAGCAAATGTATCGTTTTAAACTGACTGTGCCTCCCACTCATGACTCACAAACAAACATCACTTTCTTGTAGAAACCAAACGCGCGTAACTCAGACAAGCACACCCAGAGGGTTGTGTGAGGGGGGCGCCCCCTTTCCCTTTTGGGCTGTGCTTCCAAGATTGCCAGTGGCCCTCCGGCTGGATACCCCCATGCGCAGTCTGTCTCTCTCTTACTGTCCCGCATCAACAGGCCTGCCCACAGGAGGGGGCAAAGTGGGCAGTTGCCCCAGGCATGGTAATTCAGGGGAGCAGCAGTGGCGGCTGGAGCCCCAGGCCGTTAAAATTGCTGCCGGCAGTGCTAATGGCTGGAGTCAGGACGTGCCGCACTCTGGGTGGCGCTGGGGGCTGGCATGGTACATGCCAGACAACGCTCAGGGCTGGCTGCCCTGCTCCCGCCCCTTCTATGTGAGGCCCCGCCCCTTTGCCTGTCAGTGCCCCGCCCATTACCCTAGCACCTGAGCGCACAATTTGGGTTCTCTGCCCTTAGCTGCTCAGCGGAGATGCTCGGGAATTTTTAAGCCAAATGTTTTTTGCCAAACCAATTCAGATGTGTAGACAGCCGCTGCGGACCAGGGGCTATTTCGAAAACTCCCAACTAGAAAAAATGGTAACAAAATGAGACCTTCCAGTGGGCTGGTGGAAAGGGACTTTCTGTTTTGAAATGTAAGCTGATTAGACGGAAAAAAGACTTCATTTTGATGTTGATCTTGTTGAAAAACGTACGTCCTTGGGCTGAAATGGAAAATGCTGAGGCCTGTAGATGCTGGAATATTTTTGAGGTGTTGGCTCTCCAGCCCGACGGTCAGAACGTTCCGACGCTCGGCAAACGTCTGTGCCGTGGGAGGAGGGCAGCGAGCCCGGGTCTAGTTCAACGTCTCTCTCCGTCTGATGTGGGGAGGAAGGGATCAGCTGGTAGAAATGAGACTAGCTGGGTCCCAGGACTGTAGCCACTTCACTGGCATCCGGTTTGGTCCAGGCATCTATGGCTTGATCTAGCCCAAAGTCTGGCTTCACTTACTGCTCCCCTCTGGCCTCTTTGTGCAGGGGTTGTCTGTCTGGTGGTGACCATCATGTACTGGGCCGGCTGGGAAATGGGAGCCGTTGAGGCGATTTCTCTCTCCATCCTCGTCGGCTCCTCCGTCGATTACTGCGTGCACCTGGTGGAGGGCTACCTGCTGGCGGGGGAGAACTTGCCCCTGCACCAGGTAGAGGTGAGTTCCGCCCCGGCCTTTTCCTCACGCGGACGCGAGGGCCCATGGAGCTGTGCCACGGCCGCCCCTCGCATGGAGCTGGGGAGGCTACCTCCTCCCTGGGCCGCACCAGCGCTGGGGGGGACGAGTCCTTTGCCCCATCAGCCCCAGATCAGCTCCCTGGTGCCCAGGCAGTGCCCTGAGGCCTTGACACGGGACTCAGCTGTGCAGCGACTCCCAGTGGGGTTCATAGCAGTGTCCTGCTGCGCGCTGGTGCCCGTGTCCCTGGGACCGGCCTCTCCCGGTTCTTTGCCCTTATGAGGACAGGCCCTGCACTGGGTGGTCTCTAAGCCCAGCTCACCCTTCTCTTCCCTCCCGCTATGGGTGTGTCTGTAGAGCCTCCAGAGCACCGCAGCCCCGACGCCCGGCTCTGGCTGCGGGGCTGGAAATAGCTTTGCTGTCCGGGCTCAGGCTGGGGACCTGCAAGGGGAGGGTGTTGGCGCCTGGGCTCTGTGCTGGTTTTGGCCCTGCGAGCCTGAGGCAGTTAGCAGGGCCTGCGGGGCGTGTAGTGCAGCATAGACACAGGCCCTGCCTGGCTGCGCTTGGCCGTGTCTTCGGGGCGGTACAGCTGAAGGGCCATGAGGTGCCTCCTAACGCGTCTGTGGCCTGTGCAGGCTTTTCCCGCTCCCGGGGGCGACTGGGCCGAGGTGCTGGGGCATCTCCAATGGAAGGGTCAGCGTTCCATCCCTCAAACTGGAAGGGACTCCGCTGGCATCTGGGGGTCCCTCCGAATGGACGCAGGGGTAGCTGAGACCAGATGCTGCCCTAGAGGGCTCGTCTCTGCTGGGATCAGGCCGGGCTGTGGGCGAATGACGCGCACCATTGAGCTTCCTGGCTACACTCCCCAGGCAGATTAGGCCCCAGCCCTCCTGGGTGCAAGCACCTGCCGCCCGTTCATACTGCCCTCTGCCCTGCCAGGACCCCGCCTCCTGCCGCCAGTGGAGGACGATCGAAGCCGTCCGGCATGTGGGCGTGGCCATCGTCTCCAGCGCCGTCACCACGGTGATCGCCACCATCCCGCTCTTCTTCTGCATCATCGCTCCCTTTGCCAAGTTCGGGAAGATCGTGGCCCTGAACACGGGCGTCTCCATCCTGTACACCCTGACTGTGAGCACCGCCCTGCTGGGCGTTCTGGGGCCTAGCACCTTCACCCGCAGCAGGACTTCCTTCCTCAAGGCCCTGGCGGGGGTGCTCCTGGCCGGCGTCTTGGGTCTGGCCATCTGCCTGGCACTGCTACAGAGCGGCGTGAAGATCCCCCTCCCCACCGGGACGTCCCTGTAGTCCCTGCCCTGAGCCGCCCCCGCCTCTCTTTTGCCCTGTTTTTTTTAAAGGATATTTTTTGTAGAAATGAAAACAAAAAATCCCTTTTTTTCTGGACGTTTTTTCAACTCCAGAGGCACTTTATTTTCTACTGTGTTTTGCTCTAAACTTGTATTTATTTTGGCGGTGACGGATGGACGGCAGTGAGGGCGTGTGGAGGGGGGAGGGTCCCGCCTTCTCCGTTAACCAATGGAGGGGTGGGAGACCCTGGCTTCCCGTCCCCTCTAGGACACCCCCGTGATGTATACGCCCCGTTCCACTTCATCCTTCAAAATAGGACTTAAGTGAGAGGCAGGCCTTGTGAATTTCATCCCCTGGGCCCGATCCTTGGCAGGGGTAATCTGTTTCTGCCGATTTACACCCACCGAGGGTCTGGCCCTCCGAGACGAGGGAGGTGGGGGCATTGGAGCTCTCGAAGGGGAGTTGGTTCCTAAGGAAGCATCTGCTGCCACTGGTGCGAGCCCCAGGCTCTGGGGATCTCTAGCGGACACCAGCTGGGTTTGGCTGTTCTGGGCTGAGCTCGCTTGTCGCGTCAGGTTCTCTGTCTGCTTTGGCTGGATGCAGCTGCCAGGGCGTCCTTTTCAGGAGTAGCCTGGAGAGCACAGTGGGGATTTGGGGTCCCGTTTCCTGCGCCTGTGTTGTGTGCGGGGGATGAGCCTGCTGGGCACTTGTTCCCTTGTCCTGGAGCGAAGGTGAAGCTCACAGGGCCATGAGCGTCTCCACCCACCTCCCACTTTGCCTCCTCACTAGTCCCAGATACACACTCTGACCTGTCCCCACCCCTGGGCTCGCTTCATTTTGCCCAGTGAGCCACTCTGGGGCAGCAGCCTGGGGTCATTAGCTGGGAGATTGTCGGCAGGTAGCATCTTCCCCCTCTGCCCGGCAGGCACCACAGAGCCAAACCCGGCTTCAGCGAATGGACCGACGCTCCCGCCTTGCTCCCTCCCTCGCGCTGGGCAGTTGGATCCCGGGCGGGTTCGCAGCCAGCAATGCAGCGAGCAGGAGAGCAGTGACCTGCCCTGTCTCTCCAGGCCCGGCCATGCGGCTCCGGCAGTAACAGCCGCCGGCGCCTGCCGCTCCCGTCCCTGCCCTGTGCTGCTCTGCGTGTGTAACACCTCCCATCGCCACCAGGGGGAGAACTGCGAGCCTCCAACCCCACACCACAGCCTCTGCCTTGGGTAGCAATGATGCACCAAGCCCGCATCCCATGGAGGGGGGAGGGGGAATCATCCGTCGTGGCAGCTTCGGTGCAGCCCCTGGCAGCTGCCGGCTTGGAGCAGATGGTTCCTATGAAATGAAATTGCAAAGCGGTGCCATTAGCGAGTACATTTTAGGCATCGCTGATTCCATCATCGTCTTAAAAAGGAAAGCGCGACAGGCGTGCATCGGTAGGCACCACATCTGGTCTCTGGCAGAAGGGGCGTGGGGCAGGCCTGCGGGGAGCTGCACCAAACGTAATTTACCAGGAGGCGCGACAGCAGGAGCGGGGCTGGGCTCTTCCCTGGTTGGCAGATGCCGAAGCCCCGGGGGAGGCGGGTTTGCAATGTGGATTTTTCAAATGTAAGCGCCTCAGGGGGGTGGATCCCCTGTCCCCCCTCCCACCAGTCTGCTCCCTGGGCCTGTGGTCACGTTGCTTGGGAAAGTGCCCCCAGGTCAGGTCCCTGGTGGAGTCCGTGCTAAATTCACTTTGTGCATTTCTTGGCGCCTTGTGAAGTGCATGATTTCCCCCTGGATGTAGGGCCAGACCGTCCCAGGTGCTCGGCTTCCGTTGGCTAGCACGGCAGGGCTCAGCAGTCCTCTGCTTGCAGGGTTGGGCCCTTCATCCCTTTCACCCCCTATCCATTCAGCTCCCAGATGTCTCCTGGGCGGCTCAGCCTGTCTGTGGTCCCGGGGCCAGAGGAAATGAGGAGCCACTCTACTGGAGGCAGAGAAGCCGCCCTGGTGCGAGAGCAGAATCCGACCCAGGGCTTGCATTGCCAGCTGAGCTGTCTCTTCCTGCCACAGCTGCTTGGGCATTCGATGGATCCTGGGCCCATTAGTCAGTCCTCATTAGCTCAGACAGCAGCAGGGGCAGGTTCCTTGTCTCTGACCCCCGCGCTCTGGAGCCCTGTGCTCCCTGATTCCCTGTGCTGCTTCCGAGCCCCAGCTTGCTCTGTCACCCCAACACCAAGCTTAATTAACCAGCCCTCGGCGTGTCACTGGCGTGCACTGAGCCCCGTGGCAGCGTGGCTGGGACACAGGCGTGTGCGTGCGACACAGCGGGAGAGCATGGAGGAGATGGCACTGAACCGTCTCCCCAAAGCAATGACTGGCCTGACAGCGAGACGTGAACTGAGCAAATGCATCGGCCTCCTGAGGCTGATTAAAGTCCCTGTTCATGTGTTTCCAGGTCAGCGATCAGACAAGCGGAAAAGGGGCCAGTGTATGTGTGGGGGAGAGACGACCCCAGAGAGTCCCTGGAGAAAGTCACTCCCACTGTGCGGAGGGGGAGAGGGGTTGGCATGTCTGACTTGAGACAGAGAACTGTGTCTAGCCCTGCAAACGGCGCATCAGAGCGAATGCGAGCCCAGCGTGGTCTTCATTTACGCAGCCTATAGAAAGACGACTGGTGCGAGCCCTTCCCCCTCCAGTCATGTCTGGGAACGGCACGCCAGGATCACCAGCTCAGCCGCCCCCAGGAGGTGAAACAAAGCAGCCGGAAACCTCTGGCATCTCTCAGGTCCAATCTGGTGAGGTGCTGGGTTCCCCGGCAGGGCTGCCACATGTCGGACATCCAGGGCCCCGCAAGATGAGTGGCTGTCCATACGTTGTGCTGTGCATTGTGGGGAGCAGGCGCTTCGCTTTGTGTGTGTGTGTCACAAAGGGTGGGCAGGTCTTAAGAATCACCAAAAGTGTCGTCATTAATTGAGAGATGGTCCCTTGGGCCAATCCGCAGGAGGGCTGGGGCCTGCATCCAGAGGAGTTCCCATTGTTTCTTTCTGCCCATCCCAGCTCTGGCAGGCTGTCAGGGGCTGGCTGTGACATTCTGCTTGTGGCTTTGGAAGGTGTTAGACGGGGAAGGACAAGTGAGAGCAAAAAGCAGAATAAGTTAGATAGTGGGGAGGCTGCAGCCCCGTTGTGTCAGTGCCATGTAAGTGCCCAGTGGGAGACAAAACCTACCACAGAGAGATCCTCTATGGGGAAAGACCCAGGGCGAGGGACAGTGGGGAGAAACAGAAGCACGGAGCTGTGGAAGGGACATGCCCAAGGCCACCCAGCAGGCCAGTGGCAGAGCCAGGAATAGAATGCAGGTTTCCTGACTCCCCAGGGGACGGTGCTCTATCCACTAGACCACCCAGCTCATAGCCTCTAAATTGCCCTGCCCCCGAAACTTGGTGATAATCACGTCTCAGCCTGCTTTTAGCCATTCTTCCCTCAGGGGCCCAGCTGCAACATCTCTGGCCCCTCTCGCTTTTACCTCTCGCTGATCTCCCTGGCATGCACGCTCTGGTTCCACTGTTGCAGCCTGGACCATTTTGATTTTTCTGTTTCAAAACCCAATTTTTTACAAAATGTAAGAATTTTATATAGACTATCCTATAAAGGCCATTATTGGAACAAAACGATTAGACTTTCCCCAGATGAAACATTTCAATTGGCTCCAACTTATTTTTTTTCCAGAATTTCTTTTCATGGGAAAATTTCAAAACTGGGAGTTTTCATTATGATTCAGTTTGGGAGGAGGAAGCCTTCCAAAAGCATGGAACCTCCCGTAAATGAGAAACCCGACTCCTTCCTAGCAGCGAGCAGGTGCCTCCTATCGCTCGGCCGTAGGTGGGCACCGATGGATATTGCTATTTGTATTACAATGGCACGGCTGTACTGTGGGCAGTATGAATGCAACTTTTGTTCACGCTACCAAGCGGCCCCAAGTTGGGCAGGACGCCATTGTGCTAGGTGTTGGACAGACACACGCTAGGAGGCAGTCCCTGCTTCAAAGAGCTTATAGTCTATGGTGAATGGGGGCGAGCAGGGGAAACTGAGGGCAAGTCACTTATTCCAGGTCATACACTAGGGCTACGTCTTCACTGCAGGGTTTTTGCACAAGAAGTCTTTTGCGGAAGAGTTCTTGTGCAAAATTTCTTGCACAAAAGCACGTCCACACCTCAAAGCGCATTGCTTTTGCGATGTGCTTTTGCGCAAGAGAGCGTCCACACTGCATGGACATACTTGTGCAAGAAAGCTCTGATGGTCATTCACAGACTGGCCATCAGATCACCTATTCTTTTTCAGATAGGTTCTTTTTGCGCAAGAAACCCCTGCGGAGCATCCACACTTCCTCCTTTTTGCGCTACAGCTATTGCGCAACAAGGCGATGCCTTGTAAAAGGAGATTATCTACACTGCAAAAAGCCCTCTGTTCTGCCGTTTTACTGCCGATTTACTTGCACAAACATGCATTTGAGGTGGCTGTTTTTACACAAAAACCTTGCAGTGTAGACACAGCCTAGGTGAGTGGCAAAGCTGGGAACCCAACCAGAGCTCACCCCTAGTCTGGAGCCTTCCTTGAGTCACTGGGTATCCCCTGCATTGGGCTGATAGTACCAGCCCAGATCGAGATGGGCATAAAAGTTCCTCTGGTGGCAGGTTCAGACGTGGAGCCAAGTGGGGCATGGTGTCCAAACTCCCTTTTGGAGGATTTTCCTGCCCGGTCTGAGGGCACAGCCCTTTGGTGCTGGCACTGTCCTATGGGACATAGTCACATCGGGCAAGGCTGGTGCCAGACCCTGTAGGAAAAAGGAATGGGGAAAACCACGGCAGCGTTGGCTGGGCGAGGAGAGAGGGACAGGCCAACAGCCCACAGAGGGCAGAAGGGATGGTCGTTCTTGGGAGTGCCGCCTGTGGCGTCGCTGGAGCCGGCTTGTGTTGGGAGCTCCCGGTCTCTAGAGACTTTTCTGGCCCTGAATTTTCTGGCTGGAGAATCCGGCTCCCCTGGCAGGCTCTAAAAGGCCTGTTTGTTTACCGCGGCAACTGACAGAAACCCTCCCGCCCTCACCAGTAGCTTAGCCGCGCCAATTGATTTACAGCCAAGCAGGGCACACGCAAAGCCTCCCGGTTATTCTTTTTCAAACCCTGCCTCACGGTGGGCAGCATTTACGATTCAGCTCACGTGTTTTAATCCGCCTGGAGGCTCCGTGCCACAGAGCTCGGCCCGAGCTAACACAGTCGTGTGTGTGGGGGGGGAGGGGGGGGGGAACATCAGCTAATTTGCCATTTGCCCCAGGTTAGGTTCCGAGCTGCCTGGGGTCACATCCACCAAGATCTGGTTTCTTCTCTCCATTGTGAGCAGGCAGCTATCCTGCACGGGGCCCCATTCTCCCTCTGCCCTGCACCTGGGCCAATGGCAATCCCCCCGTGGCAGGAAAGGCCGCAGGGAGGGCACAGAAAGGGGAGCAGGAGCCCGTGTGATCTGGGAAGTTGGAGCAGAGGGTGGGTGGAGAGCTGTGGGCTGGGCTGCCTCGTGTTTCACGTTATTGTGGGCAGATGCGAGAGTGTTGGCTCTCCGACGTAGCACAATCCCTGATGCCATGTACCCGCGTTACTTTTCTAGGCCCTCTCCTGCCAGCACTACTTTCGGTGTTCCTTGACTTTTGGAGACTGTTGTAAATAAAAGATTTTGACATTCACACTGGTGCCTCGGTTGGTCGGTCTGTTTCAGTGCTTGCACCACAGTTTGGCGACAGTTGGGGATCCCCTAAACTCTGGGTCAGATTCCCTGTCTGAGCTGTCACCATGTACCCAAGTGCAACGTGCATGCCGGATTGCTTTCTGATTTACTAGTGCTTCGCACCAACATGGTACTCCCTTGCACTGGGGTGACCAGCTCTACGAGTGTCAGGATGAGATCAAGATCTGAGGCCTTCAGCATCTCCACCAGCAGTTCCGCGCCCATTACAGGAGTGGGTGGATAAAGTGCTGTGCCCTGCAGTGTGCAGGAGGTCAGACTAGATAATCATCTTGGTCCCTTCTGGCTCTGAAGTCAGTGACTGCGGCTCTCGTGGGTTACCAAGCTCTATAGCTGGTTATAATTCTGCATGGATTGTGCCGGCTGGGAGGAGGATGCTTAACTCTAGTTGGGGATCTTGGTAAGAAAAGACAGGTCTCCTAAATCCATTCCCAACACAAGGGGTGGCTGATGACCATCCTATGCAGTGACCAGAGTCTTATCATAGGACTTTGCTGCTGTCCCTCGTCTTTTATTACCCAGTTACCTGCTCAAGGGCTGCTGGTCATGAGCAGTGGTGCTGCTTTGCCCTCTCGTCTCCCACCCATTCAAGTCCATCCCAATGTTACCCATCTCCTCAAAAGGAAGTAAAACATTGTTGCTCCTTTTTGACCTGAGCCGCTCATCAAAGTTCAGGGCCCTGGGGACATGCTGGTTGGAAGGAGAAATCGATGGAGTCTGGTATTTTCTTAGATGCAGTCTTGTTTAGTTACAAGGAACGTACAAAAGTCCTGTGCCTCTAAACGGAGAAGGAAACCAAGATGAAAAGGAGCAGTGAGTGGGCTTTGGTTTTGGCCCCCAACTCCGTCCAGCCAACAGCAGACCCAAAAGCAGCCTCTTGCTCCTGTTTCTCCCAGGGTCACAGCGCGCTCGCAGGCTGTCTACACTCACAGCTTCTTGCGTGAGAAATATGCAAATGAGGCTAAGCGTGGAATATCGCCGAGCCTCATTTGCATACCTAATGAGCCGCCATTTTTGCAGAAGAGGCTCTTGCACCAGAAGGAGCTGTCTACACTGCCCCTTCTTGCGCAAGAAAACCCCTCTTGCGCAATGCCGTCACGCCGATTACTTTCAGGAATAATAGCATTGCTCAAGAGGGGTTTTCTTACGCAAGAAGGGGCAGTGTAGACAGCTCCTTCTGGTGCAAGAGCCTCTTCTGCAAAAATGGTGGCTCATTCGGCATGCCAATGAGGCTCGGCGATATTCCACGCTTAGTCTCCTTTGCATATTTCTCACGCAAGAAGCCGCAAGTGTAGACATAGCCCAGGGGTCTAGCCACACAGCGAAGAAAAACCAGCAGTTGGCCAATGCCTGCTGAGTCGGGCTCACGGGGCTTCTACACAGCAATGAAACAACCTGCAACTCTGAGCTGCCTGGCATGGGCCAGCCACAGCTGTGTAACTGCTGGGCAGACATACCCTGGAAGGCTTCATGTGAGGCGTGGCCCCTTTACTGTCTCTTACAATGGTATGGCACGGAGGACCCATTCCCACCTCAGTCTGGACGAGGGTTAGACTCCGCCCATTACATGTTTTCACCCAGCTCCTCACAATGGAACATGGAGCATAACAGCAGCCTCTTGTTTCATCCAAGTCTCCCACCACTTTGTGAACCTCAGCTCCGCCCCCTAGCGCCCTGGGAAATAGAGGTTTCCCTGCTTTGAATGGGGAGACCGAGGCACACTGCAAGAGCAAATGACCTGTCTGACGTGCCAGAGCTAGATCTACAGCTTCCCAGAGTTGTCTGGGGCAGGCCGCTTTGAAGTAAAGACAAAGCAAAGGACTCGCAGCTCCTGTGTGGCCGGAAGCAGCCTGGGGTCGCTGTGACTATGTAAAGGGCTTGCAGCTCGGGCCCCTTCCAGGGTAGCGCTGCAACCAGAAGCCCTTTAAATAGCCACAGCAACCCCAGGCAACTGCTGAGCAATGCAGTAGCGGTGGGGTGGGGAGCCACAAGCCCTTTAAATAGCAGCAATTGAAAGGGCTCGCGGCTCTTGGCTCCGTGGCTTCTGTGTTGCCTGGAAGCTGCCTGCGGTGGCTGTGCTTACTTAGAAGCCTCTCGGCTCTATCCCCTGCTGGGATTTAAATAGGATCCTGCTGTCTGAGCCACTGCCTGGAAATTCGGTGGCACGGGCAGCAGGATATAAACAGAAAGCAGCAGGATGCAGTCCGCAGGCCGGATCTGGCCCAGCCCTGGCTTACGGTAAGAATGCGACTCCTCCCTGCTGAACAGGGTGTGGTCCCTTTAAGGGGATGGGCCTGGTTAGCTGCAGGTAGTGGGAGGAGCCAAACCCAGGGCCTAGGGGTGTGGCTGCAGCTCTGCCCACCCATGTGATGGAAGCAGGTGGCCAGATGCTGAGCCAGAGAGGGAGCTGCGGTCTGGAGGTCCAAGGAGGAAAGCAGATGCTGCTGCTCTGCGGCTGTGAGTAGTTCCTGGCTCACCCCTTGCTTTGGTGAAACCTGCTTGGGCGTAGTGGCTCCCTCGCTGGGGGGCTAGGGCAGGGGATGGGAGCAAGGCTCTTGGGTCGGCTGGGCTGGTGCCTGCAGTGATGTGGGACCCAGGTCCCTCTGTGAAGGGTGTCAGGATGGAGACAGCCGTGCGGGTGTATCTCCCTCGCTGGGGGCCTGGGGAGGTTCCGGTGAAGGCAGAAGGGTGGCAGCTGGGGGGTGGCTTCGATGTCCATGGGAGCGCTGCCTAAGCAAGGGCTGAGGGGAGGCTTTGGCCCCCGTCATAATGGTAAAGGTCAGAATTTCCTGGGCTGACTTGGCAGCACCTCCTCACCCGTTTGGCCCCCTCCTGCTGAGGGCCAGGGGATGGTGCGCTGGGTACGTCCTGACAACGTGCTGCATGTTGGGCCTTCCTGTCTCGCCCCCGTCTCCTCTTTCCTGCACTTGTCCATGTGGAAGGACTTTGCTTCTGTGAGCAGACAGCAGCCACCTCCTGGAGCTGCTGCTGTGGTGTTAATCAGGCCCTGGACAGCAGTTCCAGGCCCCGGGACAGAACAATCAATGGGCTGCCTGCCTGCTCCCTTCCCTTGGCTGGAGCCACAACCCTCCCCCTCCCAGAGAATCCTTCAGCACTCCTCTCCCCTCCCCCCTCGTCCCGGACCAGAGGACCCCTCTGGGCTGAGGTTTCAGCCCTATCTCCCCTGCCTGGTGGAGCCCCATGCCAGCTGCACCTGCTTGTTCTCTTCCTTCCCCAGACCCAACCCAGTGCTATTTGCTACTCAGATGCTCCAAAATCTGCCTGGGGCGTATCAAAAGTATGTTTGAAGAGACGCTTTCCCCCCGAGCAGATTGTGTCTGGGGAAGGGAGGGGCGGCTCTGCTGTTGTGCTGGCCAGGGGTGGGCTGTAACGTCTCTGGATGGAGCAGGGAGGGCTGTAACGTCTCTGGATTGGGGGTGGGGGCTGGTTTGGCAGAGGGAGGGTGTCTTGCAGCTCTGGCCACGGGGGAAGGTTTGGGTAGAAGGAAGGGAGCTGGGGGTCAGCCTCCCCTAAAGGGGTGCTCCAACTGCTGCCCATGCCTGTAGCCTGTCTGGAGGATTTAAAAGGGCCCCTCCAGGCTCTCGTAAATTGCCCAGGCCCGTGGGCAGTTGCCCCCTGCCCTGCCAGGGGAGGGCCTGGTTAAGTGGAACCTCAGAGATCTGAGCCCCTCTGGAATGGAGGTGGTTCAAGCTCTGCAAGCGTTGTGACGCTGAGCCATGCCTGGCTCTTTCCCGAGTTTACAGCTGAACGCTGACTTAGTGCAGCTTTGACACTTGACTATGCAGAAGAGAAACGTCCTTTTCCCTGTCCCTTTCCCTTTCTAGTAGTTTGTCTAACACTGGACTGTGTTTGCTTTTTTTTTTTTGGTCTCTGCTGAGGCCTGACTGTGTGCCTCTGGCTCCGAGTGAGGGGTGTGATGGACGGGTCTGTCTATAACTCAGGTTCTGCTGTATCCAGCCATTTAAAGTACGCCAATAGCATAGCTGCTCCCTAGATATGAAAACATAACCAGGGCCCCTTTTCTGCGTGATTCCGAAGGTGCAATCGGCCTCTGGCTGAAGGCTTGTGCTCCAGAGCCTAAGCTTTCTATCCTCAAAGCTCATTCGGCAAAGCTTCCAAATGTGAATCGAGTGGTTCTGAGTCTGCCTGAGTCCGAAGGGGGCTTGAACACCATGGCTCCCGGAGGAGTGACATCCAGTGCGGCAGATTTCAGCATCGGCATTGTTAGCCATTTCACTCTTGATTCACTTCGGCATCCAATGATTGTCCTCCTCGTGCAGCCCCAAACTGCTGCTCCCTCCTTCCTGGCCGCCCCTTGCCCCATCTGTCCTCGTGCTGAAAACTCCACAGCTTCCTCCTTGCAAACTTGCTTAGAACGAACCTCTGACTTGTGCAGCCGGCTGCAAATTAAAAATGTAGGGGGCAGCGTAGGCTAAACAGAGTTGAACAGCATTAAAAACCAGCAGGCATAGGCAGTGCTGATGGAGTTATTCATCCTCATATTTAATTCAATAAAAACCCTTGTCTCCTTCAAATGGATCCAGGAGCTGCCATAGATGCTCCAGCCTGCTGCTTGGGGACTGCAGCAGGATTTAGGTGGGTGGTTCTCAGCCGGGGGTAAGTATCTCTGGAGGTACCGAGATCTTCCAGGAGGCACGTCAACTCAGCTAGAGACTTGCCTGATTTTACAACAGGCTACGTAAAAGCACGAGCAAAGGCTGTGCAAACCAACATTTCATACAGAGGGTGACTTGTTTCTACTCCTCTATACCATACACTGAAATGTGTCAACAATATTTACATTCCAGTTGATTTGCTTTAGAATTACAGGAAACGCTCCACATTCACGCTGGATGCATCCTGCATCTACCACCGACGGCGGAATTTGTGAATACTGGGAGCTGTGGTTCCCAGTCCCTGCAGTTTGCTCCCGACGTATCCTGAATTCACTGGGGGAGAGGGGGAAAGCTGCCAGGAACTCACTGCAGCAGCTGGGAGCCGGGACCTGGGGGAGGGGAAACTCAGTATGGCTCTTGGTATTAGTGGCGCGTTTCCCCACAGTACCTGGCCCCTGGCTGCCCTCCGCAGGCCAGGAGCTCTGCGAATACACAGAACTGCAAATGGCGAAGGTCTCCTATACGTGGTAAAAACAAGAGAGCCGGCCACTTCAGTACCTGTACACTGTGACGCTTTTTTGTATTTTAGGTCTGATTTTAATAAGCAAGCACCTTTTTAGATGAAGTGCAATTTGGGGGCATGCAAGAGAGATCTGCCTCCTGCCAGGGGTACAGTGGCATGGAAAGGTGGAGCGCCACTGATTTACCATTTGCTGCACAGTACGGGGACCTTGAGGTAATGCACAATGGCAGGGGCACCGTGTTTCGTCTCCAGTGCTTTAATGTGCTTCCCCTATTGAAAGGCAGTTCCACTGAGCCAACAGGGCCTGCTGGGCTGAGAATCTCTCCAAGTCTCTTTCCATTGTGGCTATTGAGTTAATTGAAGCACCTGATGCCATTCAGCTAAATAGGAGCACCTGGCACCTCACCTGGCATGGGGTGCTGGATTGTAGGGGAGACAGGGGCATAAGAGCCAGCTGTTATAGGGTCCTGATCTCTGGGGTTATGTCTACAGTGAAATGAAAAACCTGCTGTGGGCTGGAGCGGGGCTTGGGCCAAGGGACTGTTTAGTTGTAGGTGTTTTGGCCCAAGCCTGAGCATCATTCTACAGCGTAAAGAGCCCCTCTAGCATGAGCCTGGGTCAGCTGGTATGGGCCAGCCACAGGTTTTTCATTGCAGTGTGGACACACCGAGGGAGACCAGGCATCCTCTGAATGTCAAATACAGCTAACACCCATCTGGCTTCATAGCACTCTATAGCCATAGCTCTCCGAGCCCCTCAGAAAGGAGGGGAAGCATTTTTATCCCCATTTTACAGAAGGAGACAATTGAGGCCTGAGGAAGGAAAGTCACATGCCCTAGTTGCAGTTAGTTCAGAGGAGTAAGAATTTACTGCCAAGGTGTCCTCACAGGTCTCTGGGTTGATTGATGATTATAACCACAAGGATGCTTGTGTGTGTGCTCAGTGATGTGTGCCGTGTTGACTTGTGCACTTAGTCTCCACAGAGGACTCCAAGAGAGCCCCCAAAGACCACAAACCAGATAAGGATTGAAGGTGCCTAGCCAGGTTTATTGTTAAACCAAGTACAGTCAGTGTTGTCAGTAGACTCTACTGAACCACTGTGCATATGCAAATCCTAACAATGATAATCCACTCAATCAATGGAAAACAGTCCGGTAATTGCATCTTCTGTCCGGTTAAAAAAAAAACCCAGAAAATACCGGACATATAAAATGTCCGGTATATTCTGTTTTTCTTGGACGAAAGGCTGGCAGGGACATCTTTCCCTGCCGTGGCTGGGAGGGAAGGGGGAGCAGGGAGCATGGGAATTTAAAGGTGCTGCTACCTTCTTTCCCTCAACCAATTTTTCCCCCTGCTATGTTCAGGATTTGTTGTGAAGGTATCTGACAATCCTGCTTGGGAAGAGTGAGTTACACCAGTGTAACTCGGAGCAGGTCCTGGTTTGTACAACATGGGAGGTGCAAGTAGTGTTGCCAGACGGTTGAAACAAAAATACTGTACATGCCCCCCCCCCCCCCCCAAAAAAAAACAGGAAAAAATTCTGTTGAAGGAAAAAAAGGGGGGGGGGGAGAACCAAAGTTGTTGAGCAAAAAAAATTAAAACATCTTTAAAAGCATGTCCCCTTTAAGAGTGAGTGCAGGGATAGGAACAGGGGAGTGGTTGAGCACTAAGACCCAGGGGAAGCGCTTTCCCTAGCTCTTTTGGCCGGCAACCATTTTGTGCCGGCAGCCTTGAGGAACCAGGTAAGCAGGGAGGCTGGGGTCGGGGGGCTGGGGGTGTTGGGAGCCGGGGGAGGCTGGGTGCCGAGTGTTTGTAGGGTTGCCAGGTGCCTGGTATTTTCTGTTTTTTTTTTTTTCCTTTTCCTCGGCCCGGAGGCGAAAATGCCGGGCATCTTAGGTATCCAGTATTCTCTGAATGTTTTTACCGGACAGAAGCCGAAAATACCGGACTGTCCGGGTGAATACCAGACACCTGACAACCCTAGGTGCAAGGCGGGAGGGGGCACGTGCAGAGAGCCCCAGCTGAAACCACTGGGTGTGAAAGGCGTGGTTCCTGCTGAGGATGCTTTGGCTCAGGCCGTGGGGCGGGATTTCTGAAAGCACTCAGTCGGTGATCTTGGCCAATGTGGAGTACCTCTGGGAGCCTCTGCTGGACAGGGCATGCACAGGAGAGGACTAGGGTTGCCAGATGGCTTCAACAAAAATACCGGACGCATTTGACATGACATCACAATCGACATGACATCTTATTTAGAAAATACCGGACATTTCTATTTTCTCAACTTGTTCCCGAACAGAAAGCTCAAATACTGGACTGTCCAGTTCAAAACCGGACACCTGGCAACCTTAGGGAGGACCCTGTAATATGCCCACTGTGGGAGGAATGGGAGTAGCCCTACGCATGGAGAGACAGCGCTACATTTAGGAACAAATTCCGCCCTGGATTCCCCCACTGTCAATCCACAGTTTTCACTCTGGTGGTTGTTAGATTGACCCACCCCGTTTCTTCCCCAGCTCTTCTTTTTCAAACCCTCCACCCTGCTGCTCTTGCTCTCCTGCCATTCGCGTGTGTGTGATACAGAGAAATACAGGGCGATGAATCTTCCACTTCCACTGCAACACGGTCTCTCTGCCTTACGTGCTACAGGTGAGCCCTGGGCCATGCTGGTCATCACAGCATTTGTTACATACTCTAACATCAGTGACTCTTTCCCTGCAGCATACGGTCCCTTTCCTTTGCCCATAAACAGACCTATACAAACTCTGTCTGTGGGTGTGCGCATACACCCCTTCTGGTAAATATACAGCCACTCCCTATGCACCTCCACAAGTGTACGTAGTAGGGGTGGGAAGGAAATAGAGTTGGTGGGTAGGGATGTGTCACGTTGCTGGATCTTGAGGGGAGCAGCCAGATCACTGATGCACCCATAGGTGGGGGTGTTGGCCCCAAAAAATGGTATAGAAGGGGGCCATGTGAGGTATTGAATAGAAGCTTATTATCTGATAATCCTATGTACGCTGTTCATGTGTTTGTATAATGTCTGTGTATGCAACTATTAGCATGTACTTGTATGGACATTGAAGATTTCCCTGCATGTGGTTGAGCATTGGGCAGGGCTGGGCCTGTGGACATGCTAATTACCGAGGCCCTGGGGGACAATGGCTCTCAATGGGCCAAGGACACACCTAAAGAATGGGGGCTGTCACCTGAGAGCAGCCAGCAGGGAACACAGAGATTGGCCTCTGTCCAGGTGACCGGCTATATACTAGAAGAGGCCAGGAAGGAGGTATAAAGAGGCCATGTAGTCGATGCCATTTTGTTCTCAGCTCAGCACTTCATCCCAGAGGCAGCATTGCAGGGATCGAAGAGCCCGGAAGACCTGTGAACCCATCCTGATGCTAGGATGTGCAACAAGAACTTTTAAACCAGCAGCTGTAACATCTCTGCTAGAGCCTGCATTGAGGACTGGGAGATTCGGTGCATGTAATGTACTATTCTTTAACAACCTTACTCTCATGCTTTTCTTGCTTGTGATAATAAACCTTTAGATATAGATTCTAAAGGATTGGCCCAGCATGATTTGTGGGTAAGATCCAGAGGGTAAATTGACCAGGGATCTGTGGCTGGTTTCTTGGAACCGGACAGAACTTGTTCGGGGTAGGTGGGATTGGGTACTAGGACCCCCCCCCCCCACCTGTGTATAGGCCCGGGGCCATCTGGGGCATGGATATTGCTGGGGTGTCGGAGGGGTTTTGCTCGTGAGGCTTCAGGCAGGCTGCTGAAGCGCTCTGTGGGACTGGTTTGTGGCCTGTTTGGAGAGGTCACCAGTCTGGGGGCTGTAAGGAGCCCCAGATTTGAGCAATTCGCCCTGAGTGGACGCCCTCAGCTGTGCCCAGACACGGCCCGGTCCGTCACAGGATGCAATTATCGGCCACAATGAGTTACTAAGTTCAGTCAGTCCTCTGCTCCCAGACAGTCCTGGATGGCTCCTTATCAGCATGGGAGTAAGTCAGGAAGCACCTGCTCCCTTTGATTGACATGAAGGTCAGTCAAAGAGGATGATTCACTTTCTTTCTTTCATTGGCAATTCGTGGCTGCCTAGATGACGCTTCTCAGTGGTACAAACAGCTTTTGAATGCAGAACAACAGAGCCCAGGGGCTTTCAGGCTCCCTTGCCCTTGTAATTCTCCATTTCATCCCTCTCCGAAGGAGCCCGGCTTTGTGTTTCAGCTATTCTGCGTGCACTGAAGTATTTGGAGAGGAACGGGTGAAGGCCATGGATTTGGGTGGCTGATGTTTAGCGGGCAGGCAATGTAGGGAAACTTGGAGGGTTTGCAACACATATTTGAGTGCCAGTCCAGAATGCCTGTCTTTATTTTTGTCTTGAGTTCCAGACAGCTTATTGTTCTTCCAGCAAGGCACGCAAGTCTATGGCGTAGCTCTGTACACAGCAGGCGAGGGGCAGGGAGGCCAGCTGCTGAAATATTAGCAGCTAAGCTGTCATCTTGTCAGGGAAAAAGCAATCAGAGCCAGGATAAAACGTAGACCTAGCCTAGTCTGTCTGTCTGTCTGTCTGGTGGATCTGCAGGGCCTCTGACTTGTACTGTGGGGTCCTCAAAGGGTTCAAAGTCCAAACTGTGAGTTGGGATGGCGACTGCTTGCAGTTCAGAGTTTTGCTGCTGGGTTTGGAGAGACATGCATAGGATGCTTCATCTCACAGTCATCCACAATGACCCACGGGGGAGGGAGGAGCAGGGCTTAATCTACCAGTAAAATGCAGCTGTTGCTGGGCTGAAATGCATCCGCTGTTGGACGGCCCCTGCTACACAGCTGAAGGCTGGATGAAAGATGTTGATTCCTATTGGAAACAGAGGCTGGAATTGAGGCAGGAGGTAGAATTGGTCCGGGTACAAACCCTATGTCAAAGCCATATCAGGAAGTTTCTACAACTGTGTTTCCTCCCCCTTTCCTTTTCCAGTCACTTTCACGGCCATTGTAGCTTTGACCAGAGCAGGGGGAGGGGGACAGTTCTCCTGAGTGTAGCACTCTGCACTGGCACGATGCTTCTAAGAACATAAGAACGGCTGCACTGGATCAAACCAAAGGTCCATCTAGCCCAGTATCCTGTCGGCCATCAGTGGCCAGTGCCAGATGTCTCTGGAGGAGTGAACAGACCAGGGAATCATCCAGTGATCCCTCTCCTGTCACCCATTTCCAGCCTTTGACAACTGGGTTAGGGACACCATCCTGGCTAGTAGCCATTGGGGGACCTAATCTCATGAATTCTCTACCTTCCTTTCTCCCAAGGACCAGTAACTCACTCTGCCATCAGTCCTATTGAAATGCAAGTGGGGTAACACAGACCCACCTACTGTCTGAGAGCAGAGCAGGTGGAGGGCCGAGAATGAACAATCGGTGTCTGAACTAATGACTCACAAATGCCAACCTGAGCGTGGACCATACTTTCTCTGAAGCTGCAGGAACAGGGCCAGTTTGATTCTGTAGTAGGGGATGGTGAAAGGGAAATAAGTGTGATGGCTGGTCCTGCTTTGATTGGGGGTTGGACTTCTGAGGTCTCTTCCAACCCGAATCTTCTGGCATTCTTTGCATCTGCTGCTCACTGATGCTGGCTGTGCCTCTGGAGCCTGGTTTTGATGGGAAAGTTGGTGGCAGCAATGGCGGTGACACGGAACTGGAGCTTGAGGGTGGCTGATACACCATAAGCTCTTAGGGAGTCCTTGGAAAGAGTGGGGCTGAGGGCAGTCAGGCCTCTGCACTGCCTGGAATGTGGTGCTCCCCCAAGTCCTTAGGGCTACCTGGAGCGTGCAGCCTGGTGCTCCAGTGGCAATTTAAAGGGCCAGCAGCAATTGCTCCTTTCCCCTCCCCCGTCCAATGGCAGGCCTGCATGCAGTTTGTCATAAACCTGCAGCTCAGAGCCCTCCTCACCCTGAGACTACATCTACACAGATTCCCTCTTCCGCAAAAGCCTATACAAAGGAAGTGCGGATTAGCATATTGCCGTGCTTCATTTGCATAATTCATTAGGAACTGTTTTTGTGCAAGAAGGGGTTTTGTGCAAAAACCTCTTGCGCAAAAAAGGCTCCTAATTAAGTATGCAAATGAAATGCGGCAATATGCTAACCTGTGCTTCGTTTGCACAGGCTTTTGTGGAAGAGGGAAGCTGTATAGATGTAGCCTGAGAGTCCATTTTTCTGGTGAGGCCAGTTCATGAGCTCCAGCCAGCTAAGCCGTTAATCCTTTCCCCCCTCGGACTGGACCCTCTGCTCCCTGAGAATTGTATCGCTGGCTTTTGAATAACTTCTGCTCCCCAGCCTGTGATCTGCTAAGAATGTTCTACAGAGGCTAGCGTCTTAGGAACAAACTCAGCTCTCGTTAACCTGCGTGGCTGGGTCCCCCCTTGCAAAGCTGAGTTCAGGGCTGCAGACGCTGCAGGCCAGACTCATTCCTGAGGTGATGTCTCTGACATCAGCGCTGTTACAGTGGCCGAGGGCCGAGGACTAGCCTGGTCTGACCCAGTGTGTGGAGTCAGACTCCCTTACGTGGGCTCTAAATGTGGCA
Source organism: Pelodiscus sinensis (assembly GCF_052426305.1). Taxonomy (NCBI): domain Eukaryota; kingdom Metazoa; phylum Chordata; order Testudines; family Trionychidae; genus Pelodiscus; species Pelodiscus sinensis. Next base: position 15,083,245 of record NC_143075.1, read on the forward strand.
TGTTACCTATAGTTAGTCATATGAGTACCTAGAGGCCAGCTGAGGTCAAGGGCCCTGTTGTGCAGGGAGTTGTACGTACACTTACACGTAGTAAGAAACAGTCCTGGCTCTGAAGAGCTCACAGTATAAAACAGCGATGGGCAACCCAGGCTAGTGAGTGGGCTGCATGAATGGTCCTCCATCTCAGGGGGCCGCAAGACTGTTGTGACCAAGGCGGTTTCAACGTAAGAATGGCTATACTGGATGAGGCCAAAGATCCATCTAGCCCAGCAACTATCTTCTGACAGGGCCAATGCCAGAAGTCCCAGAGGGAGTGAAAAGAACATGTAATGATCAAGTGATCCCTCTTCTGTCATCCATTCCCTGTCCTCTGACAAACAGGGGCCAGGGACACCATTCCTACCCACCCTGGCTAATAGCCCCTGATGGACCTAACCTCCATGAATCTATCTAGTTCTTATTTAGTCTCCTGGAGAAGGCGACTAACTGCACGTGTGTACCTAGAACTTGTGGGGTGTGCCGAGTCCACCGCAGCAACGCTTTGAGTGTGTGAGACGTGCGTGTCCCTCTGCATCCAGTCAGCACGCACCTCCCTTCATGTGCCCTTGCTTTGTGTGTGTGTCACTCGAACAACACCAGTAGGGGAAAACCTGTATGGACAGAAACCCACGGATTCTGACACTGCTGCACGTGGGCCACGGTAAGCAACGTGTCTCACACGTGGTGCATAGAACCCCAATGGGCCACACGTGGCCCTCCGCTGCTCTAAATAGACAAGCCAACCGAGGGGGAGAAGAACTGAGATCCCTGCTCTGTCGATGAGGAACTGTGTCAGAGAGATGATGTGATCTGTCCACTGTCACGCAGGAAAGTCAAGGATCTGACCTGCATCTCCCACATCCTCATCCAGGGCTGCTCCCACAAAACCATCCTTAGAAGGCGATGGGACTTCCTCTTTTTTCAAGAATGGGATGGCGATGGGGTGTGCACCCCACTTGGGCTCCGAAGGGGCTAATGTGGGCCTAAGAGGCCCATTACTAGAGCTGTCGGCCCTTGGCCTGCGGGACCCAGGGTTTATTGATGATGATGAGGGAGCTGGCCTGCTGATGAAGCCAGAACAGCTTCTCTTCACTAGAGGCTAAGTTTCTCTGGGGGCTAGAAGAGAGGGGAAGTGGTTGGGAAGCAGCAAGGAGTCGGGGGAGTAGATGTGAAGGGTAACAGCTATAGTGTCCATGGGCTGGAGCCCAGAGTGGAGGGGGAGGGCCTGTGTTCCCCTACCAGCCATTGAGGAAAGTGGGGTGAACCCCCCTGAAGTGAGGGGTGTCAGACTGCTGTACGGGCTTTGGGCTGTTGATCCGTTGGACTCTATTGCGCCCAGAAGGGGTGGATAAAAGTGACCGAAGAGAAAGCACCTAGACAATTGAGCAACCAGAGGTAGGCAGGCACCATGTGGGCAGATGGCGGTTGAGCCACACCTGACCACAAGGAGGGGCTCTTGAGGTTAGTGAACCCCTTCCCAGGGGTGTAATAGTAACAGCCTAGCAAGACTGCAGCTGACCTGGAGTTGTGCTTGACCGTCCCCCTCTAGGCTGAGGAAAAGCTTTTGCTTCCTAGCGCGTTGAGCCATTTCGGGGCCAGAATGTGACCTTAAAAGCCAAGTTGCTGTGGCCAAACAGCGAGGGCTGGAGCACATGGGTTGTTTGTGACCACTCATTTCACACCCGGCTGCAGATGGAAACTGGCGCTGGCTGTGAGAGTGGCGGGTGTTGGCAGGACGTTGCCTTGACTGCCGGAGTGTGCTGCTGTGGGGCCTGTTGTAAGAGCTGGTGGCTGTTACCTGCAGCACATGCCAGGCACATTCTGTGGGCGAATGGCACCCAGCCAGCGGGAGCTGCCCACTGCCCCAGCCTGCTGCACTCCAGTTCTCAGGCACGGTTTTTCCTCCTCTCACATCCCAACCCCACCACCTGTTCCCTCCACTCTGGTCACTGAGAGAGCTGATGATCAGAGACGTCTCGGCAGGGAGGGGTAGAAGGAACCAAAATACCTGCCCCCTGCTTTGGGAAGGGGAACAAAGCGAGAGCAGCCTATTGCCGGCCCACCAAATGAATGGGAGCCTTGATTCTCCCCACTCTCCTATATACATAGAGCCCTGTATCCGCAAAAATGAGCTGTGGTTATCCACGGATTTGCAGGCCTCTGCGTCTACACTGTCATGGCAGGCCTGTGGATCCTGGCCTGGGGGGACACTTGTGATTATAGGGAGCAGGAGCAAGGAAGCTTTGGTCTTGCATCCGAGTCGGCACAAGCTGCTGGCAACAAGGGTGACCCATGAAAGTGGGCAGAACTGTCCTACCGTAGTATGTCTGCCCCCAGAGACACCTTCAGGAGAAGCAAAGGGGTTAGAACCCCCCCTCCAGGTGGGTGGGTAGGGAGGCATGAGAGACCATGCTTCCTCTGTGCTAACGAGATGCTCAGACCCCCCTGTGCTTCTGTATGCCCGGCCCTGGGGGCTCACTGACCAGTGACACGTGGCTACTTTAATACAGAGGATTTGTTGCAGCAGTGTTAACCCTAGGCTCTCCAAGCACAGGAGGGGACGCTGGCATGGCATGCTCCTAGGAAGAAGGGGAAGAGGGAGGCAGAGAGGTGAATTCCCATCAGAGCCCGGAATAGCCCCCTGCAGTTCTGACTGCCATGCCCCCACTCTGATCCCATGACCCTGCTCCCCCAGCTGAGAGCTGCCACAGGCTAGGTTAAGGGGGCCTTGTAAGCAGCAAGTGGCCCGGTCAGCTGTCGATGTGCCTGTCCCCATCTCCACGTGAACCTTTCTGTGAGCTCTCGTCGCTCTTGGTGCGAGGGATCCAGCCAGCCATGTGATGACATGAGCTGCTCCCACTCCCCTCCCCTCAGTGTGCACAGGAGCCTGCCGGCCCATTTATTAGAGCTGTAAAAGGTGCTGTCTTTCCCGCGAAGGGCGTATTTACAGCCCTGACATGAACAGCTGTCCCAGGCAGCTCCATCAGAACAAATGGGGCCGCGGGCTGGAATGTTATTTTGCTGCGAGGGGGTAATAAGTCTTATTACTAAACAATGAAGCACCTGATGGATGGGGATGAGTCTCTTCTTTCTCACTCCCTCTCAAGGAGCACGTGGAAAAATAAACATCAAGCCACCTGTCATTCCCTGAGACTAAGCAAAGGCCATTCATTCCACCAAGGGAGAAGCCACTGTAGAACCTTCTAAAGCCTCTCTGTAAAACCATGGTGTGCGCCCACATCTTGAATACTGCGCACAGAGGTGGTCGAATCATCTCAAAAAAGATATATTGGCATTGGAAAAGGTTCAGAAAAGGGCAGCAAAAATGATTAGGGGGTTGCAACGGGTCCCATCTGAAGGGAAATTAAAAAGACTTGGACTTCTCAGCTTAGAAAAGAGCAGACTAAATGGGGATATGATAGAGGTCTATAAAATCATGACTGGTGTGGAAAAAGTGAATAAGGAAAAGTTATTTACATATTTCCACAATATAAGAAGTAGGGCTATGTCTAGACTGCAAGCCTCTTTCGAAAGAGAGCATCTAGACTGCACATGGAACTTTCGAAAAAGCAAGCCGCTTTTTCGAAAGAAAGCAGCAAGTGAGTCTGGATGCTCTCTTTCTAAAAAGCCCTGTTTGCTTTCAAGAACGCCTTTTTTCGAAAGAGCACTTTTGAAAAAAGGCATTCTTCCTCGTGGAATTAGGTTTACCACCGTCGAAAGAAAAGCCGCATTCTTTCGATTTAATTTCGAAAGAACGCGGCTGCAGTCTAGACGCAGGTGAAGTTTTTTCGAAAAAAGGCTACTTTTTTCGAAAAAACCCCTGAGTCTGGACACAGCCTAGGGGTCATCAAATGAAATTAATAGGCAGAAGGTTTAAAACAAACAGAAGGAAGTTTTTCTTCACTCAGCGCACAGTCAATCTGTGGAACTCCATGCCAGAGGATGCATGAAGGCTAGGACTTTAACAGGGTTAAATAAAAGAGCTAGATGGATTCATGGAGGTTAGGTCCATCAATGGCTATTAACCAGGATGGGTAGGAATGGTGTCCCTAGCCTCTGTTTCTCTGGAGGTGGTTGATGGGAGGGATCATGCGAGGATTACCTGTTGTTCCCTCCCTCTGGGGCGTCTGGCATTGGCCACTGTTGGAAGACAGGATACTGGGCTAGATGGACATTTGGTCTGACCCAGTATGGCCGTTCTTATGTTCTCCTTGGCAGGGCCGTCTTTAGGGCAATTCGCCTGATTCCCCCGTGTGCCGGGCATGCTGCGGGAGGGGTGTCAGCTCCGGAGGAGGAGTGTGGTGGCTTCTGTGCGCCACGGGAGGGGGAGTCAGTCCATGGTTTTTGGTCGGAAGGCGGGACTCTGCCCTGTAGCTGAGGATTTAAAGGGCTGTGAGTTGTTCCTTTGTGTGCTGGGTTTTTTTGTTTTGTTTTTGTTTTTTATTATTTTGCTCAACCAAAATTTGATTCGAATTGGGCCCCCACTTCCTAAAGCCGGCCCTGCTCCTTGGTGCCAGCCATGGGACTGGATCTGCGGCAGGCTATTAGTTATGCCATCTTCTCTCTGAGACCCCTTGCTGGGGAGAGGGGCTGGAGGAGGAAGGGGTAAGAGCAGAGAAAGGAAGCTGAGGCAGTGGAGCAGAGACAGGACCAGTGTAAAGAGACTGGAGGGAGGGCTTGCTTAGCAGTTTCTATTAGTTCCCATGAAACTAGCTGCACAGGGCCAGAGACAGCTCTGGCGTCAGGCCCACTGGATTTACTCTCCTCTCACTTGCACTGGTGGTGTAATTCTCGGTCTGTCGGTCACTCTGAACTCGGAGGGGTGAAACTGCAGGTCACAAGCCACGCAGCCTCGCCCCATCTGAGTGGGGAAGCTGGCACCACAGGGCCAGCCTGCTGTGGAAGGGACAGGCATCCCTGTGGGATGACCATGGGAGCAGGGAGGCAGGACCCAGCTCTGTGGAGGAACGGTAACTCTGAGATGTTTTCCTCCCTCAAGAAGACCAACAGGAACCTGTCACTGACTCATTGTGGGTGAGACTTGTGGTTCCCCAGATTCCTTGGGTTGGTGGGGCCTGGAGGCCTCTATCAGCTGGTTGTGAGTTGGGTTGGCTCAGTGTGAGGAGAACATCTAACTTCCCTGCTGCCTTTGATATTTATTAGGGGCTTGATGCTATGCCACTGAGGCAGCGGGGGAAAGACGGGGGAGGTTGGTGTTACGCTACTGACCTCAAGGGGGAGCAGGATTAGGTTTGAGGTGATGTTGGATTGCAGACATGAAGCCATATTGCATTATGGGGAGGCACACTCAGTTCCTGAGCCGCGTGCGTGTAATGGTTTGCATCACTTTAAATTCTTGTGTGGTGTTTTTAGCTGACAACCTCCCTGTAGAAGCAGCCTGACCCAGACGACGTTCTCATTTGCACCTGTGTAAATATGGGGTAATGCCACATAGCGTCACACTTAAGGTTGCCAGGTGTCCGGTTTTCACCCGGACAGTCCGGTATTTGCGGGCTCCGTCCAGTAAAAAAAGCACGAAATACCGCACATGTGAAATGTCCAGTAATTCTTGTTTCCCTCGGACAGAAGCCCGGTGGGGACAATTTTCTCCTGCCGCATCTGGCGGGGGAGTGAGGAGTGCGGCAGAGTCGTAGTGAAGGGAGGCAGGAGGGAGCACTTGCTGAGCACCACGCTGGGATGGGATGGGATGGGATGGGAGTGGAGCGCACGCTGCTCTGTCCCATGTGACCAGCAGAGACCCGGGAGCTGGCCACGTGATGCCTCCCTCAACACCAGCTGTGGCCCTCCCAAAAGTACAGTTTGTGAAGCCGCTCCTGCACCTCCCCGCCCAACAGCCCCCACACACCACCGGCTCCCTCCCCTCCACCCCTGGCTTCCTGTGCTTACCGGATGGAGCTGCGGGGTTTTAAAAATGGCGCCCAAGATGGTGTCCATCTTAAAGGGGCAGCCTCCTTTAAAACATTTTTTTTTGCTTAACAACTTTGGTCTCTTCTCCCTCCCCTCCCCCCCCCCCCGCCTTTTTTTTCCTCAACAGAATTTTTTCCTGGTGTGGGTTTTTTTTTGGGGGGGGGGGGGGGGGGCGGTGTGGTGCGGCCCATTTGGTATTTTTTGTTAATCCATCTGGCAACCCTACTGAAGTTAGTTTGGAGATAAGCATCTGCTTCTGTATCTAGCTACAACTAGATACAGGCTGGGTTGGGTATGTTGACAAGGAGCCAGATCCAAACTTTACCTAAGAATCTAGCAGGCCCTTCAGTGGACTTTGGGGTCCGGCCCTACAACAATGGTGTGAAAGTTGTGGGTGTTTGGGGGTTATTGACCTTAGGAGGTGTGGCTAGGCACTGTTCACCCCATGCACACACTGCAACTCCTTCTGATTCAGGAGCAGCTAGCATGGGGGTGGTTGGATTCCCCCCTCAAAAAGAAACATGCTCAGAACAGGTGGTGCTGTGACTTGACACCAGATTAAATATGTTGGAGTGACATCGGGGGCAAGGAAACCAGTGGCTGGTGGAAACCAGCCTTCCCTTCCCTGCTCTTCCGTCCGAAACACAGAACAGTGCCATCAGGCTGGGCAGGGGCTATGGAACGTGGCATGCAGTGGAGCCTCATTATGCATCAGGGTGGAGGAGCCAATGAAAGCGTACTAAAAATATTAGCACATCAGCAGGCAGACATTTTTCTGGTTGGATTGGTTTCACGGGGGCCCGGGCCAGTATTCAATTGGCAATTTTTCTTTTAATGAAATTATATCCATCATCCAACCTGCCAGAGCATCGTTGGGAGCTGCTAGCGAAAAGAAAGCTAGGGGTCAACTCCTCAGCTGGTGTGAAGTTGGCATCGCACTGTGGAAGTTGATGAGGCTACGCTGATTTATAGAGCCAAGGAGCTGGCTGGCATTCTACTCAGGAGCAGGGAAAAGGTCCCTGTTTTTCCACCTAGCTTTCCAAACCACCCAGCAGAACCTTCCTTCTCAACGTGCCGCCGTCGGCGCATATTTATAGAGCTGAAGTTACTAAGCGTTTGTCTGGGAGATATGCTCATGGGTGAGAGGCCTTGTCACTCAATCTGGTATGGATGAAGCATACGTCAGTGAGGATGGATTCAGACGGTAGGTGTGTATATTCCATCCTAAGGTGCCACGGGGTGCTGCATGAATACACAGTGAGAAACCATTCCTGCTCCCAAGCTCTGTTCCAGAGTGCACCGAAATTAATTGCAAAAACGAGGAGTCCTGTGGCACCTTGAAGGCTAACCGATTTATTTGAGCAAAAGCTTTTACAGGTAAAAACCCACTTCATCAGATGACTCCATGAATCTGACATTGTTTTTTACCCGCAGAAGCTTATGCCCAAATACATCTGTTAGCCTTTAAGGCACCTCAGGACTCCTCATAGTCTTTATCTGTAAAACCAAACATGGCTTCCCCTCTGGGACTTGAAGTTAATTTGAGTCTCCCTTGACTTCAATGGGCTTTGGATCAGATCCTACATCGGGGTGGTCAGACTCAGGATGGGGGCCGGATCCGGCCCGCCAAACATTTCTCTCTGGCCCACCCAGCTGATTAGCAGAGCGTGTATAGTTACAGCTGGCAGCCTGTGTTCAGCTGCCTCTTCTGCCCATCTTGCTCCATCCTGCAGCGAAGCTGCTCCCAGGATTCTCCTGTTAGCTGTACAGAAGGGAGGGGAGTGCCGAAGTCAGGGTGATGCTCTGTCCCTGTACCCATCTGTGCAGAGCGAGGACTGGGGAGAGGGAGACACGCAGCAGAGCTGCTCTAGTCTGAAGCATGGATGGTAGGTGACTCAGAGGATAGTTCAGGGCAGGGGGGACAACAGAGCAGGACCGATTTCCCTTAAAGAGACAGTGCATGGCTTCTCTCAGAAACACCCAGCAGCAGCCAGCACACATGCAATCTGTTTACTGTCTCACACACAGAGCCTGTGCCACATACACATAGTTACTATCAGGGGCGGCCCTAGACTAGCTGCCAGCAACTGGCGTCCTAGGCGAACCATGCAATCGGTGCCCCCCCCCCCCCCACACCAAGGGCAGATATAGGCTGAGGTTTTTGGTTCTGGGGCTGGGGGAGGGGCTGGGGATGGAGTTCTGTGGCTGCGGACGGGGAGGCTGGGGAAAGGGGAGAGGGAACAGGGTGCCAGTGGGGGGAGAAAGTCCCCTGCACATGCCTCCTCCCAGGATTTCCCCCCCCCCCACCCCTGAGGGAAGCCGGCACGTGCCTCTCCCAGGGCAACCCCCCCATCCCTGCAGCTCAGGGGAAACCCCCGCGTGCCTCCTCCCCCAGGGCCTACCCCCCCCACGGCACAGAGAGCCCCCACACGTGCCTCCCCCGGGGCTGACCCCTTTCCTCCCGTGGCGCGAGGAAAACCCCGTGCACTGCCTCCCCTGGGGCCAACTCCCCGCACTCCTCCTCCGGGGCCGACTCACCCCTCCTGCGGCGCAGGGGAGCCTCTGTGCTCCTCCTCTGGGGCTGAAGCCAGGTGTTACAGGAAGGAGAAGGGGAAGTGGAAGGGAATTTGGCGCCCCATTTAACTTGACGCCCTAGGCGGCTGCCGAGTTTGCCTATAGGCACAGGCCACCCCTGGTTACTATCACATACTGCCCCACACTCAATCTGTGCCACAGTCTCTCTCACACACACCAGGGCTATCTACATTTGCGGCTTCTTGCGTGAGAAATATGCAAATGAAGCTAAGCATGGAATATCACTGAGCCTCATCTGCATACCTAAGGAGCCGCCATTTTTGCTGAAGAGGCTCTTGCACCAGAAGGAGCTGTCTACACTGCCCCTTCTTGCGCAAGAAAAACCCTCTTGTGCAATGCCATTATGCCAATTATTTTCAGGAATAACAGCATTGTGCAAGAGGGTTTTTCTTGCGCAAGAAGGGGCAGTGTAGACAGCTCCTTCTCGCTCAAAAGCCTCTTCTGCAAAAATGGCAACTCATTAGGTATGCAGATGAGGCTCAGCGATATTCCATGCTGAGCCTCATTTGCATATTTCTCACGCGAGAAGCCATGAGTGTAGACATAGCCAAAGTGTCTCTTTGTAGCCTTTGGCCCCACCTCTTCTGCCTATGGACCTGCCCCTTCCGGGGGTCCAGAGCTGGACCACAGCCATGTACCCAAATTCATGAAGTGGCCCCCCCCATGTGAAAATTATTGGCCACCCCTGTCCTACATAGACCAGCTGGAGAAAAAATGGGAGAGTGATAATCCCATCACACACTGAGAATTGACTTGTCCGTTGTAACGCAAGGACACTGGAGTGAATCTGGAGTATCCTCTTTGAAGTGACTCTGGATTTCTACCAGAGGAGACTGGAGCAATTCTGACTTATTGAATGAAACAGCTGGGAACAGCAAACTTGGATCATTTGGACAACGCAACATGGGAAAGGGCTTGAATTTTTTTTCTAACATGTGAGGCCTCCTTTGTGAAGTCTTCTGGGCCATACATACCTCTGTCCCTTTCTTTCCCCACGGTACTGATCCTGAACTGACTGCAGAGAGCATGTGAAGAGGAACAAAGAGTCATTGGCTAGCACCAGTGACAGTGATCTTGCATGTATAGGCTGTGACATTGAATAATTGCCTAGGGTTGCATGCTCCTGTAACAACTCATTTCCTGTAGACCACTCATTTCCTCGGGCCCAGTGGACCTTCTCCCCATGAGGGTAGCGGTTGTTTGTGCAGGAGGTGGAGTTTTCTCAATGGCTGGTCGGAGATTAGGGGATGAACTCCTCCAGGCACTACAGCCCATCAAAAACTTCCTCACTTTCCATGCCCAGTGCAAGGTGTGATCGTGCAATCTCCAGCATAAACGCAGAGCAGCACGCAAGGTTTTGTTTTGTTTTTTTAAGCAAATCCAAACCTGATCCTAAACTCTGTCCTTTCCGGGGGAGAAAGTTAGGTGAACAGATCACATGTGTCAAATATTAGCCACTTTGTCCCCTGCCCTGCTAGATGGCTCTCTCAGATAGTCCAGGGGTGTGTAAACCTCTGGAACAGAAATAATGGGACCCACTATATGTCCAGGAGTTCAGAGGCTCTGAGCTTAACCTGAGGGTTGCAGAGTATTCTGTGCTCCAGAAAATCCACCTGCTTAGTTAGACCCAGATTATGGACCGAGGCCTCTAACTTCAGGTATCTTAGCCACATTTCCCCTATGTCCACCCCCAGACTAGCCCAGCTGCGTCTGCTGATTGTCAGCATGGCAGCTGGCTGGCTAGCTCCTGCAGTTCTCTTCCCCTTTGAAAGTGTGTAATGAGAAAGAATCAATAGCCAACACATCCAGTGTTTTTTAACAATGTGCTGAATGTTTGTAATTACAGCGAAAATTAAATTATTGTACTTCCCTCCCTTCCCATCCAGAATATTGAAAGCTTCAGCTTTCGTTCCTGACTGCTTGCATATGGTCACCAGAAGTTGAGCCAAGCAGAGGATTTGCAACAAATAATTTGATGTGGTGGCTGTCGCCTCTCTCGCTTCATGGACTCTGAGAGTCTCCGCACCACTCCGGCCCATTATTTGCTGTTCAGACTTATTCAGTCAAGAGGTTCCATATTTTTTGCTCTGCATGTTGACAGACATACTCCAGGTCTGAGCTATGTTGCTTAGTTACGACTGGTCTGAGTGGAGGAGTGCACAAGCAATTCTGGCGTGTGTGAGAGCAAGACTGAATGACTGTGATACATGAGACAGTTGGCTACCACAACAGGGGCTAGTCTTGTAGGGCCAGGCTCAGAAGACCTTACTGACAGGAACAGATCTCTGGAAGTGGGTTGGAGTATGCCTGTGAATAACAGCTCCCCCTTGTCAGTCTAGCGCTTGAGATCTGGGCCCTCGATGAGAACTTTGACGTTCACTTTCTATGAAAATCTGTCACTCCAGTGTTTGAGAGGTGGCATTCCCCCTCCTCCCCTCGAGCAGAGATCGATGCTTGTTTACGAGTGGGACATATGCTGGGTACAGGCCTTGCATTGGCTTTCAGCAAGGGAGTGAAGTGCATCAAAAAGACACAATGTGGCGGAAACCAACTTAGATTAAAAACAGGCACAGTGATTCACAGAACCTTCCTTTTCTTCCCATGATGTTCCCTGCTCTAATTAGCAGGCTGGATACAGAAACCCTCCCATTATAATGATCATGAGAGTGGGTTTACATTTGTTTTACTCTTGCTCTTAAGAGGCCCCTTTATTAAGGAGGTCTAATGTTTTCTCACCAAGAGGCGTAGATTATACAGCTTTAAAATAACATGCATCTGGAAAAGCCAATTAATAAAACAAAAAATCTGGTGTGACATTCTCCTAAATTAACAATTTATAGATAATTTACAATTCTCATGTCATTAGGCAAATGTACTTTAAATTGATTTCAAATTAGTGGGTTAACTATTTCCCCTGGGTATCATTTAAAATGGGCAACAGGCGTGGTGTGTTTTAATAAAGGGGAGAAGGTTGAAATAACTGACAGTTCATTCTGTAATTGAAGCGATAATTGGACTGATGGTCACATTTGAAAGCTGTATTGATCTGCATACATAGAAACTGCTGACTGTGTCTATGGGTTGAGCCAATGGGGAGAGGGAGAGAACTTGTGACCATACCATAGTCTCAGCATATTTTTTAAAGCAAATAACTTCCTTTTGCTTTGTTAAAGCGGATGCATTAGCCCATTACCTGAAGTTATCTGATATTGTTAAATAACCTTACCTTTTATGATATTATGAAAAGCTATTCAGCCACCCGGCGATCACAGCTATCAGCGGACGGTACTTCCCAACAGCATTTAAAACAATTCACCGGTTGTTCCGTGGCTTCTGAGTCTTTGAGAACGAGAGATCAGCCCAAGGCTATGAGGTTTAGCAGACCATAAGCAGAAATTAGGTCCATTCTTCTGTAGGGCCATGCATTATTTTGTCACCCAGGGTGTGTCTAGACTACACCTCTCTGTCGACAGAGAGATGTAGATTAGGCACATCGAAATTGCTAATGAAGCCGGGATTTAAATATCCCATGCCTCATTATCATAAACATGACCACCACTTTTTTTCGAAACAGTTTTTTTCTCTACCCCCCCCAAAAAAAACCAGTAGTCTAGACGCAGATCTGTTGAAAATGAAGCCTTTTTCGACAGATCCTGTAAACCTCGTTTTTTGAGGAATACAGGATCTGTCGAAAAAGGCTTCATTTTCGACAGATCCGTGTCTAGACTGCCTTTTTTCGAAAAAACTGTTTCGAAAAAAGTGGCGGCCATGTTTATGCTAATGAGGCATGGGATATTTAAATCCTTCATTAGCAATTTTGACGTGCCTAATCTACATCTCTCTGTCAACAGAGAGGTGTAGTCTAGACACACCCCTAAAGGCTGAGAAGCTAAATGTAATGCTGCAAAACCAGCTTGGTCCAGTGGAGAGGGCACAGGGCGGGGAGCTAATAGAATGAAGGTCTCTTCCTCAGCTCTGCAACTTAGCTTGGGTAAATCGCTTCACCGCTGTGTACCTCTCTCCTTTGTTCTATCTTGTCTAAGCAATAAGCTTTCCCAGGCAAAGACTGAGTGTTTATAGAGGGATGGAAGTTTGGCACATCCAGGCGCTGCTGTGGTGTGAGTAACTAATCTCTCAGTTTGGTCAGTTATGGTGGGCGACTTACTGATCCTGCTAGGTAAATGCAGAGTAACTTGATTGCCTTAAATGGCCTTACTCCGGGTTCACACAGGAAAACTGAAATCGGGGCACGCTTGCCAAGTAGGGAGATACGTTGTCCATTAAAGAATTGATTCTCTAGGAAGTAAGAAATTATCATTCCCATTTCACAGAGCTGAGGAGCTGAAGGCCAAAATCCTTAGAGGTGTTTGGGTTCCTAACTCCTATTCAAATCAGTGGGAGTTAGGCCTAAAGATTCAAAAGGTAATTAGGTGATTGGGCCAGGGTCACAACGTGTCGTTCAAACAGATCTGGGAAGAGACTCCTGTACTTTGAGTCAAGTGGTATAATCACATGCCCAACCTTCTCCTCAGTTGACTGAGTTTGTAGTCACTGAGTGGGCAGTGGCAGGCCTTTATTATTCAGTATCATGGATACAGACTTGGGTTTAATTTAGAGAGTTGTTGAGGATTTTACTTTCAGCGCCATGGACAGTGACCTGTGAATTAAACAGCCATGGAAATGGATTTTGTTGGCAGTACATATTTGTGAAGTGCAATCTCCCGGTGGCTTGCTGTTTACACAAACTCTATTGCTTCCCAGCTTTGTATAACAAAATTAAATTCCTCCTGTATTAAAAATTTATATTGGATAAAAAGATTGGGTATTTGGAGACCAGGGGGAATTGGAGAGAATTTTGCGCTTTCCCCTCCCCTTTCAGGCTCACTGTTCCCATGAAAGCTACTAGAGAGATGCAAACCAGAACTCCTACAATTAATTTTATATCAGCGCTGTTTACAAGGTGAGGGAGGTGCCTTCAAATAGGGGTGATCCCGCTAAAGATGAAATTTTATGCAAACCACGAGAAATGCATCCCAGTTCTCCGCAGGTGTTGAAAATAATTTGCAAGGATAGATTTATGAGGGAATATCTTCTCGCAATATGTTTAAGCTTCAAGGACGCTGAAACATTTTATCCCTTATTTCATGGAGTCACTGCTGAGAGTACACAATTCAGCTCATAATTATAGTCTTTCGTCTTATTAGCATATGTAAGAGTTTTTTATATAAGTTTTATCCAAACATTCTTAATGTATTAGGTGTCCTCTTTGTGTCTGTTGTACCTCCAGGGCATAAGGAATGCTCTGAGCTTGATTTTTTAATGTAAATTAGACCTTAACGATGCACATAAATCTGGAGACATGCTCCTACCATTTAAAAATGATGCCATAAGATGTGTATGAAGAGGAGCTTAATGATTTAAAGCCCCATCTCAGCACAATGCAATACAATTTATTTGTATATGTCTCTCCCTTCCTTTGTGTGAAATATAACAGTGGGTTTTAGAGGAAGTCAATTAAAGCAACTAGGAAAAGTTGGGGTGTGGGGAGGAGATGATGGTGAGGAAATTTTAAAAAAGTGGCATGGGACTGGGAAAGAAATGGGCTTTGTAGATGAGATGGAGAAGCAGAACCCTGAGTCCGTACAACGCACAGTCAATCTATGGAACTCCTTGCCAGAGGATGTTGTGAAGATCAGGACTTGTAACAGGGTTCAAAAAAGTGCTAGATAAATTCATGGTTCATCAATGGCTGTTAGCCAGGAGGGGCAGGAATGGTGTCCCTAACCTCTGTCTGTTAGAAGTTGAGAATGAATAACAGAGGCGGGATCATTTGATCATTCCCTGTTAGGTTCATTCCCTCTGGGACACCTGGCATTGGCCACTGTCAGAAGACCAGATACTGGGCTTGATGGAACTCTGGTCTGTCCCAGTCTGGCCATTCTTATACTTCAGAGTCCAGAGGAGAGGGGCAGGCAGGAGGGTGAGCCTCAGTGGCTATGTCTAGACTACATTCCTCTTTCAAAAGAGGAATGTAAATGAAGCAAATCGAAAGTGCAAATGAAGCGTGGATTTAAATATCCCATTCTTCATTTGCATATTCACGTCCGAGTGCTTATTCAAAAAAGGATGTTTTGAAAGTGAAAGCACAGTCTAGATGGGGTTCTTTTGGGGGAAAAACCCCCCTTTTTCGAAAGAACCTATTCTCTTAATTTTTTCAGGAGTACGGGTTTTTTCGAAAAAGGGCCTTTTTGTTGTCAAAAGAACCCTACCTAGACTGCGCTTTCACTTTCAAAACACCCTTTTTCAAAAAAGTGCTCAGATGCGAATATGCAAATGAAGCGTGGGATATTTAAATCCGCGCTTCATTTGCACTTTCGATTTGCTTCATTTACATTCCTCTTTTGAAAGAGGAATGTAGTCTAGACATAGCCACTGAGGCTCACCCTCCTGCCTGCCCCTCTCCTCTGGACTCTGAAGTATAAGAGTGGCCAGACTGGGACAGACCAGAGTTCCATCTAGCCCAGTATCTGGTCTTCTCCGCTTCTCCGCTTTAAAGTGCATATGATTTATTTCTGGCTTTAGACCTGAATCCCATGTCCACAGGACTTGTGATCTGGTGGGACTGTCTGTCTTGAACACAATTCGGCGCTCTGGCAGTATGCAGGATGGTGCGTGGTGGGTCACAGTACTTGTAGGCTACCATTGCTGATATTTCTTTGCCTTGTTAGTATATAAAGAGTGTCTGTCTTTGGGGAGCAGCCGGGCTAGTGACTTCCCCTCTGGGGCAGGGCAGAAGGGAGAAGGACTGGCTGGGTCAGAGCTGTTTCCTTCATTTGGGGAGTGCATCGGCAGACAGTACTGCCCTGTGTTAACAGCCCTAACGCTTGGGTGTGAGACGCGTGGGGAGGCTCATACGTGAAAACGCCCTGGGGCAGATCTGGGAATGCTGAGCTTCTAAAAGCCTTCATTAGGTAACTGAGCTTTTATGTTTTGGGTTGTCGCCACCTGATCCAACCCCTGGACACATGGCAAGACTCCCCATGGCTGGGAGCAGCCCTCCTCCGAAAGTGTTGGATCTTCGGAGAGGTAGACCAGTGACTAGGGCCTCTGGGTAGCTACTGCTATAGGAGTATCCTGCAAGCAATTGACATTTTGCATTAAGGTAAATACCTTGCAACGATGAATAAGACCCAGCCAGAGAGATCCTATTCCTTAAAGAAAACCTCCTCTCGGTGTCACCACCTGGTTTTAAACTGTCCCTTTTCACCTTCAAGGCCCCAAAACAAAGCATTGAAGTACATCAGAATGGCCATGCTGGGTCACACCGATAGTCCATCTAGCCTGGCGTCCTCTCTTCTGACAGTAGCCAGTGCCAGATATATCTAATGACCAGAACAGGGCAATTATGGACTGATGCATCATCCGCTTTCATCCAGTCCCAGCATCCTTCAGCCAGATGCTTGGCCATCTTGCCTGTTCGCTATTGATGGGCCCATCCTCCATGAACTTACCTAATTCTTTGTTGAACCCAGTTACACTTCTGGCCTTCCAAAACATCCCCTGGAAATGAATTCTGCAGGTTGATTGGGGCTTGTGTGAAGAAGTACCGCGTACATAGCCACGTGGTATTGCTCAAAGGATGGTATGCGGCCGTGCTGACAGCAAAACTGGGAGGCAGAAAGCAGAAAAATGGGAAGGATACTTATATTTAACTTCAGTTCTTGCTCTGTTTTCCCCGTCTTGCGCTCTCTCTCTCTCTCTCAGGTCAGGACTGGTGGCTAGTTAATGCAGGGTTGGTGCTGAGTGGCTAGATATGTAAATGAACTCTCATTGTCATTGGGGATCTTGGTAACAAGAAAAAACCATTAACTCCATCAAGGCTCATCTCTTTTAATACCCAGCTCCTCTCAGGAGAATAGCTAATCGTTTCTTATAAGACTCCAGTGACTTTTACTTAAGAATTGTGCTTGGGGGGACAATTTTCAAACATTTTCTTTCATTCTCAAATTAAAGTAAGCCACTCTTTCCCCCCCCCCCCATTGAAGTAAGCCACTCTCCCCGTCTCCCCCCTACCTTCTCCCCCCTCCCCCCCGCTTCTAAATGAATAGCTTCCATTTCTACTCTTGGCCTGCAACTGCCTCTTAGTTCATGCTAATAGAATCCAGGCTGATTAACACAGTAGTGAAAATACGTGGCAAGTCCCCCCCGCCCCGTGCTGAAATCCAATGGGGCTGCAAGAGTGTGTAGTGGCATACAGAGTCCAATTCCAAGGGCCAGCTGTCAGACGGTGCTAATCTGCAAGGGCAGAGGCAGTGTGGGTTAGTGATCAGGGCTATGGGAGATCTAGCTGCCATTGTTGGCTCTCATTGGCCTTCTAGGTGACCACAGGCAAGTTGCAGCTGGCCTGTGCCTCAGTTTCCCCTTCAGTTAAAAACCTCCTTTGTAAAGCACTTGGAGATCTGCGGGTGAAATGTGCTATGGAAGAGCTTCAATGGAACTCCGCTGATTTGATGCCGGTCGAGGCTCCAGCCCATAGGGGGACGCTGTTTTGGAGCTCACGGCGAGTTAGGGGAGTGGATTGTTTCATGGAAACCTTGGGCTAGGCCAGAGCTGTCTGTGGAATCGGCCATAAAGATGATGAATGGCTTTCCTGAAATGATGGGTTTTACCTGAAGATGGGAGGCAGGGAACGGCGGGGATGGCTGGTCCCCTTGGAACAGAGGGAAGAGATTTAATTAGGCGGTTTGCAGCCTCATTCCGTTTTATAGCTGTGGTGCCCTTCACAGTCAGGAGGGAGGGAGAACGGGAGAGGCAAGAAGAAGGTGGTGGAGGCTGTGAGGGAGGAGGGGAGGGTGTGGGCAGAGGGGAGGCAGAGCGTGGGGCGGAAGAGCACAGGCACACGGACGGAAGGGGAGAGTAGGAGGGTGGTGGAAGAGGAAGAAAAGAGGGGAGGGAAAAAAGAGGGGGGAGAATCTCTCTGAAATGTCTTCTCCAGCAGGCATTTGTCTCCCCACTGCTGACCCCTGGCTCCTGCCACTGCTCCAGACCCGGGGAGTGGGGCACGTACTCTCCTAGGGAAGTCTTCGGAAATGTCCCAGGGGGGCTGGTTCTCTTTCCAGCACCAGCATCTCTGCTGGTCACTGGAAGCAATCGTCTCTCTCTGACCAGCAGCAGCAACTGCACTCTAATAGCTGGGGAAGCCCTGTGGCCAGCAGGTAACATGGGCATGGTCCGTCTAAGCTGTGTGCTTGGGCAGCCGCCCAGGAGCAATTCAAATGTTGCCCTCAGATTAGCAGAGCGCCCCCAGCCGGCAGCATGTGTCCTACTGGTGGTGCACATCTGCACATGCCTTAGTGCACATAATAAAATGTATTCCCCGTATGGATGGAAGAAGTTAGAGGGCACGCTGATCATAGGACCGAGCAGATGATCCTTAGAAGAACTCTCTACCTGTCCCTCCTGTGCCCCCAGGGGACCCTGCACACTGCAGGAGGCTAAACACCTGCGCAAGTGGGCCCCGCATGGTATGGAGGCTGCCTGCCTTCCATGGAGCCCATCAAACTTTGCCCTTGCTCTGGAGAGCAAGTGGTGGTAGGGACCAGAGATGCTGTCAAGAGAATCTGACCTTGGCCTCTTTTCTCCTGTCCCATCCGGAAAACCAGTCACAACCCTGATGGAATGCCTAGGGTTGCCAGATACTGTTACACAAAATACCAAACATGGAGGGGAAAAAGTTGGTTGAGCAAAAAACAAAACAGGAGACCAAAGTTATTAAGCAAAAAAAAAGGCACTGCGCCTTTAAATCCCCATGCTCCCCCTGCCAGCTTTCTGTCTGAGAAAAACAGAAAATACCAGACATTTTACTCGACTGTCTGGGCGAAAACTGGACACCTGGCAACCTTAGGAATGCCTCCATCACTGGATGGCTGTAACCTGAGCGCTGCAGGGAAAATCCCCTTGGAAAGCCGGATACCTAAACAAACAATGTTTGGTTTTGTGTTTCAAAGGGAGAGGGGTGTTGTAGCATGCTTGGCTGGAGTCATGGTCACTAACTGGCTTCTTGTGACCTTCTTAAAATGACCTTGGCCTCCCTATCTCCCCCGGCCCAGGGACAGTCCTACTGTGGACCATTGGTGGCCTGCTTGGACAGCTCCAGCCGTGTGTTCCTCAGGGCTGTACAGGTAGTACCTTGCCACTTGGCCCCCATTACACACAGCTGTGTGTGCGGCCCACAATGGTAAATATGTGGAGAGCCACTGACCTAGAGGGACCCCCTGCCTGCGTAACCAGCTCCCTACCCCCATCCTTGTGTCTCCTTCCTGCTGTCTCATCCCGAGAGTGCGCTTGGGCCTGGCATCTCTGCAGTCAGAGCAGGGCCTGCAGCCAGGGCCATCTTCGTTACAGCCCTGCCTCCCTTGCTGGGTGCCTTGGGCCTGGGTGACTCTGTTCTAGCTCTGGCTAGAGGACGGGAGGCAGCTGAGACAACTGGTGAAAAATGGCCCTGTTAGAGGGCAGATGACCCTGGCTAATGCTGCAGGCAGATGGCCGGGCAGGCTGCCGGGGGCGGTCTCAATGAGTTTTATATCCATCTCGCAGAGGAAAGCCAGCCTGGGCTGTCTGCTGCAGCTGTAATCGGAAGAGAAGATGTTTGTGCAGCAGCCTCAGTCTGGCTCTTCCCTGTGGAATAGGTTTGCTCCCTACGTTCCACTTGTCCAGGGCACGTGGGGGGGTCTACGTGTCCAGGGGAGGTGGCACATTGTGCTAGGCAATTTTTAGATGCCTGGTTGGCTGTGCTCTGCTTCTTTAATCAAAAAGGACTTTACTATTTGCAGCTCTTTCGTGGTCTGCTGAGATGCGTTGTGCACTTGCTGCCTTGTTTTACTGGCCTCCTTCATAGAATCCTAGAGCTAGAAGAGACATCAGGAGTCATCAAGTCCAGCCCCCTGCCCAAAGCAGGACCAATCCCAACTAAATCAACCCAGCCGGGGCTTTGTCAAGCCAAGACTTAAAAACCTCTAGAGTGGACATTCCACCACTTCCCTAGGGAACCTGTCCCAATGCTTCCCCGCCCTCCTAGGGAAATAATTTTTCCTAATATCCAACGTAGACCTCTCCCACTATAACTTAGATGCTGCCAGTTATTTAGAATTTGTCTCCTCTCTGCTACTGGCAACACATAACGGTTCTGTGTGCACGTGTTAAAATGAAGGTCCCGGTTTGGGGATCTGGGCCCACCCAGCTGCTGTCCATTGGTCAAAGAGTGTAAATGACACACCCTGACACAGCTGCCCCTCATTTTAGCTCCACAACAGAGGGCTGGGGGTGGGGTATATACACGTGCGTATTTGCTCTGATCCATTATGGGCCAGATCCCCGGCTGACGGAAACCAATGTAGTTCTATTGACTTCAGGTCACGATGGATGCTAGCTTCAGTGACTTGCGCCTACTAAGGTCGCAGCCCCATGCATCTTGTACCGTTTTATAAAGAGTCCTTCCAGAGCAGTCCTTACCCATATGCAAAATATGCAGCTGCATAGGACACCCAGAACTTTGGGGCACCATGGATCTTAATGTCCACCCACCTCTTCCTAGTCTCTTTTTGTGGCTCTGCTTCCTCCAGAGAGGACCTAGTTAACTTCATTGAAAAAGCCGGCCAGAGCTAGGAGCAGAGCACTGAACCTGTGAAAGAGCCATTCAAATGGGAATGAAGCTGTTTACCAGGCATTTGCTAACCCCAGGTATATCTTGCCGGTTTCTGAATTTCCTGTGTTAGTTGAGAGGACCTGCCTTTAAAATTTGCTTTAAAACTATTTCATTAATGCAGGACTATGTAGCACTTTAAAGACTAACAAGATGGTTTATTAGATGATGAGCTTTCGTGGGCCAGACCCACTTCCTCAGATCAAGTGTCTGGCCCACGAAAGCTCATCATCTAATAAACCATCTGGTTAATCTTTAAAGTGCTACATAGTCCTGTATTTTGTTTCAGCTACACCAGACTAACACGGCTACATTTCTATCACTATTTCATTAATGTGAGGGTCAAGATTATACCCCCCCCCCCCCCGCAAGCTGCCATTGGATTTAGAGGCACCAGTTTTACAGTTCTGCATAGGGCCCCGGAAGCCTGAGTCTCCTTTGCTACCCGTGGCTAAGATTTCAGCATCCTCGCTGCTTGCCCTCAGATAAAGGCCAGTGCTGCACTCTTCAGTTGGAGAGACTCTTCCAGGTGGAAGATGTAGGCCAGCAGTGTTTCCTCCCCCTCCACCAGGAGGAATCTTCCCAGTGTGTCCTGCGCTGGCGCGTTCACAGAGATGCAAACAACTACCGTTGTGTCCCACCACGACACTCCTGCTTTAATGGCCCTGCAAATTACACTCATAAATTTGGAGCACAACTCATTGTTTTATAAAGGGTTGGATTTTTTTTTTTAAATCTCTAAACACTGTGATGCCCTGTTGAGCAAAAGACAATTGCTGCGGGCAGGGAGGGGAGAGGGAGAATCCTGCCAGAGCCAGGAAAAAAAGGTGGGTGTCGTTAACTTCGCAAGGGCACTTTCTGTGTCACTGGGAAGAATCTCCTGGAGACCCATTCGGTGTTGGAACACAACACAACCGGAGTGCTCCCAGCTGACCTCCAAACACTGTGCTCTGCAAGTTGCACGCTGATTGTTTAGCTGACAGTAGTGCTCACAGACCCAGCTGAGACTGCAGCCCGGTTGTGCTTGGTGTGATACGCCTGCATTGGGAAAGAGATTCCTGCTCTGAAGAGCTTGCAATTGATGAGATGGGGAACGGAGCAGGCTGATTCCCCAGGTTACAGAGGTGGAGCTGAGACTCTGGATGCACTGGATACTGGACTCTGGCCTGAGATGACTTGCTTGGGATCATGCAGAGGAATCAGAGGCAGGAATTGAACTGACCTCTCTAGAGTCGCTGGCTAGTGCCTCAAGCATTATGGCATCCTTCTTCCACAAGGATTCCTCCTGCACTCATGGAAACAAATGGTAAAGCACCCATTGATTTCAGTGTGCGTTGGCCCTTCTCCCCTTCAGAGGGGAGGGCTTAGCCAGATTTGTCCCCTTCTTGACAGCTACCCACATTCACACATCTCTCCATGTTTTGGAGTCAAAACATTTTACGGGAGGTTGAGAGGTGAGGAGGACACTGCCACAGGGTGCGGAAATCACATCTCCTCCTTCTTCCCTGCGTTCTAAATCTCTCCTCCTCCCTCTCCTTACCTTCAGGTGAAATGATTTAAAAGGCATGTTTGATGCAGCCTCTCTGGGTCCTCTCTTTATCACCTTCCCTCCTCTTTTTATTTTTTTCTACCTGAATTCCCTGCACTCAATTTGGCTTGATCTGCTGAATGTTAATAGAGGTGACTTTTTTTTATGACTGATTGTATTTTAATTCTATTTTTAGTGTGCAATGACTTGCAGGACAGGTGGCTTTACAAGTAAAACTGTATTTTATACTCTCTTATGGCCAGGCTCTGGTCTTGGTCACTCCAGTGCAAATTGGGAGAATGATTTGGTCCAACTGGAGGAACCTGCTCCGGATTTTACACTGGTGTAACTGAAATCAGGAGCTGGCCATGCATATCAAACCTTCGAGCCTGCGGCTTTCCTCTGGATTGTAAATAGGCAGTGAAGGTGCATTTTAATAACTAACCTTCACTGTGAGCGCAGCTACTGCTGAATGTGCACAATTCATTTCCACAGTACAATAGCTGGAAAGGTTGGCTGTGACATTTCATTTTTTTGCCTTGGCTCCTGGTAGCCTCCAGCATTGCTTTGTGAGTGGGGGAGGCGGGTGTGCGGGGACGGGCTGGCTGTGAATTCAGCAAATATGGCTTTTAAAGGAGAGGTACTAAGAGGCTTGGATTCGAGGATGAGACAGCTCAGAATTTGCCTGGATAGAACGTTAATATAAAACAATATCCAAAATGACTGAAACCAGTGCTCTTTTTTTTTTTTTTTTTTTTTAAACAACAACAAAAAAGGTGCCGGTATTAGGGTTGCCAGATGGTTTCAAAAAAATTTGTTTGGGTGTGGGGGTGGGAGAGTGTTGGGGAGGGACCAGGGAGATCTGGGCTAAAATGCGGTCTTGGCCCCTTTAAAATGCAGTCTTGGACCCTTTAAAATGCAGTCTTAGCCCCTTTAATTGCCACGTGTACCGAGCAAGTTTCCTTCCAGCGCAGCGTGAGTGCTCCCAGGGCCAGCTGGGGACTGTGCCAGGGGAAAGCGGCGAGTGCTCCCCCAAAAAAGGTGACAGTACGCTGTACCAGTGTGTACCAGCACAAAAAGGCACTGCTTTAAACGATATACGTCTATTTTAGAGAGTTTGTGCATCTGTCTGTCGGTGCATCCGTCCACGTGTGAGTCTGTTCAAGAACTCCTAAATGGTAAGAACACGGACCACCGAATTTGGTATACAGCTTCCTCTTCTCATAACTTCAAGCAACATAAGGGCTTGCTTTTGCCAGGAAACCAGGATGTGCCTGGAATGTGACTACTTCTCATAAAACCAAAAAGACACAAGACAGAATCACCAAATCAAGTACAGTCCTCAAAATTGACTGACCAAATGTTGAAAGACATACAGGATGAGCCTGAAAAACAGGATGACCTTGGGAAAGGATGGCTTCTCGATATCCCTTACAGAAAAGACGTAACATGGGATCGGGATCTGTTTTGGCACAACTAAATCAATGCTTAAGATTTGAAAACTAGAAGAAAAAGTTATTGGAAATCAAATTGACTATAGCTCTGTTTTTGGTAAAACTCTTGTCATTCACTGTGTTTTATAAGGATGAAGAAACAAAATACACTCGATGGAATCCCTGAATTATGGATCTGACCAATGCTGGGTAAATCTGCTACGTGCTGAAACTCTCAAACCTGGGACTCTTTGGTCCAGCAACTGCAGGACCAAAGAGCCCTGAGAGTGGGAGCCAGCTGAGATTCCTGTAGGGGTTGGGCCAGTGCTGGCTGGGGAGCCCCGACCCGGTGGGCCTCGCTGGCAGCCAGGGAGTCCTCTCTTGGCAGTGGGGGCGTGGGAGTGGGGCCGGCAGTAGCTAGGGAGCATTGACTTCCCCTGGTCTGGCAAAGACCCAGGTTTGGGACCGCTCAGGTCCTGAGGGTACCAGATCAGGGAGCTCCAGGCATTAGTAATAATAAAGCTAAGCCACTGATTTGTGTTGGGAGCATGTTAGAACCATCCACAGCACACTTGTACTGAGCAGGTGAGGGAGGGAGTGCTCAAATTCCTGCCCCCTCCCATGCCTGCAGTCTGTTTGGAGAGTGCCTAGTGGAAAAAGAGTCTCTGGAAAACATCCCTCTGTGTCTACATTCCGTTTTCAAAAGGGATATAGCGACTGGCGCTCCTAAGTCACTTACAGGCTTTTGAAAATGTTCCACATTGTCCCTGCCCCAAAGATCCGGTAAGAAAAGTCCCTAGAGCACGTGTTTAACTGGCAGCGTGTCAGCAACCCTTCTGAAGCTGGGATTTCAAGACTGGGGCCCGAGGAAAGATGTAGAACTTGAAGGGTGAGAAGAATGTAATCCATCAAATGCATGACCTTGTAGCAAATAAATATGCAGCAGCTACTAATACCCTAATCGTCAAGACTCCATTTTAGCCAGCCCCTCAAACACGTGCTTAGTATCCATTGAAGTCTAGGGATCTAAGCCTGTGAACAAGTGCTTTGCTAAATAGTGAGGGACGGCTGATTCAGGGCCGATTGTGCTGCTAAGGGGTCTGTCACCTGGCGTGGGATAAGACACTAATAAATCCATTGCTCGCTCTTGCAAAGCCCAGCCGCTCAGTGACCACCCCTGTTACAATGATAGAATACTAGAACTGGAAGGGACCTTGAGGCCATCAAGGCTAATTAATCTTTTAAAAAAAACCCTTCAGCCTTTGAAATGTAAAGGGGGCGGGGTAGGGAAGGAAAAACCTTGTCCAGGAGGGGGTAGCAGGAGAACCCTAATCTTTCACCCCAGGTAGTGGTTGAGCTGAGCTGGAGATGAGCCAGGTGGGTATTGCCTCTCTGGGCTGGGTGTCTTGGGATCAGGACAATGGAAAAGTGGCGCTACCTGGATGGGGGGGGGGGGGGGAGCTGGCAGTCTTGATGGTAATGCTCACTCCTTCTAGTCCACCCCTCCCACTACTCCTGTTCAGTGACATCCATCCAAACGATGCTCCAAAGGTTAGTCTGCTTCATCCCATTCATAGTTGCCCATCAAAACCTATTCTAACCATTCCAGCCCCTCCTACTGTCTCTCTGGTTACTGTGCCTACTGGGAGCCCTCCAAACTCCTTAGCTCAGAACTGAGGCTGGGTTTGCTGAATTTTACAAACATTTCTGTCTAACCGTAGACAACTAAGAGTGAAACTTCCTTTTCACACAGCCTGACTCTTCTGTAACCCCCATGGCCCTGTCACTTCTGAGTAAGGGAAATCACATTCAAACCAGTGTCTCTGGGAGTATGAAACTCTGGCTTCAGTTCTTCGCTGCCGCTGACTCACCGGGTTACAGCAAAAACAAAATACAGGACTGTGTAGCACTTTAAAGACTAACAAGATGGTTTATTAGATGATGAGCTTTCGTGGGCCAGACCCGCTTCCTCAGATCAAATAGTGGAAGAAAATAGTCACAACCATTGTAAGTGCCAAATATTACTGCTTGTGTGGCATGAGTTTTATACCCTCACAGGCATTGTCTACACTGCAGGCTTTTTGCGCAAGAACAACTGTTTTTGCATAAAAACTTGCAGAGCGTCTACACTGCATGCGTGTTCTTGTGCAAGTAAATTTACAGTACAGCATGGCTATGTCTACACTGGCATGATTTTCTGGAAATGCTTTTAATGGAAAAGTTTTCCGTTAAAAGCATTTTCGGAAAAGCACGTCTAGATTGGCAGGACGCTTTTCCGGAAAAGCACTTTTTGCGGAAAAGCATCCGTGGCCAATCTAGACGCGCTTTTCCGCAAAAAAGCCCCGATCGCCATTTTCGCAATCGGGGCTTTTTTGCGGAAAACAACTATGCTGTCTACACTGGCCCTTTCGGGCAAAAGTCTTTCGGAAAAAGACTTTTGCCCGAACGGGAGCAGCATAGTTATTCCGGAAAAGCACTGATGATTTTACATTAGATCGTCAGTGCTTTTCCGGAAATTCAAGTGGCCAGTGTAGACAGCTGGCAAGTTTTTCCGGAAAATCATCTGATTTTCCGGAAAAACTTGCCAATGTAGACACAGCCCATCAGAAAACAGAGCTTCTTCCGGAAGTGTTATTCCTCTCCCCATGAGGAATAAGCCCTCTTGTGCAAGAGCTCTTCCACAAGAAGGCAGTGTAGACAGGCAACATGAATTTCTTGCGCAAGAAACGCCTATGGTTAAAATGGCCATCAGAGCTTTCTTGCGCAAGAGAGTGTCCACACTGCCATGGATGCTCTTGTGCAAAAGCACGTGGCAGTGTGGACATGCTCTTGTGGAAGACCTTTTGCACAAGAACTCTTGCAAAAAATAGTTCTTATGCATGAAGCCTGCAGTGTAGACATAGCCTTAGAGTTTTACCATGTACACATCTATGCTGCACGCAAACCCCTGCAGCTAGCCCATGTCAGCTGACTCCGGCTGAGGCTCTGGGGCTATAAAATTGCAGGATAGACATTTGGCACTTGGTCTCTGACCCCTCATGTTTGTACTGCGGTTTTCTGCCCTGCCACTGGAGCTAGCAGTCCCAAGAAATTGTAGGTGTTGTGTTGCAGTGTAGACATGCCCTGTGAGGGTTGCAATATATTACTGCAAATGAATACAGGTTGAACCTCTCTAGTCCGGCTCTCTCTGGTCCGGCATGATTTGAGTTAGCTGGATGTTCACTTATCATGGGTGTGGCCAAGTTTCCCATGGTCCCGTAAAGTTTGTTTACAGCCATTAGTCCTGGCTCACGGTGTTCTGTACTGTTGTTTAGCTCTAATTTACCCCAAAATGTCCTAAGATCCCAGTAAGCAGTGGAAGGGTTGGTAATGCTGCGAGATAATATTGACCTCCTGTGGTCTGGCAAATTCTCTGGTTTGGCACTGGTCAGGTCCCAAGGGTGCTGGACTAAAGAGGTTCAATCTATACTAATAAAATCTCTAAGCCGGGTAGCACTCTCATCATGTCTTGTCTTTATGCAGTATATTAAGGGGACCTTATTTTTAAAAATGTATAATGTTAACGTTTTGGCTCGGTGCTGCTTTTCCTGTTCCTCTGCCTCAAATACCTGATTCCCTTTGTTATGACGTGCGTAGTTTGGAGTTAGTGCTGGTAAAATATAATCACTTGTCTCTAAGCAAGCTGCAGCAGGGTTGAGCTCTGATATCTTATGAGCTCCTGGGGGCATCACACTGTCAAGCAGAGAATTGCTGATTCTCAGTGGTATGTGTGTATGTCTCTGTCTTTATAAAAATATTAAGTGGGGAAGAGGGGGACATGCTTAAACTATGTAATTAGTACATGCTTTTTAAACTAATATTAAAATTTAGAATTTTGGAAGAGCTTGAATCTCTCTCAGCTGCTTAAAAGCAGCTATTTTTTTTCAATTAAAAAAAATCCAACATTAGAAATATTTTAATGAGGTCAATTAGTTGTAATATTCATATTTTATATATAAAATACTGCAAACAGCTGTGTGTGTATAGACATATACATGATGACTTCTGCAGGTCCCTTCCAGCCTTACGTTTGTATGATTCTACGATTTAAAAAAAAAACAACAAACCCACCAAAATAACCCAAACTGAGCCAGGTGTTTCCAGATCTGGGGGCATACCAGATACAGATCTTCACTCTGCCCCTAGCCCAGGAGTGATTGTCTAATACTATTACATGCTATTAGTCAGGATGGGTAGGAATGATCCGCTTCGCCCCTGTCAGAGGCTGGAAATGGGTGACGGCATGAGTCACTTGATTCCCTGTTCTGTTCACTCCCTCTGGGGCACTTGGCCACTGTTGGCAGACAGGATACTGGGCTAGACGGACCTTTGGTCTGACTCAGTATGGCCGTTCTTATGTTACATACATTTTATTCTCAGCTACTCCATTCTCAGCTTTTCCTTGATGGTCTCATTGGGCAGGTGGTTTGGGCAAGCAGGAGGAAATGGTTAAGGAGAGAATTATTGGGTGGTTTGAAAGTTACTCTGATAACTGGTTCTTACATGCCAGACATATTCTTATAATATATTTTAGAAATGAGCATCTGTCTCTGTCCATCTGTGAGTCCATTTGTTCAAGAACTCCTTCTAAACGATAAGACCGAGGACCACCAAATTTGGTATGAAGCTTCTTCTTATCCTAACTTTAAAGCATGGACAGGGTTTGGTTGTGCCAGGACAATGGGATGTGCCTGAAATCCAATTGTTTCTCATAACATGGAAAGGGGGGGGGGGCTCTGGTAAGAGGGACAGTAATACTGTAGAATGACCACAGGGGGCAGCATGGGGCTGGAGATGGGGATCGAGACAGCTATAACCCCAATGAGCCAGCAGAGGGCTGGGATGGAGAAAGGCACAGCTATCTGCTATATATTTCAGAGAGTTTGTCTGTGTGTCTCTGTCCTCCAGCTGGGGGACATGCACCCCTCCCCAGCTGTGCCTGCTGGAGCTGCAACGGCCTTGGGGAGGTGCTTCTCCCTTGGCCCCAAACTGCTGTGGTGAGAAAGGTTTGGGGTTTGTCATCTCTCCCTGGGGCAGCTTGCGTACTGAACCCCTCATTCCCAGCCCCACCCCGGAACAATGATTTCGATGAAGAAAAACAAACCTTATTTGAGTTGAGGACCTGAGCAATACCAGGTAAATCCTCTAGTGCCAGGATAAAACTTCCAGTGCCAGTAGAGCTTAGGCTATGTCTACACTTAGAGTTTTTGCACCCGTGAGAGGGAATCGGTAAAAGAGAAGCACTGGTTTGTGTATTCCCTTAGGACGTTTACATTTGCAGCACTTCTATTGCCGAGGAGAGAGGCACCCTGAGGGTCAGCTGTCCCACACTGCAGCCATCGGTGTGGGAACTATGAGTGCGGGGGTTGCTGCAGCACTCCTGGGCCCCTGGCCTAGAAACCTGGGGTCCCAGCTGCTAGCTCCATGTGCCTTGGGGGCCTCACCTAGTGGGGTCCCAGTTCAAGCCCCATGGAATGGGGGCCTCTGCTGCGGGCCCTGCACCCAGGGTCCTGGCTGCCAGTTCTGCATGCTGGGGTCCCGTTTCGAGCCCCACAGGCCAGGGGTTCTGCTGTCCCCAACATGCTGGGTTCTCAGCTGCCAG
Source organism: Pelodiscus sinensis (assembly GCF_052426305.1). Classification (NCBI taxonomy): domain Eukaryota; kingdom Metazoa; phylum Chordata; order Testudines; family Trionychidae; genus Pelodiscus; species Pelodiscus sinensis. Next base: position 15,112,110 of record NC_143075.1, read on the forward strand.
CCCCAAGTGCCAGGTTCCTGGTTGCCACCCCGTGTGCCAGGAGCTCTGCTGCCGGCCCATGCCTGGGGTCCCACCTGCTGTGCTGGGGCTTTGCTCTCAAAGTGGAATAGAGGGGCTCAGCACCCCCATTTAAAATATATTCCTGTGTGTCTGAGTGCAGCTCTCCCCATTCTGACAATAGGTTGGGTGTATGTGTGGGGGGGTGATTGCAAGGCATCCTGAGCCCTTGCCCAGCCCCCTCTCTCCAAATACTGATCAGTTCCAGTAGCTCAGCATTGCTGCAAGAAGGGTATTGTTTGCTCCATGGAGCAGGCATTGTTGCCTGGCCAGATAAGTGAGCACTTGCCAAGAAAATAGGAAGGAGAGTTTCAAAGTTCTCATGGTTTTACAAGGGGAAAGGTGGACATCTGTTCACCTAGCGTCAGAGCAGCAGAGATGCTGGCTAGAGTGGTCACCTAGGCACTGTGGGATATTGCATGGAGGCTAAAAGCTATAAACCAGCAAGAACGTGTCTCCATTTGCACCTCGCCAAAAAGCATTGCTGGGAAGAGCTGTATGCCTCTCATGGAGGTGGTTTTCTTTTGTGGTGAAACTTCTGAGTTTCACTCCAAAAAGTCATGAGCAATTGTTGATGCTCCTATGTTTTTTGAGCCAAAAAAGGGACTTTCTCTGCTTTAAATGGCAAGTGTAGACAGGTCCTTAGGGCTTGTTTTCACTATGCAGTGGATCAATGCTGCAGCGATCAATCCACTGGTGGTTGAACATCGCATCTGCTTAGACACAATAAATCGATCTCTGAGCGCTCTCCCATCGACTTGGGTATTCCACCAGGACAAGAAGAGGAGCCAGCGTTAACAGGAGAGCGGCCCCTGCTGACCTTACTTCATGAAAGATGTTGTGGTAAATACGTTGACTTCCGTTATGCAATTTGTGTAGAAGTTGCATAGATCAGATCGACAGGTGGGGGGAGTTAGTGTAGACAAGGCCTTACTCTGGTTTGTCAAAGAGAAATAAGATGTACCCCTGTTAAGTGCCATATATTGGTATAGGTGTATGCCAGGGGTGGGTAATAATTTTTGACAGGCAGCCATTCCGTGATTTTGGAAAGTGGTCGAGGGCTGCACTCTTTTAGGAATTCTAGGGTCTGGGATGGAGGTTGAGGAAGGGAAGGGCCGAGGTGCCAGAGACAGGCTCTGGCTGGCAGGTGCTTACTAGCAGAAACCTGAGGCAGACTATGCTGCAGGCGGCTTGCTGCTTTTGTGGCTCCATTCTGGGCATGAGGGATGGGACGGGGGAGAGGGGTCGAGGACAGAGGGAGAAGGCTTCCTACACTACCCCTGCTCTCAGCAAAAAGTCTCAGTTCCATTGGCCAGAAACTGAGAGACTGGCCAATGGGAGCTATGAGATTTTGCAGGGGGCAGGAACAGCATGAGAAGCCTCCTTCCCCGGCCATCCTGAACAGAGAACAGCTGGCTTTTTAAAGCCTGAGCTGTTCTCTGTCTAAGGGTTCCAGCAAGGCAACTGTGGGCTGGATTGGGTGGGCCAGATCCGGCCCACTGCTAGCCTCTTACCCACCCCACTGTATGCCCACACTAGTGTTTTTACTGGCATAACTTTGGTTAAAAATCACGTCTCATTGGCTATCACATCCCTCATGGTTACTCCAATAAAACTCTCAAAGTGTAGTCCGTGCCTTAGTGGGCAGTGTGGGAGAATGTGTGCAAAGGCCAAATTATGTCCCCAGATTTTCAAAGCCTATTTAAATATACGCTTCACGTTAAGTGCATGCTTAAGTCCCCTTGACTTAATGAAGTCAATCAGTACAAATGGATCTAGGTATTTAAATGAACATGGTTTTGTGATCTTGATACATGACCCCTCCCCCATCTTTGCACACACTCCATGATAATCACGGAGTAAGAGCCTAGAAGCACATAAGTGAGTGCTTGACTGGACTGTGTTTAGGCTTTGATTCATCACATGCTTTAAGAGTTTGTCCCGTGGTGGCAGAATATATGGGTAGGGCAGCTTGTGCCCCTCTCACTTACAAAGGTCACTATATTCACTCTGATAAACCCGCCTCTGTTTTTAAGTAACCAATTCCAGACCCTGCAGATGAGAGCAAGAGGAAGGCAATCAACGAAACGAGATTTAATGTCATTGTCCTCCGCAGTCAAAAGGGAACGCTTCTCTAGTCCCATTCGTGGAGACAAATCGTCAGCCTCTGTCTAAATACCCAGCAACACACTGAGTGACTAATGTGACACCGTGCACAGGATGTGACACTGCTCCAACTGCATGTTGATGTTTTATTTACATCTTCATTTAGCTTGTTGGCAGTCGCTTGAGCAAGGCTTAGGGCTGGCGTCTGCGCTGATCTGTCGCCTGTGTGACTCCATTGACTGCAGGGGGAGTGTCTCGTGAGCACGAGAAGGGTGGGGACCTGGCTGGAAGAGGGGGCCTGAAATTTAGGCTGCTAGCTTGGTTGTGGATTGTGGCTCCCCCATATTAAAGCTGGGCAGATGGCATGAACAGCCAGACAGTGCACTGGTCGTGGGCAGCAGGGGGCGCAGAGTGTTCTCCCCACGGACCGGCTAGTCCAGGGGTGGGCAATAATTTTTGCCCGGGCGCCACTTCAAAAATTTTTGAAGTAGCTCTGGGCCACCCCGGAAGGGGTGGGGCCTAAACAGGAAGGGGCAGGGCTACTCCACCCCCAGACCAATCCTGCCCCTTTTTCCCCCCCTTCCCACTAGGCACCCATACCCTGGAAGAGGCTTGGCACACTTCCCCACCCCCAAGCCAATCAGAGCCTAGGGGTGGGGGAGTGCAGGAAGCCTCCTCCTGCTCTGCAAGGAGCACATGGTGCTTTGAAGAGCCGCGGGCTCCTTGCAGGGCTGGGGCAGGGCGAAAGAAGCTTCATGCAGCTCCCCCGCCCCCAGGCCTTGATTGGACTTGGGGCAGGGGAGCATGCAAAGCCTCCTCTGCTCTGCCCACCCCCCGTTTTGTGAGCAGCACGTGGCACTTCAAAGCTCCTGGCAGGGCGGGAGGAGGCTTCCTGTGCTCCTCCAGCCCAGGGCCTCTGCAGACCAGATCCACCCCTTGGTGAGCTGGATCCGGCCCGCAGAGGCTCTTTAGTCCACCCCTGGGCTAGTCAAAAGGGGGAAAGATTCAGATGAGGAAGTGGCCCCGTCCCTCTCTCCAAGACTGACCTACAGGGCGTAGAGCAGGGGTGATTAATGGGTGGAGTGTGGGCCAGAGCTGGACTTGAGAAGGACCCCAAAATCTCTTTTATTGACTCATGATAATTTTGTAAAATGATTTCCTCTGGAGTCTGGGCCTTGAGCAAGAAATGTGGACCTTGACAAGGAATAAATTGACTATCCCTGGCCTAGAGAGTGTGCCGGAAGTGGGAGAATTGCATGAGACCTGTGCTCCAGGATCACTGTTTGTTTGCAGTGCAGCCTCCTCTGTGCTTCTCAGAGGGGGTGCAGCTCTGCATAGCATCCAATGGAGGGCTACGGCGCCCGGTCCCCAAGCATTTCTCCCCCCTCTTGCTGATAATCGCCTGTTTGAAGGGGTTTGCTGTGACTGTGCCCTGTCACCTGGCAAATGTGGCCATTGAACTTTACCCGTCTGTCTGGCAGCCTCCAATTCACACAGGTATTAGTACAGAAATCGGGGAACACAGACTGGGCCAGTCACAGCTGAGCAGCCCCACTCAAAGGTCAGTGGTTTGCGGTCAACGGAGGCGCTAATCTCATGGCTGGATAAGCTGGACGGTCTGCACTGAGATCTGATCGGGGATGTTCCCTGAGCAGACGAAGGAGAAATCCGCCTGATGTGACTTGCTGGGCGCCGTTGGCTCAGGCTTGGCACTTACACGCTGCCCGGGCTGCTTCTGGTGGGCAGGCCAGATAGCAAAAGAGCAGGATTGCTGGGGGGTGATTGCAGAGGGCCGAAAGAAACCAGGACCTTTTTGCTGCTAAGGAAAGGCCTAGATTGCCCGGAACCTTGTGCCGTCGATGTGTCTAGTCCAAGCAGAGCAGCTGACCCTGCTTGGTCCCCCTACCACTGTGCTTCATCTCTGGCCATCTACAGGGATAAATGGAGGGGAGGGGGCGGTTCTCTCTGGCTCCACTTGCTATGGTATAAATGCCTGAGCACTAGGGGAGAAGCTTGAGACCTGTCAAACTCATTTCACACCGTGTACCTGATGCATAGCAACAGCTCTGTGCCGTGACCCACCCAGCTGGATTTGAACTGGCCACATGTGGGTGATGGGCTGTGGGTTCTGCTCTGTTGAACCCCCTTTCACTCCCCTTGCACCAGGACACTTGCAAGTGTTCTTCTTGCTCCTGTTTTGCTAGAATGAAGCAGGCAGGCAGAGTGAAGGACTTGGGGCAACGGGCCACTGTGTTTGCATGCGAACCTGCCCAGCTGGGAGCTGGCAGAGTGTAGTCCCCTGCTTCAGATATGGACACATCCCCATCAATGTTCCCTCTAATTTTTCCATCTGTATGCAGAATAAATTTTACGTGCACCGAGGCATGGACAGATGTGCACCACCAACAGAAACACATGCTGCCACGGCTATGAGCACTTTAATCAGCTGGGCTCCAAGATGGCTGTCCAAGCTCACAGCTTACAGGGGACACTGACGACCCTCCTGGTCTCGTCCCTCTAGCCAATCTACGTCGCAGGGAGACGAAAGGGGGTGGATATGCAAAGCACCTCCTTGATATTTCCTTGTCGCTTCTCGGTAACCTCCGAAATTGCCAGCTTATAGCTGCAAACAGCAGGAAGCACGGAGATGATGTCTCCTTTGACATTTAAAATTGTAGACCACGTTGCCAGTTAAATGTCCCTGCCCCGCTAGATGCTGGTTCAGGCGCGCGTTAGCTCTTTTATTTTATCTGAGTAATTATTATTTGTTGGGGCTACTCAGGAATCAGGACTTGCTGGCCTTTGGCTAGGAAGGTTGCTGGCAGCATTCTCTGCTCATAACCTTTGCTGATGCATGGGACTGTGGCACTGGGCATCCAGCCAAGCCCAGCACCAACGGAGCAAGAACCAGCCATCCTACTTTTGTGTGCTGGGCTCTGTGACCCCCACAAAATGCAGCATGCACATCAAGCCAGTCGCACTTCAGTTACCGGCCCTTTAGCCGTTGACACAGGGATGAGCTATGAAACCAGGAAGCAGCGGGATCTCCTGGCAGTGCCCCTCCCCACCTCAGCCCCTTTCAAAGGGATCCAGCTTTGGCTTTAGAATCCAGCCTTAATGTTTCTGCACGGCTTCATTTTTTTCGTCTCTTTCATTCTGTGGGATGGAGGAAGGTTGGTTTGTTTAATCAATTAACTGGCTAAGTGTTATGTTTAACTCATTAACTGCTCCAGCCTGGCCGCCGGTTAACCATAACCAGTAAGCACCACCCACTAACTATACACATCCCTACTTCAAAGTGCTACTTCTCTCCAGCCTCCAACTGCACAGCCACCCCTGCTCCTCCGGCGTCCTCTGGCCGGCATCTGTGCTACTTGTCACCACCTGTGCCTCTTGCCTGCTTCCCGTGGCTGCTGGCGAGCATTTGTCTGTTTGTCACTCAGCAAGTGCCTGTATCTGCCTTTCACCCTAGATTTCCCTGAAGACTGGCTTAGAGAGTAGGGCACCAACACAAATCCCTATCCTACCACTGCACCTGCACACGCACCCTGCTGTACTCCACCCTTCCCTCCCCCACCTTCTTCCTACTCCTCCCCACCCTCCTCTGCTGGCCATCTTTTCCATTCACTCTCCCTGTGTCCAGCTTCTCTCTCTCTTCACCCCCGCCCACACACACACACACTGGTGCAATATGGTTTCTCGGCACAGGCCAGGAGAGCAACAGCACTGACAAGACGACTGTCTCATCAGGAGGCATTAAAAACCGCCACTTCTCTCCAGTCGCCGACTGCATGGCCACCCCCTGCTCCTCTGGAGTCTTCTGGCCCATGTTGGTGCTGCTCGCTGCCTCCTGGTGAGCGGAGGCTGGGCGCAGCTTATGGTGAGGGGGGTAGTCAGGGGATGGGACTGGCCTCCGGAGCTGTCACAGAGCTTATGGGGGGCGGAAGGGGTGGCCAGCAGATGGGGCTGGCTGTGGGAGCTGTCTCAGAGCTCCCAGGGGTGGAGGTGGTTTGGGGATGCCCAGAAGCAGGGGCGGATATAGGGCAGGGCGAACGGGGCGGCTGCCCCGGGCCCCGCGCTTAAAAAAGTCCCGCACATGCACCGTGACAAAGGGGGGGGCCCCGCGGAGTTATGCTGCCCGGGGCCCCGCAAAACAGTCATCTGCCCCTGCCCAGAAGTCCCCCTCAGAATTTCTATCTCTAAGTAAACCCACTTTTCCTCAAGCACCAGCATTCAAGGTTAAATGGAAAAACGATTTCTATTATTTTTCATTGCAAATACACAGTATTTCAGCTGCATTATGGGTTACATAGGCTTTTGTGGGCTAGCCTGGGAACCTAACTACCATGTAGCCTTGTTTCTATGCATTCCGAGTTCCAGACAACCAACTTACAAATGAACTTCTGGAACGCAGCCCACGCGTAAGTTGGGGACTTTCAGTACTTGCAAACTGTTCTAATTCAGTTATTTCCTACCCTGTGACTTGCCAGGGTTCAGTCCACTGGCCCAAAATGTTTTGGTGCATTGTGTCTCCTAGGGAGAACTCTGACGGGTCCATGGCGTTACACTGTGCTGGCCCGAAGAGCTCACGTAAAGGGGAGGAAAGGGAGAAGGGACCCCCACCTTCCAGATGGCTGTCGAATGCCCTGCGCCCACAGAGCTGGGGGAGGGGACTCTATTCTGTTGTGCCAAAGTTAGGCTGTGCAGAGCGGCTTAACTACCTGTGGGGAAAGGCTGTCTTAGGGCATGTCTAGACTACATCCCCCTTTTGAAAGAGGGATGTAAATTAGACCAATCGAAATTGCAAATGAAGCCGAGATTTAAATTTCGGAAAAAAAACCCTTTTTCTAAAGATCCTGTACTCGTTTTTTTGAGGCGCTCCATTCTGTAAAATATACTCCTTTTTTGACAAGTACAGGATCTTTCGGAAAAGGGTGGGTTTTTTTCGAAAGAACCCCATCTAGACGGCAGTTTTACTTTCGAAAAGCCCTTTTTTCGAAAGAACACATGGCTGCCATTATGCAAATGAAGCGTGGGAAATTTAAATTCCGGCTTCATTGCAATTTTGATCTGTCTAATTTACATCCCTCTTTTGAAAGAGGGATGTAGTCTAGACATGCCCTTAGTGCTTACTGGATCGTAGCCAGCAGACACTTTGGGCCCGCCAGCAGGAGAGTCCCAGAATGCTGTGAGGATTTAGCCGTGTGCCTCATGTTCGCTTTCTTTTCGCATTGTGACGCGATTTAGCACTGCAGCCTGGCTTGGCTTTCCAGAAAGACCCGAGGGGCCTTTTCATCAGCCCGGCTTTACCAGAGATGCCTTGGGGTTCAGCTACAGGGCTGGCTTTAACTCTACAATGAGTGTTGCAGGCATTTAGCTTTGTAGGGAATTCTGTGGTTAAATCCCCTTCCACTGCTTTGCATCTGGACTGCTGGTCGCTTCGCTTTGGACTGTCTCAGCCAGCTCTAGTCCAGTGCATGCAGGTGCGGAGAGCAAGGGCCCAAAGGGTTGCTGTATGTTATGGACCCACCTGCTGAATAAATGCTTGCATTAGGATTCTTTTAGCATAGAGATTGCCTGCTACCAGTTAGTCTGTGCTGGCTTTGCACTCGTGTTTCTGGCTTTGCCCTGGTGTAATGGTGAGCAAAATTTTGGGAACAGACACCTCTGGTCTTTGTACATGGTGTAGTTCTCATCCTCAGGACCTTTTAGGGTGTTCTAAAGTGTGATGGTCTTAGGTTTTTTCATTGTCTCCTGGGTCTATGGAGATGCAGCTGAGCCTCATGAAGCGGGTCAGCCACACAGGGCAGGTAGCCTCAGTTTACACGAGAAAGACAATTAAAAAGCAGTGGAAAATGAAACCAGCCCTGCTGCGCTGGTGAACAGCTGCCATGTCCCGGCCCAGACATGGCATCCAGGCAGAGGAACTTGATCCCTGGCTCAGATGAGCCAAGGAGGCGAAGGGCACAGCTTTCAGAATTGCCTGTGAAACTTTGCGGACTCCCAACTTGAGCTACTTATGGTCTGATTATTGTTTTAATAGATGCCGAGTCCTCACAGCCCCCATTCACATCAGTCCTTGGGCTTTAGGTCATATAGGAAACTTGGCGAACAATTAGAAATCGAACCCGGGTGTGCTGATTACCAGCTCTGTGCCTTTAAAAAGTGCTCTGGTCCTGTACTCAAACTCTGCATGCACCCCACTGATCTTCGGGAGTTACTCCTGACTGATACCAGTGAGTGAGAGAAGAATCCTACCGGAGAAGCATCAGTTACAGAGCACTACCACGGAAATCAGTGGCACTATATTGAGCTGTATTCAGCAGTGCAAACTGAGGGTCCTTATGTACAACAGAAGCATAGCGTAAACACTAAAAAAAGAATCCGTTTTATATTATAAATGTATTAAGGCTACTTAGCTTCCTAACATCCCCCCCCCCTATATATTTTCTCCTAATTGACTTGGCTTTATTTAAAAATTCTGTCTCCACAAATCTTGAGTGACACATCATTCCACGGCACTGGCTATATCAGCCTGCAGTTAACATTTCCGCTTAGCTTCTAATCCTAGATGGGAATTATTAGGCCAGCTAGCTTGTCTGTGCTCCTTACAGGATATCTTCCCCTCCCCCCCCATGTTTTGAGTATTCGAGGCTTAAATTAATTCCGGGCTTGGAGATCCTGCACTCCTTACAGTAGATGGTTCTCTAGTGTAATAGACATTTTTTCCTGATGCTCTGGGTTATTTATACTCCCCTTCACCCCTTGGAATACCTCCTTCTCCTCCTCCTTTAGATAAGTGTGTCTCTCAGGAATGGCATCTGAGAGGGGATGGATGGAGCTAAGCACTTGACTGGGATTCAGAAGAACTGGATTTAATTCCTGGCTGTTCCCCAGGCTCCCTGCATGACCTTGGGGTAAGTCACGTAGGGCCAGGTCGTGTGAATGCTTTGCTCCATTGGTGTCAATGAAATACTACTGATTTACTGCATAGGTTCACACTCTTAGCTGCCCTGTGTTAGTTTGCTAACAGGATAGCTGTGTGTTAACGTTCCCACCCTTTGTCTGGCTGATCTATTTCGACAATAAGTTCTTCAGGGCACGGAGTGTCTTACTACGTGAACAGCAGCTAGTACACAAGGGGCCTTGCTCTGCATTGGGGCTGCAAATCACTCCCACACTACAGATAATAAGAAGGGATCCAAGCTCGACGTGTTTCATTCTCGGACCCTCCTCACACTTTGCTGCTCCGGAGCGTAGTCCGCTTCGCAGCTGTTCTCTGCCGCCTCCTCGCTTTGTTCACCTCTTTCTGGTGCAAAGAGCTGTATGCAGCCAGAGGCTTAGGGTGGGGGTGCGGTGATCTTTTTTTGGGTCGGGGGCCGCTGATCCACAGGAAAATCAGTTGGGGGCCGCGCACAAGTGAGAAGCAAGTTGGGGAGTGAAGTGAAAACCTTCTCCACTTTTCCTGCGCATGCCAGAGCCTTGTGGGGGAGGGGGCCCATGCTAGGAGATTGTGTGTGCCAGCCATGCAGGGGGACGGTGGGCAGGATGATGCACCAGTGCAGTCTCCCCAATGCTGGCAGGAGCCCTGAGCCCTGGGGGCCGGAACCAGGCAAGCCGGGGGCTGCATCTGGCCCCTGGCCTTAGATTCCCCACCCCTGGTGTAGGGCTTGTCTCAATGACATTGCATGATGGTTGAAATCCAAGAGAGGAGGTGGATCACTCGAGTGTTGGGTTTCATCCAGTTCCCAGGAAAATCTGGGGTATTACTGAGAGTCTCTAGAGTAGGAGAGTCCTTTACAAGGCACAGCTGGGACAGTTCGATGGGACTGGTGCGGGAAGGGGCCGCATCTCACCCCCGACACCCAAGTCAAGCAGCACCATTTCCAGCTCTTCAGCAGAGTGCCTGGTAGGCTTCCCTGGTGGTGGAGCAAGAGATCAGAGCATCTTGGGACGCAGCTGGATTTAGCTAGTAATAATCGCAGGGGTCAGTGACAGCTCTGTCTGTAAGTGATAAGTGAAAGAACAAGCTCAGAACTGCAGGTCAAGGAAGAGCAGTTGTCATTCCCCTGGAAGGCCTGATAACATAATCCTTCAGTAATCCCAACATCATACTAGCCGCTGTTGGCAGGGTGGAGGTTAGCCGTGAAATCTGAGCCCTGAATAGGGGTGGAGGGAGGCAGGAGAGAAGCGGTTCGGGGAGTGAATGTCTTGGTTGCTGGCAGGAGGGATGTCGGGAATCCAAGTTTTGGGATGAAGGTGGGGAATGCTCCAAAAGCGAATCCCTGGAATGAGGAGGCTAGTTCTAGTTCGGATTTACCGGGGTGCGGTGGGTTCACATTTTTGTATTGGAATCACCCTAGCATCTATGGCCAGTGGGGACCTGGTTTCTCAGGAGACATTAGCCTAGTGTCCATCTACAGAGCCTGATCTCATCTGTAAAATGGGGAGAACAACACACCCTCCTTTACAAAGGACTTTGAGATCTGTGGCATGCTAGGTGTTACCTTGATGTATTCCAACGTGATGAATCAGACTGAGGGGGGATATGATAGAGGTCTATAAAATAATGAGTGGTGTGGAGAGGGCCAATAAAGAAAAGTTATTTATTAGTTCCCTAAATAGAAGAACTAGAGGACACCAAATGAAATTAATGGGTAGCAGGTTTAAAACTAATAAAAAAAAGTTCTTCTTCACACAGCGTGTAGTCAATCTGTGGAACTCCTTGCCAGAGGAGGCTGTGAAGGCTAGAACTATAACAGAGTTTAAAGAGAAGCTAGATAATTTCATGGAGGTTAGGTCCATAAAAGGCTATTAGCCAGGGGATAAAATGGTGTCCTTGGCCTCTGTTTGTCAGAGGCTGGAGAGGGATGGCAGGAGCCAAATCGCTTGATCATTGTCTTCGGTCCACCCTTTCTGGGGCACCTGGTGCTGGCCACTGTCGGCAGACAGGCTACTGGGCTAGAAGGACCTTTGGTCTGACCCAGTACGGCCGTTCTTATGTTCTTATTGCCCCTTCTGAGGATTCAGGTGATGAACCATCCCCCTCTCCCTCCTTCCTTGCAAAAATGGCTGATTTTTCACTCATGGACCTGAAGCAAAATCCAAATAAATCCTTTTCTCTTCCCCAAATCAGTGCAGGGTTATGAGCAGGGCCATCCTTAGGCATATGCAGCATTCCCAGCTGCATAGGGCACCACTAAATTTGGGGCACCACAGAGCTGGCTCCAGTGGCCCCATCCCACCCTCCCGTCCTGGGCTTGAAGCCCCCATGCTCCCAGTCTCTGTTCACCAGGTGCAAGCGCAGGCCGGAGGACTTGGGAAGAGTAGGGGCGGCCGCACACCCAGCTGCAGAGAACCGGTGGTTTGCTCTTCAAAGTGCCGCTTCTCTCTGGCTAACAGTGCGGCCACCCCTTGCTCCTCTGTCCCGCAGCCTGCGCCTGCTGCCCTAAGGCTGTGTGGGTAGTCTCCTTCCCTCTCCTGTGCCGCTGTTGCCTGCTCTCCCGGACCAGACGGACCAAATGCCATTGCAGCAAATGGCATTCAGTCTGGGAGCCATGGCAACCTTCTGCCCCTCACAGCTTCTGCCCCCACAGTTCCCCTCCCTGGAGCGGCCGCTTCCCTCACGGAGAGGGGTTGCCGGGGCTGGGCTGTGTAGAGCCCCAGCACTGAGAGGGACTAGAAATGTGAATGGTTAACCAGTTATGCGTGAGGCTCACCCGTTACGGTTAACAGGGGGCTGCTTCGGCCCAGTCTGGCAAACTGCCGGCAGGGGCACTGCAGCCCCGTCATGGGGCGGTTCACTCCAGCCCACCCCCGTTTAAGTGGTTAACCAGTTAAATATAACGTTTAACCGGGTAACTGATTAAACAGGATTTTACATCCCTAGTAGGGATGGCTCTGGGAGTGTATGTGTGTGCTGGGGGATCTTCTTTGATATGTTGTGAGTGCAGGGAGAGACTAGGCCCAGCGCTTCCAGGAAGGAAGGAGTTTCCATCCAGCTCCAAATCTTGCTTCTTTCCAGGAGTCTTTCCAGAGCCTGGTGGAAAGAGCTGGTGGAAGGAGCACCAGGCTGTGGCTGAAATGCTGTGAAAAGTCCGGTGGTAATGGAGACAGGAATCCGAATTCTTTGGGAGCTATTCCTGCTGCATGCCTCGGTGGAGAATGAGGCTTTGCCGTATTGCAAATGAAGACCTCTCTGTTCAGCTCCCGACTGTATGGAGTTGTGGTCTTGGGTCTCATCACACAGTCTGTCCAGGCCTTAGTCTTCCTGTCATGTTACTGGATTTTAAGGGGAGCAGCCAGATCACTGGTGTGCCCACGGGGGTGTTGGCCCCAAAATCTATACAAAGGGGGCCATGGGAGGTGTCAAATGAAAGCTTGTGTTCTACTGATTCTGTGTGCTATTCAAGTACTTGTGTGATATCTGTATGTAGCGTTATGAATATGGACTCTGCTTATTCTGTGAATGTTCTCTGTCTGAGACAGAGCAACGGGCCTGGAATGTCCAGTCAATGACTATGCTAATTAGCAGAGCACCAAGGACAATGGTTCTCAAGGTGCCCAATACACACCTGAGCAATGTGTCTGGAACCTACACATAATGGCTGCTAACATGGGACACAGGGATAGGTCAATGGACCCTGTGACCTACTCTGGCCAGGAAGATGCCAGGAGAGGTATACAAGTGCCATGTGGTAATCTCCATTTTGCCTTCAATTCTGCTACTGATTCCAGATGCAGCCTTGCGAGGAACAGCAAGTCGGAAAGAATCGTTGGCCCTTCCTGACATAGGATGTACACCAGAGACTTTTAAGATAGCAGTTTGCAACATCTCTGCTGAGAGCCTGCATAGAGAACTTGGTGATTTGATGCATGTAATGTATTCTCCTTAACAACCTTACTCTCCTGTTTTTCTTTCTTTTATTAAAAAACCTTTAGATTCTAAAGGACTGGCCCACGATGCTCTTGTGGGTAAGATCCAAAGTGTAAATTGACCGGGGATTTGTGGCTGGTTCTTTGGGAGCGGAAAGACCAGTTCAGGTATGGTGAGATTGGGTTCTATAACCCCTCACCTGTGTTCAGGCCCGGGGCTGGTTGTGGCACAGGGAGAGCGGTCAGAGGGGTTTTGCTCGTGAGGCTTCTTGCTGGCTGGATTGGCAGCTGAAGTGCTCGGTGTGACTGGTTTGTGGTCTATTTGGGAACAGTCTCCAGTCAGGGGCTATAAGGGACCCTGAGTTTGAGCAGTTCGCCCTGAGTGGACGCCCTCAGCGGTGCCCAGACCCGGCCCGGTCCGTCACACCTCCATCTGTAAAATAAGGATCATGATCCTTTCTTGGTCTCTGTCCTCTATTGAGCTTGTAAATCCGTCAGGGCTGTGTCTTGCTGGGTGCACAGACAGCACACAACACAGCGGGTTTTGGTTGTTCATGGGGGCCTTTAGGTGAATCCACAATATAGCAGCATTCACTCAGGCCTGTGGTTTCAGAAACTGGCATGGATTTTTTTTTCTTGCTTGGGACCCAGGGCCTTGTCTCTTTCCAGGTATCAAACCTACCCTGGGACTTCAGCTGAAGTCAAGGGGCACTTGCCCCTCATGGACTGACCTGGTAAAGGTGCCTTCATGTACTGCTCTTGCTATCATTGACAAAGCTCCCTGTTTGTGAAAGGGATGTTAAACTTAGGTTGACTGATTAATCAAATTAGTCAATGCAATTTGCATCGACTATTCCATTAGTCGATAGGGCGCCTCTGCCTTGGAAGTGTAGCAACAGCCCCAGGACTGTTGCTACACTTCAAAGGCGAAAGCGCTGCAGGGAGCATGTCAGCTGGGAACTCTGAGTCCTCAGCTGACCCGGGCTCCATGTGGCGCTGCTGCTTTGAACCGCTCCCTCCTCTCCCCTCCCCCCCCTCGCCCTTGCTGCCTCTTTCTGATAGAGGCAGCAAGTGTGGGGGGAGGGGAAGCGACTAGTCGACTACCCGTTCACATCCCTAGTTTGCATAGGGTCTGTGACTGATGCTCCTTCATGCTTGCTCCTACTCAGCATAGCGCAGAGACGGGTCCCTGCCCCGAGATGCTTACAAGCTAAACACAAGAGACGAGAGGGAGGCAGATCACCCACTACAGCCAGGCTGTCTCAGTGCGCCTGTGGCCTAGAGGTTGTCAGTTTGGGTCAAATTGACCTTTCTATGCTGAGCATTGGTGTAGTAGGAAATATCACTTCTTGCCTCCTTAGTCAACTGCTCATAAGGGCAGAGGGCCACTTTGTTGGGAACCCTCTTATCATGGAGGGGCCTGATTTTTGTGGACAATGGAGGAATCTTACCCCCCTGACACCAAGGGGCTCTGGGTCCGTATGGGGGAGGCAAGACAGCCTGATAATATCAGACCTTATGGAATTAAGAGGAAACTAATATTTTAATACCTCTGGTGTCTATTCTATTACAAAGGTAGAGGTGTGTGTGTGCGCTATGGTGAAACTGTACAACATTCCTCTTGGAGGTTGGGGTGTGTGCGAAGATGTAACTCCTCCAGTTGCCAGCCCTTTGAAGCCGCCCCCGCCCCCCCCCCACACCTCTAGAGAGATGCACGTGTCCTAGTTCAAAGGTCTTCTCCAGCGACCAGCAGACAAGAGAGTTCTGGGTAAATAGACTGGTTCTAAGCGGGGTCAGGGCTGCTTTCCTGCCCCTGCAACTGGACAGGACCCTTTGTCCATGGAGGGCCCTGGGCCTTAGGCGAGGGTTGGAATGACAGGCTGGTGGAGCCCCAGACAACTGGGTGCTAGTTCTGTGATGAACTTGAAATCACTAGGAATCCCCTTGGGTGGGGTTTTGAAGGACTGCTCTTGACAGAGCCCATGTAAAGAGTGGGGAGATCTTAGGTAACCTTCTTAGCAGATTTATGGGCTTTAACATGTTTTCGCTGTAGTGCTTTTACATTAACAATAAAATGTGCTTGCATAGGAAGCGCTGTGTGATGCTTGACAACGGTGGCCAGTTACTCTGTGGTTAGTCTCTGAGGAGAAAGTAAGCCGGCCTTGCTTAGGCCTCATCTCAGGCTGGGATATCCCAGGCTAGTCGGGGTACTGTGCAGCCCGGACATCCCAGCTCAGAAGGGAGTGAGAAGCATGTCTCCACGTGAGAGCTGATGGCCAGGGAGCCTGGAGTCGATGTCTTTGCTGGACCGTCGAGAGGAAGGCCACATGCTGAATTGACAGAGGGGAGGCTGGGTTGGTGCGCTGAGGGAGGGTTTTATTGGCTGTTAGTGAATGTTAAAAATAGCTACATGCTAAATATGTAACTGTCCCCGGCCTTTTTACCACCCTAGCCTATGAAAAATTTGCCTTTCCAAATTAGCAGTGCAACGAGTTCTTCACCAGCTCATTATTGTTTAGTTTAATCACCAAATGCCATTTATCCTTCCTCCTCTCCGGAGAGCTACCTATTTATTTTACATTTCAAAGGAGTCGCTCGTTATGCTGCCCTGCTGGGATTTTAGTGTGTAATTGTAAATTGCTGAGCCCGAGGAGTTGAAAATTAGCCCTGGTGCTTTCCTCTGTCTTGCTCGTTAATCTGTGTCCATCTATGGACTGGCTGCTGGACTGTTCATCTCCAGAACCAAGAGACCTGCCCTGTAGCCTTCCCCTTCCATAGAAAGAAGCCCAGAGATGCTCTTCTTTCCTACCTCTTGTGTATTCCATTTGTGCTTGGCGTCTCAGCCTTCCCCTGCCACTCCCCTCGCCTTGCCACAGAGCCGGAGTGTGCCACGCTTGTGCCCAGTGCTTCCTGATGCTTTGCAAGTGGCCTGGATGTTGACTGTGCTGTTGGCAGAGCAAAGTATTACCCAGCATGAGTTAGGGTGTCACCGTCCAGCCCCATTGTGGCAGACCCTGAGTTGCTGCCCTGGGATCCCTTCTTTGGAAACTGCAGTGTTGAGTGGATTTTTCTACAGGTCTGTGATAGAAAACATGTAGCCTAGTGGTTGGGGCAAGAGACAGGGAACTAGGTTCTGTTCCCTGCTCTGCTTGTGACTCTATCACCTTGGGGAAGTCACTTCCTCTCTCTGTGCCTCTGATTTCCCTCATCCCCACCTTTATGCTGGTGAGCTCTTTGGGGCAGGGGCTCCCTTGTATTTGGCTTTACAGCACCTGGCATGATGGGGTACCCTGTCTCCAGTAGGCAGTGTTTGTAATACTATCCCTGAGCTCTGTCCTTGGATCTCCCCATGTCCCAGGGGGCTGCTATCCAGTTATATTGAGTTTGAGGGCACTTAATGGTTATGCCTCGTTCTTTGTCCCCCTACTAAAGTCTATTCTGTTTGCTTGCGTATTTTAATCCAGAAAGCAAAATTGCTGCCGCCAAAAGTCGATTTACTAGGTGCTGGCTAAAATGGCCCCTGGAGCATCCTGGACAGCAAACATTACAGTGGTAGAAGGGGACACCCTTCCCCGACCAAAAAAACAACAACCACCCTCCAATTTCCCTGTGGAACTCATTGCAATCTGATATCAACGAGGATAACAGCCTAGCAGGATTCCTAGCCAGGACTGGATGTGTGGGTGTAACAAGCACACCCAGAGATACAGTATAAAAATTGTAAAAAAATTCAAAGGGAGCTAAATTTTAATGCTGCAAGTCCACAATCGGCCCCCAGCTATGGGGATTAGAGTGAAACTTCCCTTGAGCATTGGTTGTTCTATAGCTGTGTACTGCAGGGTATCTTGCATCATCTTCTAAACACCTGGTGGAACCAGGATACTAGACTAAATAGATTTCTGGTATAATCCAGCAGTGCAATTCCCAAAATCCCCTCCCCTCCCCCCAATTCCTGGCTTCCCTTATTCATTGGGCCACATTCTCATCTTTTCCCTATGTTGCACTGTTTGGGGTCCCCCCCTCATTGATTCCAATGTCTATGTATGTATCTAGATCCTTATGTGACTCTCCTCACTGATTTTGAGTGCCCCATCCTTTTTCCAGTGAGGGTACGTCTACATTAGCCCCCTAGCTCGAACTAGGGAGGCTAATGAAGGCGACCGAAATTGCAAATGAAGCGCAGGATTTAAATATCCCGTGCTTCATTAGCATGTTCCCGGGCAGTCACTATTTTGGAAACTGACTAGTCCGGAATAACTCCATGCAGCAGTCAAATGGGAGTTCGAAGTAAACCCCTAACTTGAATTAGCTGTTACTCCTCGTGGAATGAGGTTTAACAGCTAATTTGAGTTAAGGGGTTTACTTCGAACTCCCGTTTGACTGCTGCGTGTGGACGCGGGCAGTTATTCCGGGCTAGTCAGTTTCCAAAATGGCAACCGCCCGGGAACATGCTAATGAAGAGCGGCATATTTAAATCCTGTGCTTCATTTGCAATTTCGGTTGCCCTCGTTAGCCTCCCTAGTTTAAACTAGGGGGCTAGTGTAGACGTATTCTGAGTCTTTCCTCCTCTCCTGGCTTTCCACCCTCCCCAGCCAGTGCAGTATGGTTGAAAACTCAGTTTTCTATTAGGATTTGCTTTTTATCTGCCAGTCCTGTGCCCTGCTGCTTGTGTCTGTCCACTGCTCTCTGTGCTACTCAGACCCCTGGGCTTGTGTGTTGCCCCTTCATTATCTAGTTCAGGGGTGAGGTGCCTAAGCCTTGGGGGCCAGATGCGGCCCCTGGCTTGCCTGGTTCCGGCCCCTGAGGCTTAGGGCTCCCCCCTCACACATTGGGGAGCCCATGATGCTGCTCCAACCCCCCACAGCAGGGCTGGAGCACACAAAATATACTTGTGTGGGCCCCACTAGGTTCTGGTTTGTGTGGGAAATGTGGGGAGTGTCTGTCTCCTCCTCAATGGGGGGCCATGTCAGTGAAGGGTTTTTTCTTCTTGCTTCTCACTTGTATGCAGCCCCTGACTGTTTTTTTCTCCCCATGGGTCAGCTGCCTCTGACCCAAAAAAGGTTCCCCACTCCAATCTAGCTGAAGCTCTGCTCCTCAGCACTGAAGAGCGATTTGTTCAGGATGCTCACAAGAGGCCAGGTACAGGGAGGTACCAGAGGGAGCGAGAGCAATAGTGAGACATTTGCAGGACATTACGAGGGGATTCAATCTTCAGGCTCCTTTCTGGGTCAGGGGAAAAAAGCCACGCTTTCTCCACTGCTCAGCGAGAGCCAAGTGCACAAAACCCACTGGGTGTGTCGCGTCTGATACTCTCTCTGCTGCTTTGACACAAATCCAAAGCATCTCATTGATTTTCTGTTTTGCCCACTCAGAGCTCAGCGGTCTCAAATTACTCCTGTTTGCTAGGCTGAGTTATTGCCAGTCATTTCCAGTTAAACTCCCTGGCGGGAGGCACTCTAGGGTGGGGGCAGATTTCTCACTCCCTCCTCCATTTTGCAGCGGTACCCAGCAACACAGTGTCCAGTGAATTAAGAGCACTTTGCAGAACCCTGCAGCATCCCACTAGGAAACAAACCCCCTTTGTCTGAACCTTCTTGTTAGTGCGCTCAAGCTAAGCAGGACTGGGCCAGACCAGTGCTTGAGAGGGAAACCCTCAAGGAATTTACAGGTGCTTCTGGAAGCAGGGTGAATGACTGGAGAGGAAAGGGGGTGCTTTCCCTTCTGTCTCAGTACTGATTGGGGGCACTGGTGTGTGTGGGATTTTGTTGTTGTTTCTACATAAGGGTATTAAGTGAGACTTGGATAGACTCTGTAGATGGGAAGTTCTTTGGGGTAGAGATGCCTTTGTGTTTGTAGAGTGCCTAGCACAGAGAGATCCTGGATCATACCTGGGACTCCTGGGTGCCAGGATACAACTAATAATAGTAATAACCTAGGTATTTACCTGCCCCCTTCCGTGCTGTGTCCGAGCATTTCACAGTCTGCCACATATGTATTCTCACAACAGCCCTCTGAGGCGGGAGAGTGTTTATGCCCATTGGACAGATGGGAACCGGAGGCACAGAGAGGCTAAGTGATTGGCCAAGGTTGCAGAGGGAGTCTGACAGCACAGAGACTTGAAACTCGGCCTCCTCATCCCTGGACCATCCTGTCGGGATCACTCGTTCCCATGGCATCTTAAGAAGAGTAAGCGACGTTCTGTGTCCTGACCTCCTAGCAATCCTGGGGTCCACCCTCCACCCCCAGATTTCCTCTGCAGTTTAGCTGAATATGGCATTCCTGCTACATGGGCGTAAGAGCTGTTTTCTGAAACTCTACCTGCAAAACAGGTCTGCCCCCAACATCTTGTTTCTCTGTGTTTACACTTTGTACCCCTTCCCCCTCTCAGGCCTCTGGCTAAGCCACGGGGAAGCAAGGTGGGTGCGATTCCTTGTAAATCATTCCTTCCAACCCACTAATGGCTCTTGATGCTCTGAGGAGAGCCGCAACTTGTTGAGGATGGTAAATGGGATCTGCAGAGCCCCCTTCATGAGGTGGGGAGGAAGCCATGGCGTGTGGTGCGTGGTAACTTCGCCCTCTGAGGCTCTTGTATATTTCAAAAGCAGAAGTGCCACAGGGAGCACAGGGCGAGAAGGGACTCAAGGAGTTTCTGCTGCCCTGTGCTCTCTGCAGCACCCCTCCATTGCTGCCTCTATGAGAGGCAGCAAGGGGGGGACAGGTGCTGGGGGGAGCCAGCTTAAAAGCCAGTTCCTTCCTGCTCAGTCTCCAGAGTACTGGCTGCCCTCCCGACTATATCAGAGGCAGCGGGGGCGGGGATAGAGGACATTGCTGTGAAGCAACCCCTGTCTGTAGGAGTCTCAGCAGGGAGCTGGGCCCCCTGCGGACAGGGTCTGTTCCTTCCAAGCAACCCCTGTTCACAGCAGCGAGGACTGGCTGTAGGCAGTCTGCTGCCTGAGCATCCCCTGCCTGTGGCCAGCCTTGGCTGCCGCGAACAGAGGCTGCTCCGGCACAAGCCCCTGTTTGTGGCGGACTGGGGCTGTCCGCCGCGAACAGGGACTGCAGGACTCAGTGTGAGCCGGGACCGAGACGTGCTGGGACCGAGGAGTGCCGGCTCGTGCTGATCGCTGCACCTTTGCATTTGAAACGTAAGAGCCCAGCGGCTCTTGCTACATTTAAAATGCAGAGCTGCAGTGCGGGTGGCTCTGAAGCCCACACGAGCTGTGATTGCTCAGTCCCGGCTCGAGTTGGCTCCTCTGGAGCTGCCCTGACGGTGGCTCTGCAGAGGCGCTTATTGATTAATTGTATAGTCGATACAAATTGCATCGGGGGGTAGCCACAGGACTTCTCAATTAGCCAAATAATCACATTTTAACATCTTTAGTTCTGGGGATTCCTGCAGTGCTCACTGTGAGGAGTTTGACATGCAGAAGTTAGGGGTGCCATGGGTCCCCTGTGCTTTATGGAAATTATCTTATGAATATGCATAAATTGAAAACACTTTAGACAAAATACCTCATGTAATATGTCCATTTGAATGTTACAGTCTGCTGAATGTGTGGCTCCTGTTTTTGTGCAGCTAACATTCTTGTATGTGAAGTTAGAAGTATGAATTGTGGATCTGTTTAATTCTGCATGTGCTAATGAGGGCCATTACTGATGCTATGGAAACTTAATGGCTCGGTGATCAAACCAATGATCCGTGAATGGTTTTATTCTTCCTGAAAGCCCAAACTGTGGTTCTTCCTAGAGACTGGAAAGACTGTTACTCTGCTTTAATATTCCTTAGTATGCAGAGCTAGGAAGGAATCGCAAGAAGTGCAGGGATCAACTCTGCCTTCCCACAACACTGCAATGGGGGATGCTTACCCACATTGCTTTGCTCTATCTGTGAACAGGGCGCTAGCAACGTGGCCATGAAATGTCGACAATGGGAGGCAGGAAAAACTGGTTTTGACCGGTTTTCACTGTTGCTGACTCTTGCATGTCGACAGCACTTTTGTTGCCAAACTTTGCCATGTAGACCTAGCCTAAGATTAAACAGGAGGAAGGATGGATCCCAAGCTAGGAGGCTGCTTAGCTTGTGAAAAATATTAAATAATAGCGGGAGGAGGGAGGAGCAACCATTGTGCATATCTCTCATTCATTGATTAGAGGGAAGCCCTTATGAGCTTTTACACAGAGGAAGATGGACTTATTTGGGATTTTGGTCCCTATTTGGGGGTTGGTTTCCTGGGTGTTGAGCTCTTAGAACTGAGTCCTCCTGGAGTTGAACTGGTTCAGCATCTGCTAGGGGGCTGTTACCCCAACTCTCTGCCTTGGCTGGGAGAGACCAGAGCTTCTATCCCAGCAGGACAAGGGATGGGTAGCCTCAGAGGGCAGAAAGTCAGGCATCAATGGCATCCTCAGCACACCAGGGAACATCCCCAAGGGGACTTCTGTGCTCTAGCCCATCACATGGGGAAGGAGAGCAACTGGGCATGAGTGAGCCTTTAAGGCCTTTTGATCAGCGCTTGACCCCAGCCTTCCTTAGTTAATGTTTCCAAACTATTGTCAGGCTTACTTACTTATTTTTGAACCTAATGTACTTTTGACTTTTCTAACTCATTCAGTTTTCAATCTCTTTTGTACCCCCTCCCATTCTGCCTTTTGCATTTCAAGGAGCTTCCTATAAACATCTGCAAAGAGCTGCCTAGTTGCCCTCCTTAAAACCCTCCTTTGCCATGATGTCATGGGCTAAACTGCTGGTGCACTGAGTCTACTGCCTGTCTTGCTGGCCAACACCCCCTTGTTACCTTGTTTCCCCCGTGTCCATCTTCACCTGTTGTCTCTTATGCTTATGATTATCAGCTCTTTTTGTTCTGTTTGTACAGCCCCTGGCACAGCGAGGTCTGGGCCTACATCTGGGGCATCTGTGCCAATCCTGCCACACAAGAGACTTTGCAAAGCAGCTCCGATTGGGCCAAGCCTAGAAGCTTTACTGCTCCCCAAAGCTGTTATCTTCGTGCTATGCGTTCCTATTTGATTTTTCTTTGGAAGCCCAATTTCTCTACTGGCTGCAAACTCGGGGAGCGCTATATCCCCTCGTTTACCGCAAGCACCAGAGACCCGGGGAAATGCTGAGCATTTATGGTTCCTCAGGAACAATCTGCAAACTTAATGTTTCCAATCTGTTGTCAGACTTATTTATTTTTGGCCCTAATGTACTTTGGACTCAGCTCTAACTGAATTTGTTTCCCAGCATTTTTCTTAATTATCCCCTCTGATTCATCCATGTCAGTGCTTAATTGGAGATTAATTGGGAAAAATGGTGTTTGTGCATCTCCCGCCAGGAAATGGCACAGCCGCATCCATCTTGCGCAGCCCTGGCAAACAGCAGGGAGGAGTCCAGTAATCTGTCTAGTTTCCCCTCCACCTTGATTTCAGCATCCCCCCCTTGCGCACCTTCCCAGCTGAGTAGGGAGGGTCTACACAACAAGCAGCAGCAAGTCGCGGCACTTGGGTGAACTTACTCAGGCTCATGGGTGTCAGGCTATGACTCTAAAAAATAGCAGGGTGGCTATTGTAGCGTGGGCTCTGGCACCTATCCCTGCCCTAGGCTTTGAAGTCCGAGTGCCGGCCCAGGCCGCAATGTCTATGCAGTGATTCTGAGTCTTGCTGGCAGTGTAGACGTACCCTGGTGGCACCAGTTTAGATGAGTCTCTTGGGGTATGTCTACACTACCCCCCTAGTTCGAACTAGGGGGGTTAATGTAGTCATACGGAGTTGCAAATGAAGCCCGGGATTTGAATTTCCCGGGCTTCATTTGCATGATCCTGGCCGGCGCCATTTTTAAATGCTGGCTAGTTCGGACTGCGTGCCGTGCGGCTACACGCGGCACAAACTAGCTAGTTCGGATTAGGCTTCCTAATCCAAACTAGCTGTACACCTCGTTCCATATGGGGTGGTTCTAGTGACTTCACTCTACAGAGCACCGGGGAAACAGAGACCAGCCTGAGAACCTATGGGTCTTGTCACATAAAAAGCCATATGTAGGCCTGCAGGGGTTAAATTTGTATTCCTTTAGGCTAGTCATGAGCCCTGCTGGTGGAAATACCAGGTGTTCTTTATCCGCCGGTCTTCATCAGCCGTAACTCCCTATGCTTGCTAGTTGAGAGCCGAGTGTGGGATAAATAACATGGCCTTGGTTCTCAGCCCCATGGGAACGTTGAGAGTGGCATTGGGCCAACCTGTGCGCACTCCGTAAACAGCTAAAGTATAAGATAACTGGGAGTCCCGCTCCTCTGTGAGTCTCACCAGGGACCTAGACCTTGGAGGGTGCCCTGGATCCCCCCAGCTGTAGCCATGTCCAGTTTGGCCTGGTGCGAGGTGACCAGAGCGGGACTCCCTGCAGAGTGAAGGGGCGTAAGCATTTACAAGTGCCTGTTACTCCAAAAAGCATAGGCACAGCAGTGCATAAAAGAGTATTACTTTGCAGTAGCTGTGTAACCATCTGGCGGCATTAAGCCTGTAATAGAAGTGATGTAGTGAGATTAATAAAAGCAACTATCCCTAATCGACTCTGTCTTGAAGCGAATCCACAGCCCTGTGAGTTGACAGGTCTCTCAATGCTGCAGTCACAGGGGCTATGTCTAGACTGCAGGCTTCTTTCGAAAGAGGCTCTTTCGAAAGCATCTTTCGAAAGAGCCTCTTTCGAAAGATCGCGTCTAGACTGCAGGTGGATCTTTCGAAAGAGCAATCCGCTTTTTCGAAAGAGAGCACCCAGCGAGTCTGGATGCTCTCTTTCGAGGAAGCCCTATTTATGTTGAAGAACGCCTTCTTTCGAAAGAGGAACTTTCGAAAGAAGGCGTTCTTCCTCGTGAAACGAGGTTTACCACCATCGAAAGAAAAGCCGCGTTCTTTCGAAATAATTTCGAAAGAACGCGGCTTGAGTCTGGACGCAGGGGAAGTTTTTTCGGGAAAAGGCTACTTTTCCCGAAAAAACCCCTGAGTCTGGACACAGCCAGGGTGTGATACAGCAGCACAGTCTTCAGCCACCATGGCTGTTTCTGCCCATTGGCAAAACCCACAGGTGTGGGGGCACCATGAAATGTGGGACACCAAATTGCCCCAAATTTCATGGTGCCCCTATGCAGCTTCGTGCTGCCTATGGGCTCCGGATGCCCCAACTCATTCCCCAGCCACTTACTCTCAGCTCAGCACCAGTCTGCTCCCCCTCCCCCATCCCTCGGCCTCAGTGTCCAGCCCCTGCTCACCAGGCAGAGGTTAGCAGCCCTCATGGGACTGAGCAGGAGGCAGCAGGCAGCTGGAGAGAAGCGACCCTTTCCCCTTAAAAATGCTACTTCTCTCAGGCCAGCTGTGCAGCCGCCTGCTGCTCTTCCAGCCCACGCCTCCCTCCCGGCCCTGCTCCAGGTGCCAGCTCTCCCAGACCAGGTAGACCAGATATCACTCCAGTAAATAGCATCTGGTCTGTCTGGCCCATGAGAGTTGGCAGCCCCTTTCCACACAGCTTCAGCCCCTCCCGGGGGGTACGGGTCCAGGGCTCCGTCAGGTGCTGTTGGCCTCCTGGAACCCTGAGTATGGCTCAGTGTCTAATCCGCATGGGAGTCCATGCAGCTGCCAGGCTCCCGTACCCGAGCTAGCCTGATGAAAGCCAAGTCAGGTGTGTCTGAGCTGCGGTAACCCCACCCCAGGATTGCAGGAAGAGCACAGTTCAATGCCTGTCCTGCTGGCCAGGGCAGAACAGCTGTGCACAGCCCCCTCTGTGGGCTAGGCTGTCAGTTTTATGATCTGTCCCTCTGGAGCAGGTTCCCAGCCGTGCCTCTGTAATATACCGTTGTGCCCTGGCCACCTTTGCCACCTCCTGGTGGCACTCAGACCCGCCCTTGCCCCATGACTTATTAGAGAAGGGCTCATGCTGCAAAGCTTAGATCTGGCCCGGGAGCTTGGAGGGGTCTGGAATTCGACGGGTGGTGGGAAGAAGTTGAGACCCTTGGTAGCATCTGTCGGCTGCTCAGGAGCTGTAATCCCGCTGCAGGAGGGCTGGAGCAATTTATACAGCAGGGGGGAGGAAAGCCATTGAGCCAAACTGTAAACCTGGGGTATGATGGAAACCCTTCAGGCCAGCAGTGCGGCAGCGTCGCTAGTTCTAGCCCCTGTGTCCCAGTGTGATCTGACGTCCTTGGAAGGAAGGTGCTGGGTCTGAGAGCCCAAAAGTGGGGGGGCTGGTTTTAGATTTAATGGCCACTTGTCACACAGCTGCCATGGTGGTAGTTTCTCTCCCAAGCCGCAGAGGCCTGTATCTAGTCCCGGACAGCCAGAGACTCAGTGAAAGTAGCTGGATAAAGAGCAGGCCCCTGGGTCTGTGTGAGTCTCTAGCCACTGCTCTGCAGCCCTGCGGTGCTTGTTCATTAACTGTCTCCTCTTAGTTTCTAAGTAGAGAAAGAGAAAATAGCAGAAGGGCAAGAGGGGGCTTGGTGACACGGGTTGCCTGTCATCTCCCGCTAGAAAAGCAAAGCCAGAGGCCCACTGGGTATTCCCGGCTCGCCTTTATCATGAGCAAGGGCGGAAGGGATGATAAGTAGAGGTTTATTCCTGCAAATCCTGCATTAGCCATTAACAAGCAGTTAATTGCACAGAGGTTCAGGACCAATCTCTCATAGCAGGCAGGGTGTTCACATTTGCAGTGTCTTTGCTAAATGCAAAGGGTGGGCTGGCAGGGGAGGTCAGGGAATAATAATGTGGGTGTGTGGAGGGGTCTCTTGCTGGAAGAGGATGGGAGGGGGAGCTTGAGTGAACCTGGAGGCTTTAAACTCCTCGTTGAGCCCCAACCTGGGACAATGAAAGATATGACTTCGGACAGCTAGTGAAGTGCCACTTCCCACAGCTCCATAAGGGTGACTGCTGACCACCTGCTTTCTCGCTCCACTCCACCCTAGCCCCGGGGCTGGCTTCCAGGCCCTGTCATGATCTGTATGGGGAGAGCTATACACCCAGGGCAGGGGAATCCCAAAGCTGTGCAAAGCCTCCAGAGCTGGCTTGATACCACGCATGTCTGGCCCTTGGAGTGTGTCGGGGAAAGGCCAGGGCATGCTGAATGCTCCTGAGCCCTGAGGCTGCTGTAACCAGTGGCCATACCAACATCCCCTGCTACCCTCAAGAGCTGGACATCCGACATGTGGTAGGAAGCCAGCTGTGCCCGTCACCAGATGTGCCAAGCGCAGCGCAGCGCGGATGCACCATGATATTTAAATATCCTCTTCAGACTCCTAAGGCCTGATTCTCCAGACTTTGTACAACAATAAGACCTAGCTCTTGTTTAGCTTCCCTGCACCCCTTCAATAGCTCAGCTATGGAAAGCCCTGCCAGTCGGCGATGGCAGCAAGGTGCCTCTGTGTGCTCTCCCCTTGTGCCAGCATAGCGCAATAGGAAATTGGGTGCTGGAAGAGGTGTGAACACCAGCCTGCCAAGTTGTGCTTGGCAAGAATGACGTTCCTCAGTCGCACCTGTTGCTAACTTCCCCCAGAGGTGTACTAGAGAAAAGGAGCACGTACCACCTCTGACGCATGAAGTGCCTCGTTCCTGCTCTTCTCAAACAGTTCCCATTTCTGCTGGAGCTACGGGAGACGTCTTGTCACTGAAAGCGTGGGTAGAAAATGGAGAAACCTTGCCACGTCTCCCTCCCGATTTCAAGGAGCTGCAAGAACGAGGCTGTAGGATTGGCAGAGAGCGGACCCCTAGATTGTCTTCTCTCCTCTTGTTCCGGGCTGGCCTGCCCGCCATTGGCCCAGTGTGAGTTTTGGGGTTGCGGGGAGGAAAGAGAGGTTCTTGCCAACCAGTTTTATCACCAGCCGATGTTCCCACTAATCTCTTCCATCCACGTGCAGAATACATTTTGTACGTGCACTGAGGCATCAACAGGAAAAACACAAACCTGGCTGTGGACACACTGCTGATCAGCTGGGCGGCATTTGAATCTGTCTTGAGCAGCCACCCGAGTGCCCAGCTTGCAGAGAACGCTCACCAGTCTCTTTGAAGTGCATCTCCCCAGCCTTACTAGTCTAATGACGTATTGATTTCTCTGTCTTCGCGTTTTACACAGACTCCCGTCAATGCGAGGCATTTGACTCTGTCAATAAGAAGTGGGCTGGGGACGTCTGCCAGGATTTAATCATTACGCCATCAACGGTGACATTTCAAGTGACAGATTTGCCATTAACCAGAAAGCCCTTGTTTGGCTTGTTCCCGAGATGCCATTGGTGACCCGTGGATACTTTGTTTTGTTCTTAATCCACATGTAGCTGTTTGTGCCTTTCAGCAGGAGCCTGGGACAGCCTATCACAGTGTAGTGGAATGGGGGGAGCAGGGGTGTTCAGTGCCCGAACTGTGGCGTTTCCAGCTAAGTGTTCCCTGTAAGCCTGGTGCTTGGGCAGCCATTCCGGAGAGAGTCAGGTGCCACCCAGCTGATTGGCAGAGTGCCCATAGCCAGCAGCATGTGTTTCTTTTGGGGGTGCACATCCACACGTGCCTCAGTGCACATAAAATGTATTCTGCACCTGGATGGAAAAAATTCGAGGGAACATTGAATGCATTGGTTGAGATCTGCACTGCTGACTTCCCAGCAAGCGTCTCCTCGTCGCAATGCAAACTTGGTAACACGTGGCAGAGACGGATGAATGTGTTCTCGGCTCTTCCATGCTGGGAAGCTGCCTGGGCACCCCAGATGGCGAGGCTGTGCCTTGCGGGAGAGGGAGGATGCAAGGGGAGATGAATTCCTCTCATTCTGCCTGCAAGTGGCTAACAGCGACATTGACTGCGCGCTAAGCGTTTAATTGTGAGGCGCTGGAAGTCCATTGAGTCTCCTGTGATAAAAGACCAGTGCATGCAGCTGGCAGGGATTGCAGTTGATGAGCGTGTTATGTACTCGCTTAACGATAAACGCGATGCGAAGAGTGCAATGGCTCATGCTGCTAGCACGTAGGCGGGGCTCTTTGCAAATGCCGGCGGTGCTGTTTGCCTCATTTTTTTTTCCTTTCGGTTTTTGATTCTCTCCCCCCCCCCCCTTGGTTTTTTATTGTGGCTGCTAATTATTTGTGCATGTGACAGTGCCAAAGTGCCCTACACGAGTCCGCGTCTGTGCATAACTCAGTCATAGGGGATGAGCTTTTCTCTCTCAGAAGCATAATGTGGTAACGACCCTCTTGCTGAAGAGGCTCTGACCCAGACCCCGGTGACTATTTCACGTGTATAATTACTGCTCTAAAAGCCTTGCCTGAGATGGATTCCCGTGCGCCAGTGCAGTCATGGAAACTGTTCCTGGGATTGCTGAGGGACCCAGTGGCCTCAAATCCTCCTTGAAGCTAGTTGGCGAGGGAGCGCCCAACACTTTCCAGTATACACCCGGGATCAGCTCCTTAGAGCCAATCTCTGCTGCTTGTCCTGCGCGACGCATGGCTGCAACACTCAATTTAGATGGGGGCCAGGCCTGCCAACAGGATGGGGAAGGTCCGGGGGCAATTGCCCCAAGGCCCAGTGATACAAAGGGGCCTGGGACTCTGCCTGCCACTGCATCTAATGCTCTTATCCTGCTTTAAAGAAAGACAGGCCCCTTCCTCTCGTTAGAAGTGTAAACCTTTCCTCTAAGGGGGCAGCTATTTTAGAACGTGAATGTGTCTGCTGAATCTGTCACTTGGCCCTGGCTTCCCGGCAGCGTGAGCTAGACTTGCTCAGTGATCTGGTGTCAGTCTGTTGGGCCGATTCCTTGCCTGCTACGGGGAGCAGAACTGGCCTCATGCCTGTCCTGTGCCTGAGGGATTCTGCTGCTTCCCTGCTAGTCGTCCTTGTCCTTGGGTGGTCCGAAAGCAAGGCCAGCATCTTGCGTCTCTTCCGTCTAGAGCTGACTCTGGGTAACAGATCACATCGTTAGCAGGACTGGAGTGATGGCTCTGGGCCTCGGACTTCTCTTCTGCGCTGAATCCTGCTGTAGCCGCCAAAGGATGGGGGTGGGATGTGAATGACTGGAGGGTGGAAAGCAGGGTAGTGCAGCAACGTAGTGCACTTGCCGGTCTCCTTCCCCAGGGGTTAAACCCTTGGGCATTGCCTCTTGCTCCCTTGCTTCTGTCTCTGTCTCTCTCTCTCTCAACAGATGCTGTGAGGAATGCTTGCACCAACCATGCACAGAAAAGTTCTCCTCTAACCAACCAGGCTGGAGAATTTTGTGTCCAGCGCCTGCCTCTTGGAAACAGCTCAGGGACTGATTGATCTGTCCACCTCCCCACATATCCCCCAGGATGATTTTGGTTTCAAATGGCTGATTTCATGTCTCCCTGCCCTTTTCCACCTCCCTCCCCTCCTGCCATGGTGTCCTGCTTAGTTGGGTGCCCCTTCTTTGCTTTTATCCGGCATTTTGCCGTTCTTCCAGGGAAGCCTGGCAGCCAATTACTTACTTCCTGTGCATGAGCAATGAATGAGCTTATTCAGTAATTTGCACAGTCCTTGGGCCGCCCTTGCACGAGCAGGGGAATTAATATCCTCTCTTGCTATGGCCTCCTGGCACCGGCCCCATTCTTCACAAGACATTGCAGATCTCTTATGCCCACACGTTTCTCTCTGGTGCTTCCTATGGGTCCAGCGGGTGCAGCCTCCTTTTGCAAGATGCGTCTGTTCTCTGCATCCTGCTGGCAAGGGAGATCTGTGCAAAGGCCACTGAGGACTCCCTGCAGGGCTGCAGTCTTTGGCTCCGAGGTCTCTGTGGCTTGCCCTGGACTCTCCGGGCTACCTTGAACCCTTCCGAGGATGGAAGGAACAAAGGGCAAGGGCGCCCCACTTGTGCGGCGTCTCTGCTGTCACTGCTGCCTCTCCCCAGCCTTTGTGCACATCTGTGGGGCTCATGACAATCCTTCGGAGCTGCCACCCTGCAGTGTTTCTTCCAGTACAAGCTGCCTGTAAGTTCCTGCAAACTGTCACTCATCACAGGAGGGAACGCGCGGCTGTCTTCATCCTGGCAGCACCGGAGAAAGCGTTGAATCTTCTGTCACAGCTCGGCAGGCATCTGTGTCTGTTCTCCCCATCGCTCTCTTCCCTCTCTCACTGCTGCCATGCTCTGTGCTGCCCCTCTTCTCCCAAGCACTTGGGCCGGGACCCATGACCCAACGGCCTCTCTGGATACCCAGCGCTCCTTAGGTCAGGGCACTGGCCAGGTCTGCCCTGCCTGGGTATGTACATAGCCCTCACTAGCCCCCAGCCCCAGCAGCAGTAAAATCTCCATGTAAAATCTGAGCTACTCCAGTGAGGGAAGGGGGAGGTTTCTTGGGTTGTTCCAGGGCTGTGTTTGGGAACTCTGTAGGCCATTACTCAGCTGGGTATGAAATCCAGGCCTCACTGAAGCCAATGGAGGTAACCAGGATGGGCCAGATGTGGAGAAGGGATCCTCACTAATGGTGGGAGTTCTAGGAAGAGGCCTGATGAAGGCAGCCATGGGGGCAGCCTCCTCTGGTGGATGGGGCACGGGGCTGGGAGCTGGAGACTGGAGTCTGCTACTGCCCTGCAGTCTGACACCGGGCTAGTCGCTTCCTCTCCCTGTGTGCCTCTATTTCCCCTGCACCTTCCTGCCTGGTCTAATCTAATTGCAAGGCCTTGGGGACAGGGGCTGTCTCTGCAGGGTGGAGTGTTGGTGCGAGGCCAGGTAGCGCCTAGCACAGTGAGGCCCTGGTCTTACTTAGGGAATGGAGCGGCTGCTGCACTAGAATTTAATAATGGGCAGATGCCTGGGATGTCAAAAGCAACAGCATGCGGGGAGGGAGGAGAATGTTGACAAGCTTTCTTTAAACCTCCTTCTGCTCATGGTTGAGGTGATCAGCACAGCTGCCGAACCAAGTGTGGTAGGCTGGTGAGCGAATCCAGACAGATCTACCCATCCCATCGTGAATGGCCAGTATTTCTCACTAGGGTTGCCAGATAGTGTCACAAAAAATACTGAACATGGCGGGGGAAAAATTGGTTGAGCAAAAATGGGGGACCAAAGTTGTTGAGCAAAAGAGAAAAAAAACCCGCACCAAACAAAGTGTGGGTGCCTTTAAATCACCACGCTTCCCCCCGCCCCCACCAGACATTTGATATGACCAGTATTTTCTGGGGGTTTTCTTACTGGACAGAACCCGCCAATACCGGACACCTGGCAACCGTATTCCTCATTAATGATAGGGGCTGGCCTATGCTCTGCATGGGCCAACTGGATCATGCTTGAAGCACATTGGTGGGGTGGGGCACGAGAAGGCCTCCTTGGCGCTCTCTACCCATGTCGCCACTGTGCCGTGTATAAATAAGACCAGTGCTCCAGGGCTGTCAATCCAGCACTTACAAACGGGGGTTAGGAATGGGGGTGAGAACCTCTCTCGTATTCAGCTAGCTCATGACGGAGCCTGTTGAGCCTGGCTGACTTCTCGCAAGAGTTGCTGCAGCACAGAGCCGTGTAAAACGTGGGGGTATCTCAAAAGCCGATGACTTAAAGGCACCTGCTCCGTGGGGTTTATTTTTAGCTCTCCCTGGCAGTGAGCCGAAAGCATCCTCTGAGCCGCTCTAATTGGGGATCCGCTTCCTTCTGTTCTCCAGGCCTGTCTATTTTCTAGGTGAAGGGAGAGAATAATAGAGCCAAGTGATGTTATTACATCTCTCACAGGCTGGCGCTGCTGTGCAGCCAACCCTCTACTTTCCCACCGGCGGGTCAGAGCCGTGCTCTGGCAGTGCCGTCTCCCCACAGAAAGTCCCACTTTCTCTCCCCATGCTGAGGAAACCCTACATGAAGATGAAAGGAAGGTGCACCCCTTCAGCACAGGCCTCTGCTGGCTTCACCTGCAGGACAGGCTGGTCCCAAACCCCATGTGCAGCAAACACTGCTCGGAGATTGAATATGTATCAGAAAAACAGCACAGGGGCTTCCTGACCAGAGCAAGGCTGGGAAGCTGCCGCCAGGACTAGATTTGCTGTGGGAGGAACTCCTTTAATTACTGTGTAGGTTTTTTGTGTAGTGAGGTCCATTATGAGTGACAAGCTTCCTCTTTTTGCCTTTTAAGGGCATTTATAGTTTAGCCTCCTTCCACTACCTGAGCTAGTAACCTGGCTGGACATTACCCCTCACCTTCGTTCGGCCCATGCTGTAGTTTTACCACCCGCTGCGTGGATTCTCCCTTAAACATTTCCATGATTCCACACTCTGCCCCTAGTGCATGTAGAAAATTCCTGATAAAATCAGAGCATCCGCTTCCTCCCCTCTGCCTTCTGGCCCTTTAGTCCGCTCTAAAAGCTTACTGCCTCCTTGTGCTAGGTGCTGTACAAACATAGAACACAAGAACAGTCCTTGGCCCAAAAAGGTTACAAGCTGTCCAGCAGGCACTCTGAGACAAGGGCTACTGCTGTTGTGTATCCCGAGATGCAGTCAGCCCATCCAGTCTCTTTAATTCAATTGTAGTGGAAGGTGTTCAATTTTGGGAGCGCAGTGAGGCATCGCAATGTGAGACGGAGGCATCTAAAGAAGTGATTTGATTTTCAGAAGTGCTGGGCATCCTGCAGTTTCGCTGCAGCTGCTCACCACCCACCCCTGCTAAAAAATCGGCCCCTGCCTGCAATCCCTGAGGTTGCAAAGCGATTGTTCCGACCTGCTCAGACTCCTTGCCCAATAGCAAGAAAATGAAGTAACATGATCAGCAAGTTACCCCGGGGAGAGGATCTCTTGTCCACAAGCAGCTTCCGTCCTGGTTCTAACTGTAAAGCAACACTGTCTCCAACTGACCCATCTCTCGAGCCGTGCATCCCAGTCAATTTGGAATCCGTGGCAACCAGTTGGGGGCCTAGCTGTATTTAAAGCTCCCTATGCCACAGCTGATTGGAGCAGATGCTTCAATAGCTTATTTGGGTAATATAAGCACGGTCAGGTCTCCTGCCACCACCACCTGTAGGAGGGCCCCAGCTCTTTGATTGGCTGGAGGCCTTAGTGTTACTCTGACACTAAAGAAGACTCACAACACCCATGTGATTGTGGCTTCCCCAGGCTACACCAGCTGGACCTGCTGTTTGTCTCCTTGAGGCCAATTCCCTGGTTGCTTGTTGCTCTCTGCCTGGCTTTGGAGTCATCACCTGAGTCTTTGCTCCCTCAGACAGCACCAACCAATGGCACTTGGACTCTGTCCCAGGGGCCTTGGGGTCTGATTTTTAAAGACATTCAGGTCCTGCTGTGCTCAGTGTTACAACACTTCGCTGATTTAGGAGCCTAAATCTCTTTTCAAAAGGGATTTAAGCTTTTAGGAGTCTGTCATACCCGTGAGGGTTGGCCAGCAGCCTGGGGTTAAAGGGTTAACTATGTCCCCTGTACCTAACCAGGTAGCGGTCAGCCAATAGAAATGCAGATAGGGATTTCAAACTGAGACAAATGAATTTTTGGGTCCCCCCCCTTTGTCTCTGAGGCAGTTTGCTCTCTAGATACTGAGGTAGACAGAAGACATGTCTCTCTCCAAGAAAAAGACTCTTCATAATGTGTAAGTAGGGTAAAGTCTAGATAAATCCATCACGTTTTATTTTTTTCTGGTTTGGGAATTTGGATCTGATATCTGTATTATTAGAAATGGGTTTCCTCTCTTTTATAACTAATTTTTGCCCATAGGGAGGATCATCCGTGAGTATATTAATTGGTGGCTCTTACCATCTAACCATTCCAATTATGCTTGCAACCGGGGTTTTGTTTTGATAATAAAAGTTCTTTCTTTTTTTAAATTAACCTGATATTGGTTGATTTCTGTGTCCTGGAAAATCTGTCTGTGGACATCTCTGCATGCCTCTGACTAGGGGACAGCTACCACAGACTGCAGCTTGTATTTTCTCTTCTTTGTCAAGCTCTTTGGGGAAAAGAGCTTGCAGTATCCCTGAGGTTTTTAGGGAGGAGGTTTCCCAAGTGACCTCTTCCCTGGTTCTTCCTGTAATACTTGGGTGGTGGCAGCACTTTTTATTTCCAAAGTCCAGGTATTAGGACGTTGGGGGAAGTTTTGTACCAAAGCCTGTAGAGCTCAGGTTTTGGGGTGCTTTTGCGGGCCCCCACTTCTGCATTCATCATGCCAGAGTGGGGCACAACCTTCACACAGTCTAAATCCCATTGACAGGACTATAGAAGCCAGTACAAGGGGAAGCTGGAGGATGAGGCAGCTCAGTGCACGGATCCTTCATATGGTGGAGTGGTGAGTGATCATATATCCGCTTCGGGTGATGAGTACCCTGCCCTTTCCATATGGTTGAACGGAAGGGAGAGGGCCCAGTGTGAAAATGGGGGGAGACTGACTGACGTACGGGGGTGGGGTGTGAGGAATGTTGTGTGGAACAGCCTCATGTCTTGTGGGCACCATCTCAAGGACCTAATCCTCAGCTGGTGGGGCCTGGCAGAGCTCCATTGCCCTTGTCGGAACCATTGTCTCTTGACCTTGTGGGAGCAATGCCAGTTTACACCAGCTGTAGCTTAGGCCGAATCACGGGAAGGCACTCAATTTGGTCTGTACTGGGTGACTTTTTAATGGGGATCCTGCTGTGCACATTGACAATCAGCATAGAAATAAAAAGCTCCTTATACAGAGGGGCGCTTGAAGATGTTCCCCAATCGTATGAATGCTCTGTGCATTAAAGCATGATTGTAATGAGAATTGTGTCAAAGGCTTTGCTGGAAAACCCATTAAAACCGATTAGAGCATCTGTGTGCACCATAAGGAGCCTTTCTAGAAGAACTGCCCATAATTTCCAGCTGTCATACAACAAAGACAGTCCTGAAATGCTCTCCTAGATGACAGTAAAACAGAGGAATGTGCAGCTGCATGGATCCTGCTTTGATTTGTGTTCAAGGCGGAAAGTTCTTGGCCCCTTGGCTGTGGAATATCTGCCTGGAGGAGTGACTGTATGCCGGGTGGTTGTCGCTGTGTTGGCCCTGGGATACGGTAGACAAGGTCGATGAAGTCGTATCTTTCATTGGGCCAACTTCCATTGGTGAGAGAGACACATTGCTGAGCCTACAGAGAGCTCTTCTTCAGACCTGAGCTCTGTGTTCTCAAAAGCTTCTCTCTCATCAACATTGGTTGGCTCATTAAAAGGGAGGGTTTAATGACCTTTCACTAAATCAAGATAATGTCACCTCAAATTCCAGCTGACTGTAGAGAGAACACTACTGTTGCTTCCCCATGCTAGTCCCCAAATTGTAGAGACTTCTTTCACTAATGTTTCAGCTAACTAATCAGACAAAGGAAAGTTCAATTCTGAAACAAGGGAAGAGGTTGTTTTGCAAATGATCTTGAACAAATGATCCTCAAGTAAGAAAAGAAATGTAAAAATAAATCAGTAGTTACTGTTGTGGGGCATGGAGACTTTCAGTGAGAGCGTCTACTTGAGAAAAGCCGAGGAAAAATGTCATTGCAAAATTTTTCTTTAAGGTTTTTCAGGGTTAAAAAAAAAACCTCTCAAAACTCTTTCCCCAACAAATATCTGACTGAATTTTTTACAAAACTGGGTTTTTTTTCCTGAGAAAAGTTGCTGAATCAAAGTCATTTTCTGCTGGGTTAAAACAAAAATGGAAGGGGGAAACCTTCATCTGGCTCTGGTTGCTACTGGAATGTGAAATCGAAGAAGTGGAAAGACAGGAACAAATATTGGGTGAATGCTGCGTTGTGAGGTATCCGGAAGAGAATTTAGGAAGATTCAGACTGGCGTTTGTGCTTCTGGGTCTTGATCTAATAATAGCTGGTAAAACAGTCCTGAGATACTGGTTTGATCCTTTTGTGTGTGGAATATAAAAGGAACGCTTCTCCATATTCAGTAGCTGCATATGAACAAGTGACAAAGGGGAAGAGAGGCAGAGTATCTGACTTTGAAGAGATGAGAATGAAAAGGCGTTTTTTAACAAAAGTTTTGGAATTTTTTTAAAAGGAAAAAAGATGAAAAGTGAGAGAACCCAGTTCAACATGTGAAAGTCTCCTACTGCAGGTATTTCTGTTTAAAGGTTTGGGAACATTTTTAAACGTGGGTGTTCTAAGCCCCCTTGCTCCTGTCCATACCCAGTCCCAGTTGAGGCCAGGAGCAAAGCCGGCCTGTGGGACCAGCAGGTGGGACGCCAGGCACAGGGTTCAAACAGGGACCCCAGCATGTGGGGCTGACAGCAGAGTCCCCAGTGCATGGGGCTGGCAGCTGGCACCCCAGGCATTAGGCCAGGAACCTGGGGATGCTACAGCACCCCCCGCACTGCTAGTACCTGCACCTTTGTTTATATGGTCTCCATTACTATCATATTGATCAACTCAAAATCCTCCATGTATTTAATAGCCCCCGCCACCACTCTTAGGTTGGGTAGGGCTGCTATCCCCATTGGATAGAAGGGAAACTGAGGCATGGAAAGGCTAAATGACTTTCCAAAGGTCCCACAAAGTCTGTGACAGAGCAGGGTTGTGTTTCTTGTGCACCAGGCTAGCACCCTAACACTGTATCACCCTTCCTCTCTGAAGCCATGTTGAGGAGATGCCAGGACTGTTTAACAAACGTGGAGCTTGGTTGCCCTATTTCCCCCCAGGATGATGGTGGGCATAGTTCCCATTAAGGTGTGCGCCTGCCCGGCTGTGCACAAAACATTCTCCGCCCGCCCACCTCCTTCGCAGAGCTTCCTGCTGGAAGGTGAGTGGCACGGTAGGTGGCTGCTCCAGGCCGGGGCCAGCTGGAGAGGCTGCTGGGGACTGAGGGGGCTGAAGCTGCGTGGTGGGGAGATCAGGGCCTGCCAGGTGGTGGGGGTGGACGGGGCCTGCTCTGGCAACTGGGGTGCAACCTGCTTGGGGGTCAGGACCGGCTGGGGGGGCCTGCTTGTGGGTCTGGCTGGTCCAGTCAGGGGCCTCCTCTGAGGGCCAGGGCCGCTGTGGCAGCCGGGGCCGCATAATGGTGGGGGGGTCTGCTTTGGCGGCTAGGGCCAGCTCCAGCCCTAGTCCTTCCCCAGGGCTGGAGCTGTGCTCAGGGCTGCAAAGTGGCTTCTCCAACTGCTCCCTGGCTGCGTGGTGGCTGCCCAAAGCTGGAGCTGGGCTGGGGCCCCCTGCACCTCTCTCTTGCCCCTCAGAATCCCCTCAGACCCTCCTCCCCCTCTCCCCACATGCCACTGCCCCACCCTGAGCGCTGGCAGCAGCTTCCCTCTGCCCTGGGTGTGGAGACTCTGCCAGCCCCGTGGGGAGCAGCCTGGGGCAGTCCTGCCCTGCACGAAGGCTCATCTTCCTTCCCCCAATGTTTGGGGGGGCGCTACCTGGGAGAGTCTCTTGGGGAGCCGCACCACTGGTGGGTGGCACAGTGGCACCTATCTGAACAAGCGCACGTGACCTCATGGTTAGCGCACAAAACAAAACTCGCTCCGCTCATGGATGGAAAATCTTAGAGGGAACACTGATGGTGAGGTCCCTTTGAGGAACATCATGGAGAAGAAACGAGGGAAACAAGTGTTTTCCTGGACCGGGGCCTTCAAGCATCCCTATACAGGGAGCACGTTCGTGCATGTTAAACACATGCTTGAAGTTAAACTTCAAATGAATTGATTGGGATTTTATTACTCGATGTGCTGAAGAGGGATGAATCGGGACCTGAATTCCTCTTTCACCCATGAAGAGCAAAGCAATAAAAACCTTGTTATTGTGCCAGTCGGTCGCATTTCATTTGTGCGGGATGGAATGTATTTTCTAGTTAATGAACCGGTCACATTTATGACCTTCCATTTTCCGTCCAAGAATGGAGCGAGAAAAGCGGGGGGAGGGGGGAAGCCGGTGGTATTTTTCCTGAAACCAGCCCCCTGACAGGAGAAGTTGTCTGGGGAATCTATATTGTATGAGTCTAAAACCAGACCACTCTGGGCTGCAGCCCCGGATCACTCCCAGGTCAGCTCTACGCCTGATTTCAGCTCACCAGTTGGCTTGATTTATACAGATATTGAACCCTGGGGCTAACATCATGATGGCTACAAAATGGGATTCTAGCAAAATGACACGTGCGGGGAGTCTGCATTGACAGACGGGAGTTGTAGAAGCATGCGGATGGGTTCCCAGGCCCCGTTACCAGTTTCCAGTGCAGTCTTTGGGCTTCCCAGGCTCTGTCAGAGGTGAAGATGTTAAACAATTCCCCTGCTGTTGCCCTGCCTCGGAGCCCTTGACTCTGTCTTGCAGGGTCACTGCTTCACAAGCTGCAGAGAGTTAGCGATGCCAAGTCAATTTGTTGGTTGTGGTGACAGCCTATGGCTTGCTATCTGTCTGAATGCAGAACAAAACAAAATACCGCCACCCCCACTCTTGCCACTGGTTCCTCTGTCTCCTCCAGTGTTATAGAATCATAGAACACTAGAACAGGAAGGGACCTCGAGAGGTCATTGAGTCCAGTCCCCTGCCCTCGCAGCAGGACCAATTACTGACCGGATCAGAGCTCCTCAACACGCAGCCTGTGCAGATGTGAATTTTTGCACCAAGCAGGCTGAAATGGCACCTAGCCTTGCAATGCCCTGCTACCCCAGGCTGAAGGTCACCCCAGCTGTTTGTTTGTGGCCCACGGTGCAGTTTGGGTTTACACGGGGGCTCAACACATCACCCGCAGGGTGGGAGCCAAAACAAAAAAGGAGTCAATATAATGATGTCCTGTTGATACACGTTTCAGTAGTTAAATTCCTGGACTGTCGTTGCTCATTGAAAGTGCAGTCATATGGGTAGAAATCGGGTCAATATTGCATTTTATTCATATCAGCAGAACTGACTTAAATGCAGCTTGTGGGTTGTGTAGTCTTGCCTTCATCTTTGTATTCATGCCCGTCAGTGTGAAAGACGCTATTTGCATGTAGATACAACCACGCGTAAGTTGCGGCCCTCAGCAAGTGCTGTGAGTACTGTTGTGGTTCTCGGGGATTCCAAGTTGAGTAGCCCTGGTCTAGATTATCCCTGGCAGGTGTCTGTCTAACCTGCTCTTAAATATCTCCAGTGATGGAGATTCTACAACCCCCTTAGGCAATTTATTCCAGTGTTTAACCACCCTGAGAGTTAGGAATTTTTTCCTGATGTCCAACCTAACCCTCCCTAGCAGCAATTTAAGCCCATTGTTTCTTGTTCTATTCTCAGAGACCAAGGAGAACAATTTTTCTCCCTCCTCCTCATAACACCCTTTCAGATATTTGAAAACCGCTATCATGTCCCCTCTCTTCTCTTTTCTAAATTAAACAAGCTCAGTTCTTTCAGTCTTCCCTTATAGGTCGTGTTTTCTAGACCTTTAATCATTTTTGTTGTTCTTCTCTGGACCTTCTCCAATTTTTCCACATCTTTCTTCAAATGTGGTGCCCAGAATGGGGGACAACACTCCAACTGAGGTCTCATCAGTGCAGAGTAGAGCGGAAGAATGACTTCTCGTGTCTTTCTCACAACACTCCTATTGATGAATCCCAGAATCATATTTGCTTTTTTTGCAAGTGTCACACTGTTGACTCATGTTTAACTTGTTGTCCACTATGGCCTCCAAGTCCTTTTTCCACTAAGGCCTCCATCTCCTGATGAGCAGGATTCTGCACCTGCATCCCTCCTCACAGGGTGCCCAACAACCTCAGTGGGCTTCTGGGCAAGGGGTGGGGCCTCAGGTGGAAGGGGCAGGGTCGGGGCAGTCAGCCTCGGTACCATGCGTGCCGTGCCCCCACCAGCCCTTAGAGCCCCTTTGAATTGCTGGGCCCCAGGGCAATTGCCTCCTTTGTCCTCCCTTATCAACAGGCCTGGCTGGGCGGCATTTGTCTCTCTCTTAGGTGGCCACCCAAGCACTCATCTTACAGGGAACACTGCCTGCTAGTGAGAGTCGGAGGCATGGCACATTCACAGTCTGCTCTAAAGCCTCTTCAAGTCAGTAGGAGACTTTCCACCCATTTCAATGGGCTTTGGATCCCGGTGCTCGAGCAACGTCATGCAGGAGAGAATTGGGGCTGGTGTATAGCGAACTCTGCTGTAAAAGGAACATCATGGAGCCAGGCAGAGCGGAAGGTTCTTTCAACACATGTAAATGGCGTTTCTGGTTACAGCAAAGCCCCTTGCTTGGAGTGAAGTTCTTCTGTAAAAGAAAACCCCGGCACTAGAGATCTGAACACAACATTACTGCTGCAGGGCTGTAAAAGGCTATCATATTTTATTATTTTCCATTTATAAATGTAATTGACTGACCTGCATCCTGCGTAGAAGAGCTGTAGGATTCTGGTTGAACGAGTTAGTGGCATTGAGGAAAAGAGGCAGCTGGCTCCTCTACGCTTGCGAGAGAGAGAGATTCCTTTATGTGGTTTATGAATGAGGTTGCACTAAAATTGATGGGACCATCTCTTTAAAATAAATTAGCATTTAAAAACATGAAAGCTACATGATTTGTGAGATTGTCTTACACACACAGAACCCAGGTCTCTTCTTGGGCCAAGATCTGCTCATGCAAGATGGGAGGCTGCTCTAATTTTACCATCTACGGTCTCTATGGACCTATTTTCCTCTACGGGCAGGATGCATGTCAGTCAATTAACTTTATTCCAGTGTACCAACACCCTCCACCAGGGCTTTCAACCTGTGACCAACGACCCCTGGGATTCTGCAGACTGTGTAAGAATTCCAAAAGGGTCTGCACTTCCTTTGAAATGTTTTGGGGTCTGCAAATGGCAGAGGTGGGGGAAGGTTATGAACAATTGCTCCTACACCCTGCACTGTGTGGGCAGTAGGCTTAGGAGCTAGCTACCTGGTCATGCACCAGTTGAGAGCTCCTGCACTGGGAAATGTGATGTTGGCCTCTTGGGGCCCGATTCTGGCACTTTACACTGAGAATCTGGGTCCCTGCGTTTCTGGCCAATGGTGTGTGTTTCTGCATGAGCTAAGAGCACTGATGGGTTCTCAGTGTGGTTGCATGGGGTGCAGAAGGAGTGGAGGTCAGAATTTGGACTCCAGCATGGGTCTAATTCAAAGGCTCAGTCTCTCCTGAACACTGCTCCAGGCTGACCTGCCTATTGTGACGTCCAGTGTCCTTCTTCCCTAGAGCTGACCCTTGCTTGTGGGGTGAGAATAACCTAAAGGCTTGGTGGGAGATAATGGGACCCCAGACTGCAGGGGCAGGAGAGAGCAGCACAAGATGAGGATTTGTTGATCACTGAAACCCTTCAGAGGAGCATTGTGGGTTGCTAAGGAACAGCGAATAGGGGAAGAGAATAGGGTTGTTCAGGACATCATAGGCTGCCTTTACTGCTCCTGTATCATAGAACTGGAAGGAACATTGAGAGGTCATCAAATCCAGTCCCCCACACTCATGGCAGGACCAAGGGCCATCTAAATCATCCCTGACAGGTGTTTGTCTAACCTGTTCTTAAAAATCTCAGATGATGGAGATTCCACAACCTCCCCAGGCAATTTATTTTAGCCAACCTTTGCGTGCTTGAAAACTATTATCATGTCTTCTCTTTTCCAAACTAAACAAGCCCAGTTCTTTCAATCGTCCCTGATAAGTCATGTTGTCTAAAGTTTTAACAACTTTTGTTGCTCTTCTCTGGGCCTTCTCCAATTTGTCCCCATCCTTCCTAAAATGTGATGCCCGGAACTGGATACAATACTGTAGTTGAGGCCTAAACAGCGTAGAGCAGAGTGGAAAAATTACTTCTCGTGTCTTCCTTACAACACTCCTTTTAATATATCCAACCATATTTGCTTCCCCCCCCACCCCCAACAGTGTCACACTGTTGACACACATTTAGCTTGTGGTCCACTATAAGCCCTAGATACTTTTCCGCAGTACTTTTTCCTAGACAGTCATTTCCTATGTTGTATGTGTGAAACTGATTGTTCCTTCCTAAATGGAGTACTTTGCATTTGTCCTGGTTGATTTTTATCCTATTGACCTCAGATCATTTCTCCGGTTTGTTCAGATCTTTTTGAATTATCCTATTCTCCAAAGCACTTGCATCCCCTCCCAGCTTGGTATCCTCCACAAACTTTAGAAGTGTACTCATTATTCCATTATCTAACTAGTTGATTAGGGTTGCCAGGTATATGGTTTTGAACCAGACCGTCCGGTATTTCAGCTTTCTGTCCAGGAAACAAATAGAGAAAATACCAGACATATAAATGTCCGGTATTTTCTAATTAAGTTTTTGTTGTCATCATGAGCAGGGCTTGACAAACGGCGATGAAATCTACTTGCCAGCCCAGCATTGCGCATGCACCAGACCCGCATTGCGCATGCGCGCGCCGCCAGTGAACAGGGTGGCTGGCTGAAATCTACTCGCCACGGGTGAGTAGATTTACTGATTTGTCGAGCCCTGATCATGAGTATCCGTACATAGTTGTGTACTGCCTGGCTGGTAGACACGCTCACACTGCATGAGCATGTCTACCAGCCAGGCAGCACGCAACTACGCAGTAGAGAGGAGGAGGGTGGCGAAGAGGGGGAGGAGGGTGGGGTGGGATGGAATCCCTGGGGCCAGACTTGCCCGTGCGCCCCACCAGGACTGTGCGTGGGACAGGCAGCACCCCGGGATCTGCGTGTGCCCAGGCCAGCCCTGCTCCCTGTCGACTGGTTCCTCATCCTCCCGCTCCCCCCTGGCCAGCCCTGCTCCCCGGCGGCCGGTTCCCCCCTAGCCAGCCCCACTCCCCCCAATCCCCTCCTGGCCAGCCCTGTTTCCCGCCAGCTGGTTTCCCCTCCTCCTCCCAATCAACCCCGGCCAACCCCGATCCCCTCCCGGCCAGCCAGTCCCTCTCCCCACCCCAATCTGAGATCAAGTGTGTCTGGTATTTTTTTTTAAACCATCTGGTAACCCTATAGTTGAAGACATTGAACAGAATTGGTCTCAAAACTGATGCCCCAAAACTTGTTGCGCCATGACTGTGAATCATAGATAACTATTCTCTGGGAACAGTTATTCAAACAGGTACGTGCCCACCGTAGAGTAGCCCCCATCTGTGTTGTATTTCCCTAGTGTATTCATAAGACGGTCCTGGCTATTAGGAGACAGGCTAGGTAGATCCCAGCTTGGATGGCTCTTGCAGGACTCCAGACTGTCCTTAGAACAGGAGCATTGGGGTGGGGGAGAGTGCTTGGAGAGCCAGCCATAATGGCTATTCCTGGTACTCAGTGTCTATCGCGCTCTGCCCGGCTTTTGCCTTTTCCCCAGCAGAACAGCTCTGTGATTCTCCTCACCTTGTTCCCGGGATATGTCACAGCTTTCTTGTCTGCTTTCTCGAGATCTTCTGCGCCCTGTTGGTGCTGCAGTGTAAGTTCCAGGGGCCACCTTCCCTCGAGGTGAGGTGTGGGGAGCAGAACTGCAGCTATGTGGAAAGGGTTAGTAAAGTGCCGAAGACAGGAAAGAGCCCCCGTGGGGGTCTAAACTGGGCTCCCTGCCCCAGCGAGGGATCCTTCGCCAGGCAGCAGTGATGTATTCTGCACCTCCATGATTATGCAGCGTTCTGGCCTGGGGAGGAGGGAGGACAGGCAATTGGAGCCTGTTCCAAAGTTCATTGAAATCAATGGGGGGGAAACTCCCAGGATACTTCTAGACTGGCATGATTTTCCGCAAAAGCCTTTAACGGAAAAGTTTTCTGTTAAAAGCATTTGCGGAAAAGAGCATCTAGATTGGCACGGACGCTTTTCCGCAAAAGCACTTTTTGTGGAAAAGCGTCCGTGCCAATCTAGACGTGCTTTTGTGCAAAAAAACCTGGATCACCATTTTCGCAATTGGGGCTTTTTTGCGCAAAACAAATCTGAGCTGTCTACACTGGCTCTTTTGCGCAAAAGCTTTGCGCAAAAGGACTTTTGCCCGAACGGGAGCAGCACAGTATTTCCACAAGAAGCACTGATTTCAGACAGTAGGAAGTCAGTGTTCTTGCGGAAATTCAAGCGGCCAGTGTAGACAGCTGCTTTTGCGGAAAAACTTGCCAGTCTAGATGCAACCCTAGTGATTCATTAAACTTCAGATCAGGCCCCTTAAGCAGAATATGGGGCGAAGTCAGCCCCCAAGTTCAGGATGATGGGGCTACCCGCTGTCTGTGAGGTGTGTTGGCCACGTACAGTTAGTGTATTGGCTATACAGAATTACCAATGAACCACATCTCTTGCATGGTTACAAATCATCCAAGGTCCTGCAGCCTACGTCCTCAGTAGGTCAGCAGAGCCCTTGGTTTTGCATCCTGCCATTCTCACGCCTTAACAGCTTGCGAGGCAGCAATCCTGCAGCACGGAGAACAACTCTAATGGGATGCTCTGTTCACATGCAGCAGAGAGAGGGGAGACAGGAGATGGTTGAAGCCAGAGCAGGTAAAATGCCATCCTGGGTTATTGCACTTTCTAGGCAAGACTCCAGGACTCATGGCAAGTGGCCGTGAGCCAAGCCTCTTGGGTTTGATTCAAACTCTTACCACTGAGTCAATGTCACCCGAGAGCAGTGGTTCTCAAGCAGGGATATGTGTACCCCTAGGTATTCAGAGGTCTTCCAGGAGGTACACCCACTCATCTACCTATTTGCCTAGTTTTACAGCAGATTGCATACAAATCATGAGTGAAGTCATTACAAAATAAA
The DNA here is from genome assembly GCF_052426305.1 of Pelodiscus sinensis. Lineage (NCBI taxonomy): Eukaryota > Metazoa > Chordata > Testudines > Trionychidae > Pelodiscus > Pelodiscus sinensis. Next base: position 15,156,733 of record NC_143075.1, read on the forward strand.
ATGGCATAGAGCTAATGACTTGTTTATACTGCTCTATATACTGTACACTGAGATATAAATACAATATTTATATTCCAGTTACTTTAGAGTTCTATGGTAAGAACGAAAAAGCAAGCTATTTTTTTTTTATATTTTGTTTGATTTTGGAGACCCTGATTCCACAACTCCAGTGGAAGCTCATAGGAGCTGCAATTGCTCCACAAAAAATCAGGCCTGAGGTTTCCAAACTTAGGTCATATTAGGTGAAAAATAGGAGCCCGCAGTGCTAAAAAGCCAATTTCCAGATTCCCTTTGGCAGTGGTGGGGTAGTATCTCCCATTCACATATCATTAGTGTGTCACGAGTGAGGTCTGATACACCCTTGGTAACTCTCCTCGGAGCCCAGCATGTGATTTCCCCCCCCCCCCATCACTGCTTTGTAACATCCAAATAAATCATTTTCTATACAAAAGAGACTCCGAGGTCATTAATATCCCAGGCATTAAATTCGGCTGTAATACGCTCAATGTTAATAAGCTAGCTAAGAGCTCTGTTGGAAATTAATAAGTTGCAAATGACCCAAGGGCTACTGCTTCTTACCTCCTCTTCTTCCTTTACCCCCCCAAAATAATTTTTAAATCAGAATTTAAATAGAAAAGCAATTTTCATTCATGAGCTGGTATCATTATTATTAATGGAGAATTGTAGGGACTAAAAAGTATTTCTGGTTAATTAGAAACCTGAGCATCTCAGGGAAGGAAGGGAAAGAATCCCAGTAGAAGCTTGGGGGTGGAGAAAGGGAAATATAAAGTGCAAATACATTTTTCCCCCTTTGCAACTTACGAGTATGAGAGCACTTTAAAATGTATGATCATAAGGACCAGACTTCCCTGCAATGCAGGATTCCTGGCAGTAAAAATGGGGTTTGAGTAGGATGATCAGACAGGGACAGTCCCAGTATTTGGGGATTTGTCTTATATAAGTGTCTGTTCCTTCCCCTCCCCCCACCCAGTCCCAATTTTTCACATTTGCTGTCTCTGGTCACCCTATGCTTGGAATGTGATGGGTGTTGTCTGCAAGTGTGTGATCCACATGTGCCCAGTGTGAGAATTCCCCCTACTGCCTGCTGGCAGTTCTCACGCAGGAGGGAGAGGTGTTTGAAAGAGGAGAGGGTGACAGATCAAGAGGATGATGGTGTGATAGGAGCCAGAAAGAGTCTCAGCGGATGGAGAGGGAATAGCTGCTGAGAGTCAGAGTGAGGAGAAGGAGCTGGAAGACAGCTGATGCTCTGTAGCTATTTCTCTGGATGTTCTGACTCATGCTCCCTGTTACTGGCCATGGCATGCTGAGAATTTGCATCCTGCTAGTGAGGGCAGGGGAGGGAGGCTCAAGCAGAGCACAGTGGGTTGCGACAGATGTCAGGCAGAGTTCTTAAACCACACAGCTGCCTGCACACAATTCACCCTGGAATTGGCTCAGAGGCCTGAGGTCGCTATTCTGCTGCAGAAGGCTCCTACAGATGGCCCTGGGTTTTGGCTCCCAGCTTCCTTAGTTGGTCTCTGGGTGAAGTTCGAGGTACTCACAAAGCTCTCAGTGGACTGGAAGCAGCTTCCGTAAGGGAGTACCATCTCCCTGTTCCTCTCGGCCACCGCTGCAGTAAGTAGGGATGCCAAGCCAAGTCCCCCTTTTGTTCGTGGTCTGGGCCTTCTCTCCTCCACCCCGTGGTCCAGTAGCCTGCATCTGGGGACCTTCCAGTTACGTAGGACTGTCGAGCTGTGTTCCCAGCTAGTGACCGAAAGAGAAGGAATAAAACCAAATGGAATTGTTAAAGTCTGAGCCACCAGGATAATCACAGGGTTCATTTAGGGGAGTGTTCGTCATTTGTGTTGCAGTCGTGTCCTGGGGGCTGCTACTGCCAAATGACAGCCCCTGCCTTGAGAGCTGACATGCCATTCTGTGGCAGTGGTACGGACGCTGTCCTCTGGCTCTGAACAAGGAGATGCCTTAGGAGAAGGAAAACAGTGTTATCCCTCGAGGCTGCTCTATTTCTGTCTGCTTCTCTGTGGAGATTTTTGCCTAGAATCTTCCTCAGCTCTCTCCTGCCTCGCTTCCTGCTACAGCTTTCGAGAGGTAGCTTGCACGTAATGCAACTGGTATTGCCAACCTGCTAATACAAAGGTCCATAAAGCCAACAGCTTAGCTGCCATCCACTGGTGATAGGATAGCCTCTGGCCATACCGTGCCGGCTGCTCTCCAAAGCCAGCTGTGTCTTCACATCCCTTGCTGAGCCAATCCTTGCCCATTAAAGCCAGCTGGCTCCTGCCCCTTTGTCAGTCCCATCATTGCTGGTTTGTACTGGGGCTCTGCAGGGCTGCGCTTTACGGTGATCAAAAAGCTGCAGACCCTGCTGTCAGGAGAGGAGAGGCGGAAGCGCTGAGCTGGTTTATGGGCTTTGCCCATGTGAATGCAGCCGTCCGCAGTGCACCATTAGGAAAAGTAAACGTGATGGAACTGATGAGTGGAGCTCGAGGCTGTGGGGTGCAGCAATCGGCTGGGATAGCGCATGAGCTGCATTCCTGCTTCTGGGCCAGTCCCTTGCCTTAGCTCTGGATGGGCCACCTGGGCCAGGATTGCCCACAAAGCAGTTTGTGCCCTTCTGTCTGGTTTACTATGGCTATTTGGCCTGCAGAGAGCCCAGGTCCCACTTAGGGTTGCCAGGTGTCTGGTATCCTACCGAACAGTCTGGTAGTTGAGCCCTCTGCCCGGTAAAAGAAAATCAGACAATACCCAGCACATACAGTGTCCGCTATTCTCTGATTTTTCCAGCTGGGCACCGGACGGAAGCCTGGCATGGGCAGCCCCACCCCCGCCAGGCTTCTGTGCAATCACAGGCTCCCAAGCGGCGTTCACAATCGCTGCTGGGCGCTGCAATCGCTGCTGGGTGCCTCTAGTCTCGTCAGAAGCCTGGCGGGGGCGGGGGGAGTGGCTGGGAGTCTCAGTCACTCCCCCCGCCCCACCAGGCTTCTGTGCAATCACAGGCTCCCAGTGGTGTTCGCAGCCCCACCTCCCAGCTGGGAGTCAGGGTTGTGATCACCGCTTATCCTCTGTTCCTTTTTTTTTTTTTTTTTTGCTCCACCAAAAAGTACTGGGTGTCTGGTATTTTTTGGGAGACCATCCGGCAACCCTAGCCAGTGTGCCATGTTCCATGAGACAAGCTGCCAGGTAGACTGCCGGGGTGTGGTTGGGTATTAATAAAGAGCTGAATAGCCGCCGCCTGATCCACTGCATGAAAAATTAGTTGTGTGCGCCCATCCCCCTGCAAGCTGCAGTCTGGCTCTCCGACGAAGCCTGTATGCTGTGAAGGGCATCATTTGGCTTGCGCAGGAGTGCTGGCTTTGTAAGAGGGGGCAGCCACACACCAGGGCAGAGGGTATCACTGGTATAAATTGGGTGTAAATCCAACAAAGTCAGGTGTTTTCCAGGGCTGCCTTGACGCTCTCTCTGCTAGGTCCACAAAGTCACTCTGAGACCCTGGAGGTAACCACTGGTGCAGGCAAAGGGTGTGGGTGTGAGTGGGGGGTTCTGCATTCCCAGAAGGGGCAGGACGTCAGGTGGAAGAGGCAGGGCCAGGGCAGCCAGCCCTCAGTGCTGCCCGTACTGCACTGCCCCCTCCCCCATGCCTTCCGGAGCACGTTGCCTGGGGCTCTGGCCGCCACCATTGCGGTAGTGGCATTGGCCAGGCGTTCCAGATCCCTTTCAATTGCCGGGCCCTGGGTCAGTTGCCTTATTTGCCTCCCTTTCCCCATTGGCAGGCCTGGGCACAGTTTGTTTATGGGCTTATTCCCAGCACCGTTTCACCATTACAAGAAACCCTTCACCATTGGCAGTGGGGAGAGCTACGGCTCGGCTTCCACTCCCTGCCTTTTCCCTTTCTTCCTGCTCTCCCTCGCTGCCTTTTCCTGAGGCTTTTATGTAGCCCCAGGTTAATTAGCTGGCAGCTGTCTCCACTTCCCCAGTTACAGACATGTTATCTCCAGCCCACACTAATGTATTCCACTAATGAGGAGCTGGTATGACAGGGCTGAATCTGCAACCCTTTGCCCAGTGCCCTGTCGCAAGTGCAGAATCCTGCCCCTAGTTCCGCAGCATGGACAGGGCGGCTCTGTGCCCTGCAAAGGAACCTAGAGCCTTCCTGGTGATTATGTTCTCCCTGGACCTCTGCGTTGGCATTTGCAGTGTAAGCACTGTCAGTGGAGGGAGGGGGGGGGGTAACTGTGGCTCTGTGCTCAGTGGCTCCCTCTGGAAGCCTGTGAGTGAATAGCCTTGGAGGGCAACCAGGAAACACACATCACAAAAACACCATGGAAACAAGTGTTCTTCTCGTCAAGGCCTGACACTGGCCCGGCGAGAGAGAATCTGCTTGTCACTGATCCATGGGCAAAGCCCTCCCTACTCTGAAGGATACCCCCCGCAATGGTGGACTCCTTGTTGTTTAAAGGCAGCCCAGGTTGGCAGAGAGGAGATAACGCCACCTCATGGCTGCTTGGTGATACCCAGATGGAGCTGGAGGCTTCCTTTTGCTTCCTAGTGGACGAGCATCCACTTGGCCTCAGCTATACCCATCTACCCTAGTGACACCATCACAGGACCTAACCACATCAGCTACACCATCAAAGGCTCATTCACCTGCACATCTGCTAATGTGATATGCCATGATGTGCCAGCAATGCCCCTCTGCCATGTACGTTGGACAAACTGGACCGTCGCTACACAAGAATAAATGGACGCCAATCAAACGTTAAGAATGGCAACCTCCAAAAGCCAGCGAGGGAGCTTTTTAAGCTCCCTGGGCACCCAGGTTCAGACTTGCAAATTGCCATTCTCAGACAAAAGAACTTCAAAAACAGATAGCCGAGAGAAACTGCTGAGCTGGATTTCATATGCAAATTTGACACCCTGAACCAAGGTCAAAATAAACTCATGGTGTGATTCTCCCATTACGATAGATCATTTCCCATTCAGGTACTCCCCTTCTCACCACGGCTGGAGATGAGCCACATCCACGTGGATTTCGTTAGCACTGATGTCACACTCCCATCTCTGTATCCACACCTGAGGAAGTGAGTTGTAACTTATGAAAGCTCATGCCCTAATACCCGGCCTAATACATTTGTTAGTCTTTAAAGTGCCACCAAACTCCTTGTTGTTCTTGCTGAAACAGACTGTAACACAGCTACCCCGCTGAAACGGGCTGTAGAGTGAATGACTCCTCACCCTTTGAGATGTGATCCTTCCAGCCCAGGAGCGAGACAGAAGGAGCATAGGAGAGGCTCGCTTTGCCACTGCTTGTGGCGCACCTGATCTGTAGGCAGCTGCACGACTTGAGCTTGCGGGTCTGTCAATCCCAGGCCTCCAGCAGTAGACCCCCTAATTACAACAAACAGAGAGAGTGCGCAACGAATGGGGCCTGTAGGACTGTTCAGCTAATTAAATAGTGTAACTGGCAGAAGATCCAGATTTGTGCGGTGGTGGGTAGGTTTTCCAGTTGGCAAAAGATGCCTGTTTCCTGAGCCCTGGAGACTCCAGTTTCCTTTTTGGTGTCCATCATATTTCTAGATGTTGCTTTTTTGTGTATGTGTGGCTGCATTAGCGGCGTGCTTGCTTATTAGCTCAACTGTCCCCTCTCTTCATCTAGAACATGGCATGAACAGTGATCCTCCAGGAAACGGAACCATCTCCAACTCGGCACGTAATTATTCTGTCACTCCAGCTCCTATCCTCTCTTCTCCCCCACAGCCCATCCCTCCGGGACAATTAGGGAGTATCTTGTAAATTCATAATTATGGACCTTTTCAAACCTAGATTATTTCCTCCAGTCTATCAAATGAATACATATTTATAAGTGTTTTTCAAATGCACCCTCCTTTGCTCAATGGAGTATAATGAATTCATCATGTAAATACATGCTCAGGTGCAGAATAAAAATCCTTGGGGCATTTTTTAGGATTAGTAATAGTTTTTTTTATATTAAATCTTTGAGGTCTTGGCTGCTTTTTAAACCCAAAGCAATCGCATCAAGAAAAAGGATTTGACTATCCCATGCACAAATCTCTTTCCAGAAGGCAGTGGGGACTGGGAGATTTAGCACAGGGCTGGGAACGGGTTGATCCTGTGGATGAGATGCCTTGGCTCTGCCATTCCCTCGCTATGTGGCAAATACTTTCACTTTAACAGCTCTGTGCCTCAGTTTCCCCCAAACACATATTATTACCCCTGCCCCACAGGGGTGGAGGGAGGGTCCGTTCATCTCTGCACAGTGCATTGAGCATTCATGACTCTGCTTATTCATGTTATTAAAACCTAAAATAAAATTAGGTCCAAGTGTCAGTGGGATATTTACACCTGGGATTAGATTAGGCAGGAACGTAAATGCTTTGATGGTTGGGGGCCAGAGCGCTCAGCTGTTCGTAAGATTGAGCTCTAAGTGAGAGAGAAGTTCTGATCTCCTTAATCCTTCTGACTCTCTGCCAGGTGGAACTTGCTGGTTCCAAACAAATCCCCACGTTGACCCTCCACCTCCACGACGCCTTTTCAGCACATCGTCTGCTCGCACCTGTGAAGAATCTTCACAGGTTTCCAAGGCAAGCGAGGAATAATTGCTGATTCTTTAATTAATTGAATCCATTTTATCTTCATTGCATGCTGCTAATTAGCTTCTTATAAAAGATGGTTATTTTTGGATGTTAACAATATCTGAAGCCAGATTTAATGTTGCCCGTAATGGATGGTGCAGGAGGGAACCAGAAGCCCAGTTGATTTCCAGGCCCAGGGGGCTACAAAGGATAATCTTTTAGCCAGAGCAGAGAGGGCATCTTTCCAGCCTCCTGTTAGGAGAAAAATAGAAGGGGGGGGGGGGAATCTAAGGTCCACCAGAATCCACCTCCTTCTGATTCCCATGACTGCATGGGAGTACTTTCACCTGATGTCCATTAAGGTTTGGCCAGTGAACATCACTACCATACTGAGTCAGACCTAAGGTCTATAAGAACATAAGAATGGCCATACTGGGTCAGACCAAAGGTTCATCCAGCCCAGTACCCTGTCTGTCGACAGTGGCCAATTCCAGGTGTTCCAGAGGGAGTGAATCGAACAGGTAATGATCAAACGATCTCTCTCCTGCCATCCATCTCCACCCTCTCACAAACAGAGGCTAGGGACACCATTCCTTACCCATACTGGCTAATAGCCATTTATGGACCTAACCTCCATGAATTTATCTAGTTCTCTTTTAAACCCTGTTATAGTCCTAGCCTCTACAACTTCCTTAGGCAAGGAGTTCCACAGATTGACTATGAGCTGTGTGAAGAAGAACTTCCTTTTATTTGTTTTAAACCTGCTGCCCATTAGTTTGATTTGGTGGCCCCTAGTTCTTATATTATAGGAACAAGTAAATAACTTTTCCTTAATCACTTTCTTCACACCACTCATGATTTTATAGACCTCTATCATATTCCCCCTTAGTCTCATCTTTTCCAAGATGAAAAGGCCCAGTCTCTTTAATCTCTCCTCATATGGAACCTGTTCCAAACCCCTAATCATTTTAGTTGCCCTTCTCTGAACCTTTTCTAATGCCAGTATATCTTTTTTGAGCTGAGGAGACCACATCTGTACTGAGTATTCAAGATGTGGGCGTACCATGAATTTATATAAGGGCAATAAGATATTCTCTGTCTTATTCTCTATCCCTTTTTAAATGATTCCTAACATCCTGTTTCCTTTTTTGACTGCCGCTGCACTCTGCGTGGACGTCTTCAGAGAACTATCCACAATGACTCCAAGATCTCTTTCCTGATTAGTTGTAGGTAAGTTAGCCCCCATCATATTATATGTATAGCTGGAGTTATTTTTGCCAATTTGCATTACTTTACATTTATCCACATTAAATTTCATTTGCCATTTTGTTGCCCAATCACTTAGTTTTGTGAGATCTTTTTGAAGTTCTTCACAGTCTGCTTTGGTCTTAACTACCTTGAGCAGTTTAGTATCATCTGCAAACTTTGCCACCTCACTGTTTACCCCTTTCGCCAGATCATTTATGAATAAGTTGAATAGGATTGGTCCTAGAAATGACCCTTGGGGAATACCACTAGTTACCCCTCTCCATTCTGAAAATTTACCATTTATTCCTACCCTTTGTTTCCTGTCTTTTAACCAGTTCTCAGTCCTGAAAGGATCTTCCCTCTTATCCCATGACAACTTAATTTATGTAAGAGCCTTTGGTGAGGGACCTTTTCAAAGGCTTTCTGGAAATCTAAGTACACTATATCTACTGGATCCCCCTTGTCCACATGTTTGTTGACCCCTTCAAAGAACTCTATGGGTATGTCTAGACTACATGCCTCTGCTGACAGAGGCATGTAAATTAGACTACCCGACATAGTCAATGAAGTGGGGATTTAAATATCCCTCGCTTCATTAAAATAAAAATGGCCGCTGCGCCAGCTCAGCTGATCGTCAGCACAGCGCGGCAGTCAAGATGCAGATCGATTGACAGGAAATGCCTTTGTTGACCGCTCCCTTATGCCTCGTGAAACGAGGTTTACAGGAGTGGTCGGCAAAGACGTTCTCTATTGACCAATCCGTGTCTTGACTGCCGCGTTGTGCTGACAATCAGCTGAGCTGGCGCAGCGGCCATTTTTATTTTAATGAAGCGAGGGATATTTAAATCCTCACTTCATTGACTATGTCGGGTAGTCTAATTTACATGCCTCTGTTGGTAGAGGCATGTAGTCTAGACATACCCTAGTAGATTAGTAAGACATGATTTCCCTTTAGAGAAACCATGTTGACTTTTGCTAACAAGTTATGTTCTTCTATGTGTCTGACAATTTTATTCTTTACTGTTGTTTCAACTAATTTGCCCGGTACTGATGTTAGACTTACCGGTCTTTTAATTGCCGGGATCACCTCTAGAGCCCTTTTTAAATATTGGCATTACATTAGCTATCTTCCAGTCATTGGGTACAGAAGTTGATTTAAAGGATAGGTTACAAACCACAGTTAATAGTTCCATAATTTCACATTTGAGTTCTTTTAGAACTCTTGGGTGAATGCCATCTGGTCCCGGTGACTTGTTACTGTTAAGTTTATCAATTAATTCCCAAACCTCCTCTAATGACACTTCAATCTGTGACAAGTCCTCAGATTTGTCACCTACAAAGGACTATCTAGCCCAGTATCCTGTCTGCTGACAGTGGCCAATGCCAGATGCCCCCGAGGGAGTGAACAGAACAGGTCATCATCAAGTGATCCCTCCCCTGTCACCCATTCCCAACATCTGACAAACAGTCTAGGGACGCCATTTCTACCCATCCTGTCTAGTAAGTATTGATGGGCCTATCCTCCATGAACTTCTCTAGTTCTTTTTGAACCCTATTAAAGTCCTGGTCTTCACAACATCCTCTGGCAAGGAGTTCCACAGGTTGACTGTGTGCTTGCATGAAGAAATACTTGTTTGTTTTAAACCTGCTACCTATTAATTTCATTCAGTGACCCATAGTTCTAGCGTTACGGGAACAAGTAAATCACTTTTCCTTATTCACTTTCTCTATACTTGTCACCATATCCCCACTTAGTCCCCTCATTTCTAAGATGAAAAGTCCCAGTCTTTTAAATCTCTCTTCATATGGCACCCGCTCCAAACCCCTAATAATGTTTGTTGCCCTTCTCTGAACCTTTTCCAATGCCAAGATATCTTTTTTGAGATGAGGCAACATCTATATGCAGTATTCAAGATGTGGGCATACCATAGAATTATACAGAGGCAATAAGATATTCTCTGTTTTAGGGTATGTCTACACTGCACAGCTATTTCGAAATAAGCTATTCCGGAATAGCTATTCCTGAAATAACTTGTTTCGAAATAGCATGTCTATACTGCAAGGAAGCCTCAAAATTAGTCCAAGGCAGGCTTCCCCAATGTAGATGTGCTATCTCAATTTAGAGCCTCAGGAGGCCACTATGGAGGAATAACTTAGAATGGCCCTGGAGAGGGGCTACTTTGAAATAGCCGCAGTGGATTGTCTACACACGCCTTATTTTGAAACCGTTATTTCGGAATAGGCGTTATTCCTCGTGGAATGAGATTTACCAAAGTCGGAATAAGCCATTCGTTATATCAAATGTATTTTGAAGTAACAGAATTGTTGTGTAGATGCTCACATTATTTCGAAATAATACTAGTTATCTCAAAATAATGGTGCAGTGTAAATGCACCCTTATTCTCTAGCCCTTTCTTATGATTCCTAACATTCTGTTTGCTTTTTTGACTGCCGCTGTACATTGAGTGGATGTTTTCAGAGGATGTTGAAAAGACCATAGTCCATGCCCAATAGCATGAGTGAGGGGAATTCCTTCCCCATCCCATATTTGAAGAGCAGCATGTAAGCATGCAGCCTCTGCATGTTAGAGCCACTGAAATTGACCGTGAACTCCATACCAGCCTAGATGTACTGGAACAAGTTAAGATTAAGCCCTAAATCGAACTCCATTCAGTAAAGATCTGAATGAAACTTAATCAGCCTGGCAGATGGACCAAGAGTATATTCGATAATCCCTGCATGTGTTACTGGACCACATGGCCAGCATCTACTCAACCCTACTGAGAATTGGGCTGGCCCTGAAAGTGAAGGATGCAGATCCGTGTCAAGAAAGGATGAATCAATATACACTCTCTTTTGGTGCTGTTCTGTGTTTAGGGCACTCCCAGCTGGAGAGTGAGGGAGCAGAAAAGAATGGAAACAATATAGACTTAGTGATAGAAATGTCTGGCCCACGAAAGCTCAATCTAATAAAGCATCTTGTTAGTCTTTAAAGTGCTACATTGTCCTGCATTTTGCTTCAATATAGACTTAAGCTGAGGTTTCCCATGCTGCTGAGGGGAACTGGATACTGTTAATCTGAAGGGGAATTAGACATCAAAGTCCCCTTAGTCAGCTTTGAAAACTCCACCCTCAAGCTGCCTGATTCTAATCCAGATTCTGAGCATCCCAAAGTTCCAACAGTGTCAGCAGTTTGGGTAAAGGGGGTGGGTTTTGTTCTCTGCTTTGACACATGAATAACCTGGTCTGTGCACGCCTGGCATGAAGAAACCTCTTCTCACTGAAAGCTGATTTCCCCGATGGAGATCTAGGAAGTCAGTACTTTTTCCTGCTAAAATGAGGTTACCTATATAATGTTCTTTTGATAGTTTTGTGTTTCTCAGCTGGTAGGTTGTGACTCCCAGAGGGATTGCAAAAGGTGGTCACGTGGAAGGAGTTATAAGGCATTTAAAATGTTTGTGATCTAGAAAAAGGAAATCTCTTTCCCCTCCTCCGTGCACACCCTTATCTTTCAAGGTCGAGTGTTCTTGGTCAACCAGTAGGAAAAAACACGCTCTGTCTCTAGGCTTATTTTTGTTGAGCTTGATACATTTGGTTTTTTTTTCTATATTAAATATAAGAGGAGGGAAGAGACAATTTTTGACGTCAGTTGCCAACCTGAAAAGAATAGAAGAATTTCAAAGCTGTTGCAAGAGAAGATGAGCCCTGTGAGACAGTGCAAGGAAGGCCACATTACACATGACTGGCGGTGTGTTTTATTATCAGCTGGACACTCATATCAGGCATGTTGAAAATTTTCCTAATACCTGGGAAACTAATTCTGATTGGCAGCAAACCTAGTCCGGTGTCTAAATCTGTAGCGTAATGGTGGCCTTACATGGGTTTGCCCCAAAGCCAGAGGAAGTGGCTTTGGAGGATGGATTTGAAGGAAGATTCTTGAGAAGAAGCAGTCTCAGGCATCAATGTTCCCTCTAATCCTTTCCATCCATGTGCAGAATAAATTTTATGTGCATCAAGGCAGGTGTGAATGTGCACCACCAGTAAATGATCTAGTGACTAGGTTTGGGTATGATTTTCAAAGGAGGTTCCTTTTGAAAATCCCCATCTTAGGACCTGATTTTGCATATCCAAGGCTCTCTTTGAAGGCCTTGTGTAAGGAATACAGGATTGGGCCTTACAGACTTGAACGAGAACTGGTTGTGGTTGAAGGTTGCCTTTCTGTTGACGGATCAGACCTGCATTGAAGAAACTGGAACTGACAGCCATCCTTTTTCCATCATTTTTCTCCTTCTCTAGTATACTTTCTCCTGTGCTGATATTATCCAAAAACAGGGCTGTGTTTTAATGTTGCAGCCCAAAGGTATTATTAGGAAGGATTTCATTAATTGTTGGAGCTTAGATTAAAGCTTTTTTAAATGGGCTTGATTTCTGTAGTATAAATCTGTTTGTTCCTTTTCTGAAAAATGTACTTTACAATCTAATTACAGTGGACTTTACAGAGCGAGCTGAGGGACAGGATTAATTACCCTCTGCCCCTGCTCGTCTCTGGGTGGATTTTCTAATTTTGTAATTATTCCTTTTCATGTCCGTGCACCGTGAAGTTAAGGAACAAAATTAAAATAATCTGAGGAGGTCAGAGTGGTTTTTTTACAAAACCGCATCAGTGGCTTTTGGTGTCACAGCTGCAAACTAGTGATGGCTCTGATCTGAGTCCCATTTGATCTGGATCATCGTCGTTTGGGGGGTTAGGGTCAATCTCCAAAATACTTTAGTTCTGGATCATCACTGAAAAGAAATGGAAAGTGTAGTCTAGAAATGGATTTATCCATATTATATTAATACCTACAGGTTACCAGTGATAGAAATGTAGCCGTGTTAGTCTGGGGTAGTTGAAGCAAAATGCAGGACAATGTAGCACTTTAAAGACTAACAAGATGGTTTATTAGATGATGAGCTTTCGTGGGCCAGACCCACTTCCTCAGATCAAAAAAAAAAAAAAAAAAAAAAAAAACAGGTTACCAGTTGAGACTGTTTCCACAGCGCTAGCTGCTGTACATATGTCAGGAAAATCTTATATTCTAAATAGACTAAGACTATTCTCCCTGCTTTACAGCTGTGGATTTGGGGCCCGAAATTGAAATGACTTGCCCAAGGTCACACGCTGGCTCAGATTTCCTGACACCCAGTCCAATGCCTTAACCACAAAAATCCTTCCTCCCAGTCAGATTAGAAGCTGCTATCTTGACTAGGGTTGTCAGATGGTTTAACAAAAAATACCGAACCTCCCCATTCCCCCCCCCCCCCCCCCGGAAAAAAAACTGGTAAATAATTGTCGAGCAAAACCAAAAAAATTAAATTTTTTTTAAACAAAAAAGAGGCTGCCCCTTTGAAACAGCCACCATCTTGGGCGCCATTTTAAAAACCGCACAGCTCTGACCTGGTAAGTACAGGGAAGTCGGGGGGAAGAGCCTGCAGGGGGTGGGGGCTGTTTGCGGGGGCGCAGAAGCAGCCTTCACTATGACTGTCATGCTCCTCACTCCCCCGCCAGATGTGGCAAGGAGAAATTGTCCTCGCCGGGGTTCCAACCCAGGGAAACAGGAAATACCGGACATTTCACATGTCCGGTATTTCCTATTTGTTTACCGGACGAAGCCCACAAATACTGGGCTGTCCAGGTGAATACCGGACACCTGGCAACCCTAAGTTGTTGAGGATGCACCTTACTGTAAGTATACAAGCAAAGCTATGACAAATCAGGGTAACTTCAAAGTTGTTGCAAGATAAGATGAGCCCTGTGAGACAATCAGAAAGAGGCCATGTCACATGTAACTGGCAGTATGTTTCATTATCCACCAGCGGGCAGGTTGGAAATTTTCCTGATACCTGAGAAACCGATTCTGATTGGCAGCAACCTAGCCTGGGGCTTAAATCTCTGACATAGTGGTGGCTTCACATGGGTTGGACTCAAAGCCGTGGAAGTGGCTTTTGAGGAAGGATTTGAAGGAGGATTCTTGAGAAGCAGCAGCCCCAAGCATCAATGTTCCCTTGAATCTTTTCCATCCATGTGTGGATTTTTTTCCATCCAGGTGTGAAATCCAGTTGTTTTATGTGCACTGAGGTATGTGCGAATGTTCACCACCTGTAGAAACAAAAGCCTAGCTGTGGGCACTCTAACCACCTGGGAAGCATTTGAATCTTTCCTGAGTGGCCACACAAGTGCTCAGCTAATAGGAAACACTGCCAGGCATGTATCATGTGCCAGGTGGTAATATGAAAGGACTCTATGCTTCTAAAACTAAACTGTCTCTTTATTAGGAGAACTGTTTATAGAGATGGGGCAACTTCAGCTAGCATTCCAGCCATGTGTACACAGGCTGAGCACTGTGTGCTTTCTCCAAATTCTTCCCTCTTGCAACCGGTGCTCCTCCCTTCTGGTTCCATGCTACAAAGGGGACAGCGCAGAAGGTGGTGTGAGGGCAAGAACTGAAGGGGTAGATAGCAAGGGAAGTGGTAGCTTTGGGAGCACTGCCATGGCTGTTACAAAGCAAGGCCAACTCTCTAAAGGGAGGTTTTCTAAAGAGTGAGGGGGATACGCTTTCATTAGAAGAGAGAGTTGAGCCATTTCTTTGTGGATGGGAAATACCCTCTGTCATGAACAGGAGGAGTGCTGACCAGATGATTAAAGGGTTAACTCAGGTACCTAGCAAAGGTGTCGGCCAGGGGGCCAGGAGAACCAATCGAGATAGGGGGTTGAAATTTGAATTGGATATAGGTTCCCTACCTGCTTTCTTTGTGTGGAAGAGTTAGATGAGAAGTTGAGACACAGAATGATTTAAACCCAGGCAAAACTACCATGCCCCCCACAGAATTCAGGGCATGGGAGCGGACTAAACAAAGTGGAAAATTAGAAGTGAGTACCAGGAAAATGTGAATCAAGTTGCATTCAAGGTAATTTTTCTTTATTTTGTGGTTTGGTTTGAACTATTCTGTGTGATTTGATGCCCTCCCTCCTTCCCCTTAACCATCGAAGCATTGTGCCAGAGGTTTTTTTCTGTTTTAATTTGGTTTCCTCAGTTGCTCTGTAACCTCTAGCAACCAAGTATGCTTTATCAAGTTTATCTTTTGTTTTGTAATAAAAATCACTTCTTTTAAGGTGATGATTTGATGTTTGTGTCCTGGAAGGTCTGTCTGTGTGTATCTGCATGCCTCTGACTGAGGGGTCAGCTACCAGAGGCTGCAGCTTTTTTTTCCTCTTTTCTGTTTTGCAAGCTTTTGGGGGGCAAAAGAGCTTGGGATACCCCTGGGGGTGATTTCAAGTGTTCACCCCTGGTGTTAGGGAAAAAGCACTCGATGGTGGCAGCAGGTCCCCAAAATCAGGGTATTATGATTCAGGGGGGAAGTTTTTGAAGCTCTTTTGCAAGAGCCCATTTTCTGCACTCAGAGTGCTAGAGTGGGGGACAGCCCTGACACCCCCTTTCCTCTGTTAATGGGCATCTGATGCACTGGGCAAGGCTTGTATCAAAGTGACAAATACCTCAGCATTCAGGGCCAGCATCACTCCTCTGTCCCTTGTGATTTTTGTTTTGTTATGATTTGGTCACTTCCTTGTGTGCAGAGTTTCTGATGTTTCATACAAGAGACCAACCCTGAACTCTCTCTGGAGCAACGGGTGGTTTAATGTTCCCACACCACCCGGCCAGGAATAGGTCACTGGGGTTTCAAAGCACAACCTCTTCTGGGAATGAACGTCTCTTCTTGTACAAGGCCCACTTTGTCAGGGGCCTTATGGTGCTTTTACAAGCAGGTCATGAACTGAGCCTCCCTGGGAAGTAGGTAACTATTCTGCTCCTTTTTCAACAGAAAGCATAAATTGGGAGTGAGCTGAGAAAATCACTGGGGGGAGGGGAGCGTGGCATGGAAGGAAGAGAGGGGGAAACAGACATATCAATACTACCCATTGGCATCTGTTTGATGTATTCAGCTGCGTACAGCTTAGCTATTCATCACGGCCAATCCCAGATAAATCAAACATAATTACAGTGCTGCTTCCAGTACCTGCACAGAGCCAGGTGCAGGTTCTTCTTAGTCAAGAGCCAGGATATTGGAAAGAATAAATCAATGTTCTCCTTATAGAATTGCTTAAGGAAATAGGCTGCTGGATTTTTGTAACTGTGGTTCTCCGTGCTGGGGTTGTGTCCTGGGGCGGTGTCCTAAGGCTTTGCTTGTCACTAGCAGATGGCCTCATCCCACTTGGTAACACTCTAGGCTTCCTGGCTGTTCTTCCAGTCCCTACTCTTGTGCTGACGTGATTGTCCCCCCATCTTTCTAGTGTTTGCTCAGTTCAGATGTTTAACCCGCAGCAGGGTCTACGATCTAATAGACCTTGCACCTTGTTTGTATTTCATTCTTGATAGCTCTCAAATCGAGAGGGATCTGCTCTCGAGGAGCTGAGATAATGGTCCAAAATGCTAGGTCCAGCTGTTTTTGAACCACTGGAATGGACTCAGCTCCTCCCAGATGGCATGCCCTGCTGCTATTCGGACACAGCAGGTAGTGTCCTTTGCCTCAGGAAAAGGCTGGTAGAAGAAGAGGGAATGTTTGTGTCCACCCAACATGGATGGAGTCATTTAAAGACTGTGATGTGTGCAGGGCGCAGAGAGAGAATTCCCCAATGGCAGGGGCTCTAATGGCTTGTGTGGAAAATTCCCTCTGGTTTTGGATTGCCTTCCCCTTCTCTCTGCCCTTCCCCCCATCAACATCTGCCACTTCCTTTGGACCGGCCCTGTTCAGTGAATGCACAGTGTGCCTCCCAGCCGCTCCTGGACAATGTTGTGTGGTCGGAAAGGAGAGGCTGATTCTTCCGAGCGGCGGGACGTTCTGATGAAATGAACAGGAGGGAGCAGGGGGAGTTGGTAGCAGGGCCTTGGCCAGGAGCTTGTGTAAAGCCTCCTTCCATGCTGCCAGTGACAACCCATGTCTAACGGGCCATGCGCCACCTTGCAGTGTGTGACTAGCTGCGCGGGCTCCTACGGGGGCAGCGCTGCTGGTGCGGATCACGAAGCGTTGGCTTGTTGGGCCATGTTCTGCGACTAAACCCTGGCTGGCCCTGTTGATTTCAGGAGGTGGTATGTGGGGGGGTGTCAGCTGCATTCTGTTCCCCTGGGGGTGGCATTAACAGACCGCAGGGCTGTGTATCCAGCAGGGAGCATGGGCTTGTTTAGCATCTTCAGTGACTGCCTGCCAGTCACCAGCATCTCTCCCTGCCGGGGGCAGCGGGCGGGGGGAGGGTGGTCTGGCGCTCAGTGGTGCCAAGGCGTACTGGGTGGGCAGGAGGAGGCTGGCGCTGGGCATGCAGACAGGCGTGGATTGGCGGAGCCAGCTCCCCGCGTCAGTGTAGGCTCTGTGACCCCTCGGGTGTTTGCTGTAATTTACTGGGGCCCTGCAGCTGATTAACTGCAGCGTGCAGATGATTAATGACTCTTGTTGAATGCAAACAATCCCTTGTGGCGCGGCTGCTGCTGAGCCTGCTCTTTGCTTTGCCCGGCAGAGAGGGAGGCGAGCCGGCTGCGCTGACCCAGGTGCTGGGGTGGGAATAAGGGGGAGGCAGACTCCACGGCCACCCTCCTCTGCCGGCTGCTCTGCAGGCCTCTCCTCCCTTCCCCCGCCCCGGTCTCCTTGCCTTGCCCTGCTCTGCCCGGCTGCCCCATGTTGTCCTTGTCCCTGACCCTCCTCTACCTCCTCCTCCCTCCCTCCAGTTTTATTATGAACCCCTCTGTTACACAGAGAGATCAGGCCCCAGTCTGGCCCCGGTTCACACCCCTGACCGCAGTGGAGTGTAAATCGGACCCTGAGGCCAGGATGGAGAGGGGCCTTATAGGGAGCCCAGAGAAGGGGGCAGTGGGAAAAGAGGCCCTGCAGGGAGCATTGTATTTCTTTAAGAGGCCTTGCCACAGGGTTTCTAGCTCTCCTGGTGAGGGGCAAGGGGCAGGGTCCAGCCTCTGCAGCAGGGCGCAGGGTGGAGATGAGGCGCCTAGGCAGGGCCAGGCAGAACCTGAGGACAGGGTGAAAGGGAAGGGGATGGGGCCATGCTGACGGGTTTGAGGCCGAGAGGCTCAGAAAAGCCCTGGGAGTTGAGGTAGGTGGGGAGAGAGGGCAGGGAAGGAGAGGCTGCTGGAGGCAGTTTGCCCCCTGGGTAGCATCAGAGTTGGGAGGGCGGAGCCAGAGAAGAGCTGTGAGGGCTCCAGGCCAGAGGCTGCTCCAAGGGCAGGGGAAGGCTAAGACGATGGTGGAGATGAGAGGAGGTGGCCCGGTATGTCCCCTCTCCGCTGTATTCTGCCCTCTATCCTGCGCCTCGCCCAGCTGAGCTAGGGTTGCATTTCAGTACCTGGGCACCTAGACTTCTGCCCCCAGGAACCCCAGCTCAGGAGCAACAGCTGCAGCTCAGTGATACAGCAGGAGGCCTTCACCTAATTGCCTCTGCCTTATGCAAATCAATACCCCCGTTAGTCCGTTTCCTCTAATGAGCTGAGCACTCAAAGGTTAGAACAACCACCTCGGCCAGACACGGGCCTAATTACGTAAACGTCTCTCCAGCCTCATCTCCTTCATTTAGATGAGAGATGTCTGGGTATGTAGCAAGGGAGACCGGAGGAGCTGCAGGTCAGAGTGGGGTGCAGTAGAGAATGGAGTCGGTCAGATCTGGGTCACAGTGGGGTATGCAGTTGGTTGCATCCAGGTCGCAGGGGGATGCAGTGGAGTACGCAGTCTGTCAGATATCGGTCACAATGGGATGCAGCAGGGTATGCACTTGGTCAGATCCAGGTCACAGGAGAGTGCAATGGGGCACGCAGTGGATCAGATCCAGGCTGCCGTGGGGTGCAGCGTGGTACACAGTCCGTCAGATCAGAGTCACAGTGGGGTGCAGTGGAGTACGCATTTGGTCAGATACAGATTGCCGTGGGGTGCAGTGGGGTTTGCAGTCTGTCAGATACAGGTTGCAGTGGGGTGGAATGGGTTTGCAGTCTGTTGGATACAGCGTGCAGTGGGGTTTGCAGTCTGTCGGATACAGGTTGCAATGGGGTTTGCAGTCTGTCGGATACAGGTTGCAGTGGGGTGCCGTGGGGTTTGCAGTCTGTCGGATACAGGTTGCAGTGGGGTGCAGCGGGGTTTGCAGTCTGTCGGATACAGGTTGCAGTAGGGTGCCGTGGGGTTTGCAGTCTGTCGGATACAGGTTGCAGTGGGGTTTGCAGTCTGTCGAATACAGGTTGCAGTGGGGTGCAGCGGGGTTTGCAGTCTGTCGGATACAGGTTGCAGTAGGGTGCCGTGGGGTTTGCAGTCTGTCAGATACAGGTTGCAGTGGGGTTTGCAGTCTGTCGGATACAGGTTGCAGTGGGGTGCAGTGGGGTTTGCAGTCTGTCGGATACAGGTTGCAGTGGGGTTTGCAGTCTGTCGGATACAGGTTGCAGTGGGGTGCAGTGGGGTTTGCAGTCTCTCGGATACAGGTTGCAGTGGGGTTTGCAGTCTGTCGGATACAGGTTGCAGTGGGGTGCCGTGGGGTTTGCAGTCTGTCAGATACAGGTTGCAATGGGGTTTGCAGTCTGTCGGATACAGGGTGCCGTGGGGTTTGCAGTCTGTTGGATACAGATTGCAGTGGGGTGCCGTGGGGCTCATCGCAGCTCAGAGCGGGATGCTGTGGAAAGAGCAGCCGTGCAGCGCTGGGTTTGTGCTAACAGGCTCAGTGAGAATAGGGAGCAGGGCCCAGTGGGCTGCACCAACAGTGGGCCCAGGAGACACTGGCTGCATGGCGGGAGGGCTGGGGTGAGGCAGTGTTTCAAAAGCGCAGGGCAGGTTAGAGCACTGCAGAGTGGGCACTGGGCTGAGGCAGGCATGGCAAGTCAGATCACTGATTCAAGGTCCAGAGCCGAAACCGTCCTGCCTTGCTCAAAGGCCAGGGGAATAGGCACCTAGCCTTCACCGTGCCCTGCCCTGCTCTGCTTATGGGCTGAGTGAACAGACAGCGGGGGCTTGTTCTGGCCACTAGCTGGAGCCCAGACTGGGTTTGGCTTGCCCTGCGGGAGGGACGGGCCCTCTTGTGACTGGCTAACTCCCCCACTTCTTGTTCAGACCAGAGAAGGCTCTTTCAGACCCCAGCTCATGGGGATGCCTGGCCCCAGCTGGCCCTGTTAGCCGACCAAGAGTCAAAGCAGTGAGAGACCTGCCCTTGCACACACACAGAGCAAGAGGCTGCACTTTCCAAGGGGACCCAGCATCCCCTCCCCCACACAGGGGGCAGCCCTGTCTCCATCGTCAGCAGACACATCTGTCCTCTCGGCCATGGGGGTGCCCAAACGTCCGGCCCAGGGGTTTAGGGCCGGGCAAGCCCCACATCTTTGCTCGGGTGCTCAGAGCGTGCAGACCCTGCTGCTAGCCCGGCGGTGCTGAGCTGGGGCTGGCTCCCCGGCTGCCCGTGGCTGAGGCTTGGCGCGAGTGCGGCTGGGTGGCGCGTGGGTCGGGGCAGAGGCAGGCGGGGGAAGTTATTAATTGCTCTACAATGCCATGTTACATGGCCCATTTGCAGCTTTTCCTTGTCTGTTTTGAAACTGTGAAATGAGGCGCAGTAATCAAGGAGGGTTTTAATAACCATCCCGGCTCTGACATTTAAATTACAGATGGCATTTTCAATTAAACAGGCGCGCTCAGCAGGTTTAATTTAGCTATCAGTTCTGCTCTGTTCTTTAAGTGCTTTCTTACAAACGGTGATGAATTTCAAACGCCTTCCAACAGCAGGAGTGGGAGCTGCGAGGCCAGTGGGGAGAGGGGCCAGGGGCTGCAGGGAGTTGCAATAGCTACTTCCTAATATCGACTCGCACACCCTGCCACCTCCAGCGCTGGCAGTAAGTGTCTGTACACGTGGGCGCACACCCGCTCCGCGTCCCCTTCCCGGCGCTGACGCTCTGTCCCGTGCGCACACCAGGACTCGTGCCGTTCCCATGCAGTGGGGCCTTGTGCACGTACAGCTCTCTGCACACCTCATCTGCCCACTCGCTACCCCTCGAAGCACAGCGCACCCGCTTCCTTCCCATGTACCCCCCAACAGCAACACTGACACACGCATGCCCCCATCCTGCCCAGTTGTCCTCAGCTTCTCTGCACAAACAGCCTGCCCTCTTCCTAGCACCTGGCCTCCTAGCAGGAGCTTTGGTATGACATGAGTCTGGGTCAATCGCACTGACCTACCGATCCATCCTGTGCACACACACATGTGCAATACACCCCCCATCATGTGCACAGTGTGCATGCGCACCCCCCATCATGTGCACAGTGTGTGTGCGCACCCCCATCATGTGCACAGTGTGCGCGCACACCCCCCCATCATGTGCACAGTGTGCGCGCACACACCCCCATCATGTGCACAGTATGCTCACACACATACACATGAATTCTGCAACCCTTGCAGATACTTGCTGAGTTCCCATACGCTTGCTCAACCCATACAAACACTTCATCGGCTGGACTACTCCATACATGTCATGCTCCATGCCCTAGCTCCCAACAGCCAATACCCTTCCTCAGAAACACCCCCGCCAGGCCATGCATCTCTCCCCATACAACCACTTCCATGCTCCCTTTCAGCACACACCGCTCCTTCCCCAACCCCACAGCTGTGCATAGCCCCCACCACACACACCTTCCCAAGCAGGGTAAACCCTCCCCTGCCTGGCCTAGAGCATCCCAGCAAGACTGGCTGAGTCAGCTCTGCAGAGAGCAGCCAGAGGGGCCCACAGGGAAGCTAGTGGGGATGATCTGTTCACACTTACTGGGTTCCCTGATGCCTGTGGTTTGCTCTGTCCCTTAGTTCTTGGCTGGTGACCTGCTGAGCTGGGTTTGTAAGTTTTTACATCCCTGGAAGCTGTAGCTTAGCTCCTGATTTCACGCATTGCCCTCCTGGGATCTCTGCCAGGACTACAGGTGGGAGCAGAGGAAGGACGCCGGTGGCTTGTTTCTTTGGCTCGGGTAAAGTCTGTTAACGAAACCCTCCCTCTGCAGGTCCAGTTGTGCTCGGCTGGGCATCCAGGGCTCTTATTTGCCGCTCTGCAAAGCAGGTGGGACTCCCCACTGGTTCTGTGGGCAGCGTGCTCAGGTGTGAGGTGAAGGATGCTGTCCTGCCACAAGGAGACACTGAACAGGCGCCCCCTCTTCTCCCGGTGCCCAAAGCTGCCACCGAACTGGGCGAAGGTCCCTATTCCTTTGCACAGGTGGGAACTGGGGCGGGGCCTCAGGAAAGACGCAGGCCCCTCCCCATGGCTCACATCCCCTCCTCTATGATAATTCAGCCTTGGGCCCCCAGTCCTGATTTGGAGGGTGCTTCTCTGTATAGGAACATAGGGACTACCAGCCCAAATGCTGCAGAGCCCTGTAGTGTACCGCTCATGGGCTATGTCTACACTACAGAGTTTTTTTCGGAAAAACAGCCATTTTTCTGAAAAAAACATCACTTACGTCCACACTGCAATCGCATTCTTTCAAAAACAAATGGAAAGAACAGAGGGGTTTTTCTGACATTGGTAAACCTCTTTCGATGAGGATGAAGCCTTTTTCCGAAAGAGCTCTTTTGGAAAAAGGCGTGTGTGGATGGGGACGAGGGAGCTCTTTTGAAAGAAGAGGCAAAAGCACAGGTGCTCTGGTGGCCACTCCATCCATAGCAATCACAGCTTAAATGCGAGAGAGCATCCATTCAGTGTGGACTCTATTTTTCGAAAAAGCAGATCGCTTTTTCGATGTGCTTTGGCAGTGTGGACGCTCTCTTTTGGAAGAAGTTTTTTTGGAAGATCTCTTCTGGAAAAGCTTCTTCCGAAAGAAGCCTGAAGACTAGATGTAGCCTAGGAGAAGTTGCCTCCTGACCTCCGTTAATGAAAGACTGGCTTGTGCCCTGAAGCATGCGGGTTTCTACCCCTCCATCACTCTCATTCCGTCCTCTGTTTTTCCCCACGCTGGCCTGGAGGGATTCCTGGGTTGCTTGGACTTGTGTCAACCGGAGGCCCTCCTCCAGGTACTTAACCCAACGTCCGGGTGGCCGCGAGAGGAGGAGAGGACTGGTGTGGAATAAGGAGTCTGTTCTGTTAGGGAAGACCCCGAGGGGGACCCAGCACAGAACCTGCTCCACCTTCAAAAACAAGAAAATTGTTCCACAGCAGCTGTCACAAGCAGCCTCCTCCTTTCTCTCTGCTGTAAAACAGGGCTCAATAATTTCATCACCGCTAATAACATTCCTAGCTATACAAGCTAAGATAATGATAAGGGTAATTGAATCTCATGCGTCGGGGATAAGCTGAGTTCCTGCGGGGGATCAGGAAGGAATTTCTTTCTCCCTTCCTCTGTGCTGCAGCTCTGCACAGCTGCCCACATGTGCTGGAAGGCTCAGAGCCACCTTAGGCCTGGCCATGGCTGGAGGCAGGGCACCAGCCTGAATCAGATGTCCCCTGTGGATGTGCCTGTGTCTCGGGGACCATGTCCCAGAACAGCAGAGGTGACCAAGTCCGTATCTGTCTCATGCTGGTGCGATGCCAGGAAAACAAAGCCAAGCAGAAAATCAATCCTGTAATTGCAGATGAGAGAGGTGTGAGGAGGGATGTGACCGATGGAGGCAATCAGCATTTTGGGACTTCGGGGAATTATCTGGCTGAGTGCCACGAACCAGTCTCTCCTTTATGGGCCAATGTAAATGGAAAGACGATGGGAAGAGCCTCTCTTTTGGGAGGAGCCAGAGTGCGAAGATTCTTTGTGCTCCAGCTGGCTGGTGACCAGAGCTGCTCCAGCTTTTGCCAGTTAACTGCACAGCTACGTTGGCTGGGCTCTATGGTGTTGGGGCTGGCTGCACAGCTGTGTCCCCTTGCGCCTACTGAGCATGCAGTCACAGCCCAGGCCACCTCAGTTGGTGTAGGGGAGACCTCCCACGGTTTATTGGGTCCTGGTGATTCAGTAGAGGGCTCTCTTCCTATACTGCTGAGGTCTCTTGGATGAGACCTAGACCTTTGGGTCTCACCATGTATAATTGTTAGGCCTATGGGTATTGACTGCCAATCAGTGTGTCTTTGATCCATGGGCAATCACAGACCTCACTGAAACTACTGGAAATTCTGATCAGCTGCATTCATGTTAATTGAGGGAGCACTTAAATGCCCCTTGGTTTAGAGAGAGCTGAAATAATAGAAGCCACTGCCCAAGGTTGTGAACTGCATATGGAAAACTTGAGCAAGAACTAACTTGGAAAATAAGAAGGGTTTCCTTGGACCAATTGCCAAAACGGGCTGGACCTGAGTGTGTAAGAAACAGACGGCACTTGGAAAAAAGATCTGGGCAGCACTGGTGAGTGTGGCTGTGGAGAGGGAGCTGAGAGGGAGGGAACTTCTTTTGGACACAGGGCTGGCTGGAAGGGCAGGCTTGAATTTGTGAGAAAGTATGCTGTTCCTGGCTTGTTCCTACGGTGTTCAGGGAAACAGTGCTGTGTGTACATTCTTTGTAAATAAGCAATATTGCATCAAGAATATACCTGCCTCAATGTATCCTCCTAATGGAAACAACAGCGCAGCAAGGCCTTGAATATTTGCCAGCTGCTTGGATCAAGGGACAAAATAATTCAAGATCCCACGAGACGGCATGTTAACGTCAGTATCCTGGCCAAATTTCAACTCCGGTAATTGCATCCTGTCTATTTAATGGACTCCTGCAATTTCAACTGGATACTTTTATTTTTCTTCTTTTCCACCCCAAACTCATGCTTTGTAGCTGCACAGATGAGCAATGGTTTTCACCTGCAATTAGCCAAACGTGGGAATGTTTGTGGGTGATATTTGAATTTTGTGAACTATATGGAGCTGGGTCCATGCCTCCTGGGCATTCACATCCTGCAAAGTTGACTTGAAGGAACATGGGGTGAAACAGGGAATTTTAAGTGAATGCTTTGGAATATTCACAGCATGAAAATGTCAGATTTATCATTGCAAATGGCAGCAGTGGAAACCAGAGATCCAAGGATTCCACTGATCCAATCCAGCGCCTGGAAACCTACCATCTGACTTCCATGTCCAATCAAATTACATGATTTTCAAGTACAAGAAAGCGCAGGCCAAGGATCATTCATGGAAATTATTGAACAACCAATTTTGAACAACAACATTTGCCGAAATAATCCTGAGTTTGGATGATTCACATATGGGACACGAGGCAAAACTCATTTAAATAGTGTTTTGTTCTGCATTTCTCTCCCAGCTCTCGCTGCATCCCCAGAGGTGGCCGCAGCTCCACAGCCTACGGAGTGATTGTTTTCTATTCCTTCCCCATTTCAAAGCAGCTTGATCTATGCTTGTGGTGAGACTCACAGCATTTTGAGCTGTTGGGATGAAAGGTGTTAAATCCAGAAATGAACACCACGCTCAGTGTGGCTCGTTCTTCCAAAGCATTGCAAAGGGGAAGATGGCACCGGACAGGGAGGC